>NW_016107851.1:73381-115946 GCF_001604975.1 Cebus imitator
AAAAAAAAAAAAAAAAAAAAAACAGCAACTTTGGAAAATATTATAAGAGGAATCCTACCTTAGGCCCTGGAAACTTTTGTGTATTGTTATTTTTTTATCCAAGAAAGCATACCCTTATTTCAGAGGTTTACATATCAAAAAGATGACTTTATCTTCTACCAAGAAATTGTCTTTCATGGAACAGTAAGACATTTAAAAATTACTGCCATAGAAATTTAAGCAAGGGCACACTTTTGCAACTTTAGGAAGGTGTCAATACCCAAATTCTGAATATTTTTCATTGTGTGTGATTTAGGATAATTTAAGTAGTAATATACAAGAAATTATAAAATCTTGTCAGCAGACTAGTATAGCCTATTTGACATGTAAGTTCCATTAAAATATAATTTTACAATATTGTTCATTAAAAATGTTCACTGAATCAAATTTAACTATAATGGAATATCCAAATCACAAGGCAAGGATATAATACTAGAGATACCAAAAAAAAAAAGAGTTAGAAATTAAAATTCAAAACACTCAGAAAACAAAAAAATATGCACTGCTTTGTGTTCTGTGTTAATAATTACCACATGACATGCATTCCACAGATAATCTTACCCAATATCCTTGCATGAAATTTGGCAATTTATAAAACATACACCTACCTTCAGGAAAATTATCTGATTTAATGCATAAATTAAATGCCAACAAAACACACAGACACACACCCCCCCCCCACATATAGCATGCAACTAACACATCAGTCATGCTCAACTGAAAAAATTATGAAAGAAAATAAAGGAGAGAGAAAATGTAGTAAGACGCTAGTCTACATACATTAAGTCAGTTCAATCTGAAGTCCTGAATTCTATTCACTTTGTATTTAAGACATTTAGCTTTTTAGTTACAAATGTCAACACAGAAACAAGTTTCCATGTCCTGGGCTAGAAAGCCATAGAAATTGTAAAGCACCTCTAATAGGAACAGCAAAATAATTTTTGTAGCAGTTTAATAAACAAATGGTTTCTGTAACCTTAAGAATTACCAGCACTGTCAACAGAGAGGTTAGCTACAGTACTGAAATTATTCCAAGAGGCAGAAAGGTTTAAATAATTACCAAATGTAACTTAGAAGGAACTCTTCCAAGAGTAGCTTTTGCTTCACTATTATCAGTTCGATCCCTCATATGTTCAAAATAATATCAACATAATGAATCACTACTCAAAGGCCGAACATTTTTTATTGTTTATGTTTATATTCAGTGCTAACTTTGAGAATGAATTTCAGCACAGATGGAAATATTATATATAGTCTACTTAAAAATTTACGTAACTAAGAAATCTCAGTCCTGAATGCTTTAATTAACTGGGAGTTTACTGCATTCAACCAGACTCCTCCAGTCTCCAGCTGGCTACAATAACAATCCATCAAAGACTCTAAGCACAGTGACAGTTTTTTATACTTTTCTCTTGTACAGAGAGTGGCAATGGCAGCCTGGGTAGCTGATGAGTTCTAACAGTGCTCCACTATGTATAGAGATGCAAATCTCTTTGTAAACACACATGGGAAATAGTCAAGGTTCAATTAAATGGTGTACTGTAGATCAGTCAATCTTCAAAGAAATGAAGAGAAAATAGAAAAAAAGAAATGAAACGACCAAACAAAAAAAGGAAGTAAAGAAAGGGCAACCTTCCTACCAGGTCAGACTCCCTCCACCTCCAGCCTAGCAGTGGCACTGCAGGCCCCAGGTCCCAGCAGAAATGTCCCGCAAACCAGGGTGGTTCGACATTAGCCCCAGTGACCACATTTCTTCCTAAAAAAATCATCACTGACACTCTGCCACCAACTTCCTAGCTTTCCTTCCTAAAAAAATTGTCATTGACACTCTGCCACCAACTTCCTAGCTTTTGTCTTTGAGACTCATTGATGTAACCAGACAGTCCCAGGGTAGGTGTTAATTACATAGCCTACTTATATCAAGATTTTGTTTTCCTCTTTGATTTGACTACACCTTAAAACATGTAAGATACATTGACAACGCTTTAAGAAAAATATAGTAATAAGAACTATGAATGATAAACCACTTTTAATATGATAGGGGCCAAAATTTTTATATGAATTATCACTATAATAATGACTTAGTTTCTAAACTAATTTTAGTGTATGTATCACCTGCTTCAAAGAAAAATATTTAGCATAAAAATGATTTCCATAAGGCTAATCTTCTATCCTATAACTTTCCAAATGAAATATGAAGTTGTGGGAAATAATACCACTAGTTGAGTGAAATATTTTTTTTAAAAAAAAAGGCAATCAATAAAATGACACACGAGGCACCGTAAGAACAATCGGCCAACTGTTCCCAATGACAGCTAGGTTGGCCACCTTCCCTTCCTCAGCACACCCAGGACAGGGGGTCTCTGCTATCACTAACTGCAGCACACTGAGCCAGACTCCAAAACAGAAAGGCTGTGGTTGTCTAACTTCGCAGTCACAGGTCCCAAACTCTACTTCCCTCTATGCTTTTTAATCAGAATATTTGTGTGCATCATATAATAGAGGTGCATTTACTATCACACGTCCCATTAAATACCACAGCTTAAAATACAGATTCCCACACCATTCTTTTATTAGAGCCTAAATGTTCTATGAAGTGAATGTTTCCAAGTCATTTAAATATGGTTTTACTGTGGCATTTGTAATAACAAAACTCTGTATTAGTATGGTTTCCTCTCTCCTTTAATATTATAGTTATTACTACCAGAAAAAAAATTGTTGACATAATTTCTAGCTACTTTGGTAAATGCAAAAACAGAATTCAAAGAACCAAATGAACAAAAACATCAGGCTTCAAATGAACACAACATTCAGTTATCCTACCTGAATATCCCCAGAGAAGTTGTTGTGCTAGAATACAATTAAATCCATTCTTAGAAAAGGTCAGAATTGTCACAATTTTCACGACGGCTACAGAAATTATTCTGTATCTTAAGATACTGCTGTCTGTAGAATCTTTACACATCCTTAGGTAAAAGTGAAGCCAAAAACAAAACTCCAAACATAGCAGAATACACATCTAAGATTTAAAGTCATATTTCAGTACAAACTAAATCAAAGTACAGAAGAGTCAGGAGTGTTGGTTCAGAAAGAAAGCAAAGAAAGGGTTATGGAATTCATATGCACAAATTACATTATATCTATATAACTTCATTTGGTAAGCTACCAGTGAGCTTTCTGCACAGGCTATCATCATCTTCAGATATTCTAGATTTAAAAACCTGATTTTTAAAATGTTCTAGAGACCGGGCATAGTGGCTCACGCCTGCAATCCAAGCACTTTGGAGGCCAAGGTGGACAGATCACCTGAGTTCGGGAGTTCAAGACCAGCCTGACCAACATGGTGAAACCCCATCTTAAAAAAAATAAAACGTTTTGGAGTACCTATACAAAGTGAGTGTACATTAAGTCTAACTTTATAATAAACAAAAAGAGATTTTGTCATCTATTTCCACTGCTTGCCCATGGTAACCACCAATAATTACAAACATCTAAGAACTGTTCATTCTTTGCTTGAATGAAGCATGAAACATTTAATCAAGTGGACTGCTACAGCTTTGAGATGTCTGTGTATTTTAGCTTTAGGTTAAACTGGTAGCTAAGATAGAGAGCAAAGGTCTAACCAAAGAAACTGAAGCTCTTCTAATCTTAACATCATTCTAATCACCTTAGCAACAGGCACCTTGTTAGTTAGGCAATATTGGTTGAGTGTGAGAGATCTAGAAATGGACAACTAGACATGGTCCCAGACCTGGCCCTATAGTCTAATGGAGAAGGCAAGTATCACATAAATTATTACAAATACTTAAACAGGTATGGTGTGTGAGTGCCGTGGAGACCAGAGCATGGAAGTACACATGGGTTGAATAAAAGATGAACAGAGGTAGTGAGATGGAGGAGTTGGCAAGGAAGCCACAGGTATCACGCCTGAGGGAGGGGTGGAACATGCGATCCTCCAAACAGAAGAAAGCGTGGAGCTAGGGAAGGAGATGAAAAATAGCAAACATCTATAGAACCTTCCATGTACCAGTCATCTGCACAATACCCAGAAAATGGAGCCAGCTAATGAACTGCCTCATAGGAAATGTTATGGATTTTGGTCTCATCTAATAAATATGAAAACTTTTTAAATTATAAATAAGTCCTTGGTACCAATTATTAGGCATCTGTACTACTAAATAAACTGTTCTTGTTTCTTTTTTCTTCATCCAAAATCCATTTACCTGCTCTTCTAACTATGCTCCAATTTCTGATATCCATCCATTTAGTTAAGCAATTTAATACAGAAATAATTCAAACCTGGAAATTAAAAAAACAAAAATCATAGCTTCAACTCTGCAACTCAAGCAAGTCATTTAAATCTCTCAATTTCTTTGAGCTTCAATGTCTCCATCTCTCAAATGGAGATATAGGCTCTATTACCTCATGGTTGTAAAGAACAAACAAGATTACAGAAGACACTGATTTGAAAAGGAACTATTAACTCACAGACACAAGAACAAGATTTGCCTTTTGGCCTCTGCACCCCATCTCCTCCATGTGGTCCCCACCTAGCCTAGCAGATGAAGCAACAACCTGTCCAGTCAAACTTGGCAAGCAGGCTCTCAGCCAGACCTTGGAAATATAAAAATAAAGATTTCCCCTGCTCTCAAGGATGTCGCAGTCTAGCACAGTAAAAATATGATTCTAATAAAGCAAAGAGGATCAAACGGATTATGTACTGGGTTCCAGGAGCAAAAGAGAGGCATCCACCTCAGACTGCAGGGCAGGGATAAGGCACAGGGCTAGATATCAAAGAAAGTTTCCAGGAGGTGACACAGGAGCCCAGTACTAAACGATGAATAAACGTTAGCTGGACAAAGTACAGGATGGAAAGAAAGCATACTAAGCAAAAGGAACACCATGTACAAAAGTGCAGCTATAAGAAAATTTTCGTGCAGGGAAAAAAAAAAGTACTGAGCACCTACATTGAAGTAGGCACTGGGCCAGATGGTGGTGACAAATCTGACAGGTCTCTCTCCTCTCATGAAATTCAGGGAGGATTCACATTCATCAGCCTACAAGTGCTTGTATAATCAGAACAGAAGAGGGTGCTTGCATGCACCAAGGCTAGTGAGACAGCAGTCCACAGTCATGGAGTTCACAATCATGGAAAGTCCTCTAGTTCATGCTAGCAGGGCTAGATTTCTCCTGACAGAATCAGCATCCACTGGAAAACCTGCAGCAGGAGGGTGACATAATCAGATGAAACCCAAGCACTGGAGGCAGGGACATCAACTGCAAGAGTGCAGTAACAACGTTATGAGAAATTAGAGGACCTGTAATAAGCAGTGGAGTAAGATCAAGGGACTGGCACAGACAATTTAGTCAACAGATCCTGGAGGCTGTGGGGAACAAGGAAGAAAATTTAAGGATTCATTCTTGAGCAATCTTGTGAACGGTAGTGCTATTTTCAATGGGATCACTCAAAATGAGAAACAGATTTGGGGAGAGGATAAAGACTAAAGTTTTGAAATGGTGATTTTGAAATACTTATGGAATTCCAAGTACAAGATGCTAATAATATCTGCAATTGTCAGTATTTATTAAGTGCCGGATGTTGTGTTAAACTATATGTATTATGTATTCATCATTTGATCTTCAGCATGCTGCCTGCTATAACTAAAATATTACAATAAAGCTTTCAATAACCTGACCTGGTGCAGTAACACAAACTTGAAAACAACTCAACTGGCAAGTTGTGATCATTCCCATCCTCCACTCAACCCTTATTTCATTATCCTTGTAGGGAAGCAATCCTGAATTTTATGTAATCAAATCCTGAGGACCTCAAATATACCCTTAGAAGGATATTACTCTATTACCATATTACTGATGAGGAAACAGAGGCTTAGAGAGGGTAGAAAATTTGTTCCAAGTCACATAGTAGAGGAGTAAGGTTTGAGCCCAGATTTGTGCAACTACAAAATCCAGGTTTTTAATCTCTACTGTGCTACCTGAAGACTGGGGTGGCGACTTAAGATATGGAGGTTACTAACCCATTCATGAGTGTGGATGAATGTATTTAAAGAAAGTAACAAAGAAAAAGAGCTGAGAAAGGAGCCCCCATATTTAGGGAGTAAAGTAAAGAACAGAGATTCACAATTAATTCTGAAAAGCAGGCAAAATCAGTGGATGCCAAAAAGGAATGGTATTATCATGGCTAAAGGCTTCAAAAGGAACACTAAGCTTCTGGGAGATCAGGTAAAAGAAACAGAAAAGTCCTCTGGACCGAGTAACAGAAAAATCATTAACTAGTGACATCAGCCAGACTATTTTAGTGGAATGACAGGGGAAGCAAAAGTCTGCTTGCAGTGATAATGAATAATGAGGAAGTATAGACAATAAGACAACTCTTTCTGGAAGCTGAACTACGATAGAATACAAGAAATAAAATCAAGGTTGAGGTCTGTTTTGTTTTTCCTGAAATGGAATATAGTGAAACATGTTTAATTGCTAAAGAAAGAGACAACAGAAGTAAACACTAAAAGTACAAGCAGTAGCTCAATATTTAGCTAATGATTTTAAATGTAATACAAGGAAGAGGTAAAATTATTAAATAATGTGACAAATTTTGTTTGAGCTATGGAATTAGTGGAAAAGTTCCCACTGCAGAAAAAACATATCATGTTTCCATTTCATGCAGTAGTACTTCCAAGAGAGGCCAATCAGTGTTTACTGATCACTAGTAAACAGAAGTCCACAGTGCTCTGTGTCAGCAAAGCAATGGAATAATCATTATGTAGAGCAAAAAATATCAAATGTTGTTAACATGTTAGTGATGTCCCCTACCCTGTATACGAAGGAGGCTCCATAAACATAATATTCTGCCTTTCTTCTCCTGTACTCACTAATTCCCCCAATAGGCCCTATACCACCAGAAAGCAAGATGATTTAGGTGACTGATAAGTTGAGAAAAAGCAGCTGCATATGATCAGCAAGACTCAAAGGGACTGATGCTTAGTAGGGGCAGGACCTCTGGAAGAAGTCTGTGGCTTTCCAGGGCTATCTGTGACTAGATTGGTGAGCTAATCCATTTCATTCTGGGAGTCAACAGAAGTCCCATGCCTGCCATTGCCACAATCTCCCACATCACAGTAATCAGTGACAGTGGTGGCTTCTGACATCCATCTGCTCAATTCCTCTGCTTATGTCTTCACTGACTCAGAACTCAGGAAAGGAAAGCAAGGCGGCACTTACTGGTTCCCCCTAAGTCCCTATATCATCATGCTATCAAAACATTAAAACCGTTAATAGCAATAACGTTATATCAAAAACTAACTTTTGTCTGGAACACGCAGATCAAAATAATTGAGAAGATAGCTAGGAGACAGGTAATCATCACCCATATGACTGGTTTAAGAAAGTTCAAAGGCTATTGATACGATTTGGCTGTGTCCACCCAAATCTCATCTTACATGGGTATGTTCAGATGGCAAAATTTCACTAAGCCTACATTTATGATATGTACACTGTTCTGTATGTATATTTCAACACAAAAATTTTAAACAAAAATATAACACAACATCAAAAAAAAAAAAAAAAAGAGTTCCAAAACTTTGGAGCAAAAATTGACAGGGTTATAGGAATCAAGGCTTAGACTCCCAAAAAGGCTGTATTGAAGACGACAATTACAATTAAATGAGTAACTTAGATGTTTGAAAAATCAGTCTCACAGCTACCAACTGAAAGTTACAAATGCCTGCTGGGAAACATTTACATACTCATTTTCTTTTAGTCTCACTTTAACTCTGATCTAACTTGCCTTTCCATTCCAATTCATTTCACTTATATTTTAATGAATAAAGATATACAATGATTAGCAACCTTCCCTGAGCTATTATCTTTGACAAGAAAAAAGTACATTCCATAAAAGACACATCACAGAGTCTGCATGACAGTGTGAACAGCAGAACAAATCTAGAACTTCTCAGGTCAACATCTCACTTACAAAAAGCTCAGGGAACAGCTTCACAAGGGAAAGGATGCTTGCAGAAGTTGAAAGATAGCATCAAAATTAGAACCATGGTGATTGTTTTCCCAAAATTACTCTTTTTCTAAAAGAAAGGACGCCTAGCAGACACCCATCACTTTCTTAACACCCCCCAGAAGACCCCTTTCCTGCCCGTTACAGACTTAATTGGATTTGTTCACACTTCCCAGAAGCTGATCAAGTCTAATGCAAACCCAGTATCAAAACCACATAAAAACATGGAGGGGCAGCTGTGTCAGAAACAGACCAAGAACAGGGCAAGTGGAAGATCTGACTCCCTGGCACTTGGCTGGCGACCTTGATCTTAACCTTTCTCTCCTCTCTGTGAAATTTAATAATCACTGTCATTACCAAATGAGCTATAAGTTATGATGCGAGGCTCAAATGAAAAAAGAAATGAGAAAGCACTGGAAAACCTGTAAAGCACCATGCAGGTACAAGACGTTGACTATACCATCACCATGACAGGAGAGATTTTTAAATATGCTTATCACCTTGGATTCTTTTAGATAGGATTTCTTAGATGCCATTCTAACAACTGAAACATCTTAAAAGTCAAAAAGTATATTAGGTTGAACCATAAGAAATTATTGATTTATAGGTATAAAATGAATAACTATTAACAGAAAACTTATAAAAACTTATATTTTATAAAGAAGTTTATTTAAAGAATACTATACACCTATAATACCTCGGGTTTGGGCAGCTTCCTTTAAAGCAGCTAGAAGGTGAGGTTTCAGGTTATCCAAAATAAATCTTCCTTCAAGACTTGGGAAAAGGGACCTAAAACAGGAAAAGAACAGCAATTATCATAATCTTCCAACGATTCCAAGATTTAAAAAAATCGATCACATATTTTCAAGTCAGTTAAGCCAACTATTTTATTTTACATAAATTATAATGCACACATCAAATCAAATTATAATATATTTGATCAAATTAGTACCTAGACTTTGCTTTAAAACATGAGGGCATCATGTACCCCACCCAAATTCAGGAATATTCTAAACATCTTACAGTAAAATTTTATTTCTGAAATTCCAGTACACACCCTCGTTTATAAAGAATTACTTAATATACTATTTTTCATTAATTTAAATGTCATTAAAATAATTCATTAGTGACTAATTGGGCCTTGCTATTATTTTCACTTTATAATCACTGTTTTCAGTATTCTGTTATTGAAATTTCAAAGAAAAACATCTGAATACTTTTTCACTTTAGAATACTAAATGTATCCTTTGGTATTTAACAATGTACTTCTGCAGAAGTCTTCCTAACTACAAAATCAACATAGAAAACCACTGAATTTCACAATAAAGGACTCTGACAGTGAGCAGGAGCAGGGAAACCCTAAGAGTGAACAGGAAATGTTAGAAGGGGGACCCCTACCTTGGATATTCTGCTGAGGTAATATAAATGACATCTTGGTCTGATACAGATGAGGAGAAGGGGACAAAACTGCCATTTTGTAAAGGGAGCAGCTCCAACCCAAGCAGCTCACTGTAGGCTTGGTCAGAAAGCACAAATTCTAGAAGGTGAAGCTTTTCTTCAGCACTGCCCAGGTGTGCACACTTCCGCAGCACCTGCCGCACCCATGCAGGTGTCACCTTCCTCAAAGGTGTTGCGCCAGAGGCAGCCACGAGCTGAACAGCAGCATTCACATTCCCTGGTACCTTGGCAATCTGCTTCCCTGAGCTATGGAGGTAGTTGAGCACAGTTTTTGTATATTCCAAATTTTCATCAAGTTCTGAGAAGTATACCTGCTCCAACCTGACCCAATCATGGCTAATTGAATAAATCACTGCATTCTGCAACAGCTCGCTGAACAGAGGCTGTAACACCGGTTGCCAGTGCACCTTGACTTTGCTCGCCTCAGGCCAAAGCCTATAGATAACATCAACTGACAAAGGGAAATCAGAGCTCTTCTCTGTCTCCAGACGTTTTATTGAATCTAAGATCAGAGTAGCATAAGCTTTGGGGACAACATTCATGACAAGAAACTCATTCCATAAGGCTGCCGGGTCTCTCCACTGGTCCAGCTCTTTCCATTTTATGCTCCTGCGGTTGTCAGTCAGGCCAAAGAACCCACTGATGTGAACTGGGAGGCCTGTTCTGCTTTCCTCACCAGGTGGTAAAGGAAGAAAACAAAATGCTTTTCCTGAGAAATCAGAGGTTGCTCCTTTTGTTTCATCATCTCTGCTTGATAAAGGCATGGCTATTCCAATGATTGGGACAAATTTCAGTTCATCAGCTAAAGAGTCAAGCTTACTACTAATCCCTCGCCCACCCACACTGTTACACACCAACCAAGATGTTTTCTGTGCATCCTTAATACTCTCCTCTTCCAAAATGATATTTACATGATATGTTACACAGGTGATGTTATCGTTTGGAGTCTTTTTACAATAGTTACTTATAGCAGTGCCTAGAATCTTTATAGAATTCGGCCGCTCATGTTTCAGTGCCTTACTCTCACTTGAAGTCACTCTAAACACTAGTTTCTCTGTTCCATCAGTCTCTCGGACATACAAGGAGACATCCTGTACACTTTTCAGAAAAAGCAGCACTGTGTCAGCATCTGCCCTAAAAGACTCAAACAACTCAAGAACTTTCTGCTTATTGTAGAGGTTACTACTAAGCTGTGAAGGTTGCAGGCGAAGAGGGAAACGGAAAAATGTTCCTGGAAAACTGCCATTCATAAACGTTTCCTTGGTGCTTCCAAAAATGCCAATAAATGGTGCAAATTGGTCTGAAAGTTCACTAATTTCTTTGCTGTCATCTTTGAGATTCCAACATTGGCCTGATTCATGTGGGCCAAAAAGTGTTTGATGAGGATCTAGCATCCCAATCTGGTCACCACTAAAGATACAAGGAACATCTGTAAAGAAAAATTTAAGTCATGATCAACTCTGAAATTTTAGGGACAATTATGATTACAGTTATAATAAATAAGCATAGTTATCATCAAAAGATGACATTTGAAAAAGCATGTGCCATAAAATGACTCCAAAAGAGATTTATCGAAACACAAACTTAATTTACCTTTGGAAATGTAATTCTCTGAACATGAAAAATGATTTCTCTTTTGATTCAATCCAATAACAAACGCCAGGCATACAGACTTTGCATAATTATTGTGAAAACCTAGGATACATCTTCAAAAATCATTACACAAAAGATAGGCAGAGTACTTGGATAACTACACTCAGCCACCACCACGTGAGCCCAATTCAACAAAACAGGGCTGCATCCTATGCTCAGCTTTACAAATTCAGCATAGACTCTGAAAAGAGAGAGTGAGTAGTACAACACAGGCGACTCTGCCCGCTGTGTTGCTCAATGAACGCCTGCCCTGAAGCTCATGATGTGCATTTCCTCAAGTGGTCTTAACCTCTCTGCCTCTGCCTCACTTCTTGTGCTGGGAGCATCTTACCACATGGAGCCTAATTACAGTACTGAGATACCCATCCTTTGTATAACACGGCCTCTAAATTGATACCAACTGCTTCACCTGTTCCTCAACCAAAGACAGAGTAGTATTCCAAAACTGGCAGAAAAACCAGATGTGTGAGACCCACTGTGATGTGAGAAATTCCTCCCCAGTGTGCTTTGGTGACGATCTCCCAAGGGTGATGTGACATGTTTGTTTCACATGCTGACTTAGCACTTCAGCTTCCTGCAAGATTAAACTCCAGTGAAGTCAATCTTTAATACCTACGTTCGTCAAGCACAGCTTCAGCTGTCACCAATACCAACTCCTAAACTCCTGAGTATCTTAAGTGAGCAAATGTCATATCCACCAACCACATGGCTAAATTCATTAACACTGGAGTCTAGGGAACACTCACTCCTGCTCCCAAGCCAAGGCACAGGGTCATACCTCCATGAATGAAATCAGGCCAGACGGCTTCCTGACAAGATATAAGCATGACCTAGGACCTTCTCAAATCCTCAGTTTAGAGTACAGTCCTCCATTAATGTTCCATACAAATGTGCTTATTCTAAACTAGCAATCAAAACCACACAGGTGCTGGGCAATCAGTTGGGCTCTCACACCACAGTTCATTCCTGCTTAAGCCTCCAACTTTTGCTACTCACATCTCTGCCCCACAACATTTACAAACCACTACATGGCACAGACCTGAGGGATACCTTGCAAAGAGGTGGACACACTGACTATTGATATTCATAGATAATAATCAAAATATTTTAATATAGAATTTTTTATTATATGATTTATAAATCAGTCAATATTATTTAATAGAATATATGCATATGAATATAAATGCAACAGGCTTACTAAAATTTGGCTACAGTTGGGATGACCCTACTTCCCGCTTGCCCCGGGCAGTCCCAATTCAGGCCAGTTGCCAGAGAATAGCACCACCCTCTTTCACTCTCACACGTGTCCCAGTATGAATAATAAAGTATATGGTCATCTTGGCTACAGTGATAGCCCTGCCTGTGCAATCTCTCCTTCTCCTGCAAGACACAGTTTGAAACTAAACAAAAAGGACCAATTCCATTACAAAAATGTTTATCGCAAAACTGCAGTAAGTACTAAGAACTTTCATTCTACAGCAGCCATATACTCTTACAGATACCTAAGTATTTCCTATAACTAGGAACCAGAAACCTCATATTCTTTCTATATTAAAAATATGACTTCAAAGTAATCTTTAGAATGCTTGTAAGTCTAAGAAGAGTAGAATGAGAGAGGAAAATAAGAGATACCAGATCACCTCAAAGATTTTCACTTTGTTATTCAATACCATTAGATATTATGCCTTCCTCTTTAACCTTCTGATATTTAGAAACATGTACAAGAAGATCTGTAACACTCAGTTTGTTTGACTCTTAAAGAGTTGTAGTTTTGAAATTTTTCAGAGTAAAAACTTCGTGTTCAAAAGCTACATTTCAAATTTCACATCAAATGACTTAATATATTACCCTGATTCCACTAGATCATGAAGATGTTAACTTTTGGCATCACATGATGAAGTAAAACTTTGGTATAGTTACCATGGCAATTTCAGAAAATTCAATATGCACTGATATTTAATTGACATAGCTCCTGCTACTGACAGAAGAATTTGGGTAAGATGTCACTTAAAGAGTATCATCTCTGAAATTAACCAAATATATTACAGAATGAAGGATAAAATATTTTCTAATACCAAGACTGAAAAGCCTAATACTCTACCTGTTATATGATAGACAGAATTAAACCCAATTCCAAATCTTCCAACCTTCAGAGGGTCATCCTTTTTCCTGCTTCTTGCTATTTCTTGAATGCCATGCCAGTCCTCTGGGGTGAAAACTGCATTGTTGTACACATACAGAGCTGGCCCTAGGTATGAAAATGCGCAGGCAGGTATTCAGAAAGACATCAGAGTGTTCCGTTCTATCTCAAAAGTTCCTCTATACAAAATCTCTTATTCAAGGGAATATAGAGAGGAGTGAATAGTCACTGAATTCCACACTATAATTCTAAGTGTTTTTACAATAAAATTTAAGACATACACTGAGGCAAAAATTAGCAGCAGAAGAAATATAGTATTGTTGGCCAAAAATCCAAAAAAGAAAAATTAAAAGTTCCTCAGCTACCCAAAAACGTAAGGCAAACAAGAAAATCGGTCAGTTACTACTCTATGTGAAATTTGTTCTAAATAGTATATCTAAATCTTTTTTTGGTAAATGGAAAATATTTACCAAATAAGTATATAATATTTCATATATTCCATAAAATGTATGAAAATATGGGCAGGGTGCGATGGCTCATGCCTGTAATCCCAGCATGCCAGCACTCTGGTAGGCTGAGGCATGTAGATCACCTGACGTCAGGAGTTCGAGACCAGCCTAGCCAACATGGTGAAACCCCATCTCTACTAAAAAATACAAAAAATTAGCCAGGCACCATAGCATGCACCTGTAATCTCAGCTACTCGCAGAAGAACTGCTTTAACCTGGGAGGCAGAGGCTTCAGTGAGCCAAGGTTGCACCACTGTACTCCAGCCTAGGTGACAGAGCAAGATTCTGTCTCAATTAAAAAAGAAAGAAAGAAAAAGGAATATATTATGGAGACTTGCTATCTAAAGAAACTATGTGAGATGATATGTTAATTTGCTTCAATATATACAGAACCATTTTACCATACACACACACATATATCAAATAACATGTTGTATGCCTAAAATATACACAATAAAATTTATTTTAAAAAATAAAGAAATCAGACAGGCGCAGTGGCTCATCCCTGTAATCCAGCACTTTGGGAGGCTGAGGCGGGCAGATCACCTGAGGTCAGGAGTTCAAGACTAGCCTGACAAACATGGAGAAACCCTGTCTCTACTAAAAATACAAAATTAGCCAGGCAAGGTGGCGCATGCCTGTAATCCCAGCTACTCAGGAAGCTGAGGCAGGAGAATCACTTGAACCTGGGAGGCAGAGGTTGTGGTGAGCCAAGATCACACCACTGCATTCCAGCCTAGGCAACAAGAGCAAAACTCTGCCTCAAAAAAACAAAAAAATAAAATAAATAAACAAATTTTATTATTTCATAATATGAAAAATAATCCTTTAGTAAGATTAATAATCACCCTATAAGTGTTTGAGGTTTTTTCATCAGCCTCTAGATTTTTCTATACAAGGCATTACTTGTATGATTTTTAAAACCATTAACATGACAAATGTTTAAATAATACCGCAATTATATCACCTATCTATGTAAAATATCACCCATCTCCAAAGTAATTCCTTCAAAAAGTAATATTTATAAAATATTTCTGCACAAAATATTTTTGAAACTCCATTTTGTGAGGCCAATCTTCAGAATCTCTAACATTCTTTTGAATATATTCAACTATATTCACTCATCATACTTTAAAGATGATTAAGATTTTTCATTCAAAAAGGTACTGAAGTGTAACATATATACAATAAAGTATGACGATCTTGAGGATGCAGCTTGATGAATTCCTACAAAGCAGATGAACCTGTGTCATCTCCACTCACATGGGGTATATAGGGCACTCCCAGCACCCCCAGAAGCCTCTCCTCATGCTCCCATCAATTCAAGGACAGACATGGGGATGTGACCTAGTTTGTTTTACAAAAACGGCATGATTACTATTTTTAAAATAGTCAAAGTTGGAACATGCAAACAGTCGAGGCTGTAAAGGCTTTCTGGAAAGGACAATCACAGAGTAGAGTAGGGACTCTGGGGTCAGGATGTCAGGCCCAGCTCTCCAGTCATAGCTACAGCACTTCCAGAAACTAAAGCCACAAAGGCTCAGTTTCCTCATCTGCACAAGGATAAGAATGGTTGTCCACTGCAAGAGTGCTGAGGACCCAATGAGACAGCACAAATACGGGGCTCAGCCCAGAACCCAGCAGAGCAGATCCTAAAAACATCAGCTACCATTACTGTTGTTATAATCATTATGAGTATATGATACTGTCAGTCTATATGTAATGTAACATGTAATTTTACATAAATATTACAGGAATAGTAATAAAGTAAATATTTTGTTCCTACCCAACAGCTAACTTAAAATGGCATCTAGCAAGCAGTGTCTGGTTCCAAATGTCCACTAAAAGTATCTACAAAGACAAAAAAAAAAAAAAAAAAAAAAAAAAAAAAAAAAAAAAAAAAAGGGACCATAAAAAGTCATAACACTGAACACCAGGCTTGAAAATGAACCTCTTGCCAGAATCTCAAAAGAATCTGAATAACTACAGGGTCTGTGGAGGGAAATCTTAAAAATTCAGCAGGGGACACACCCACATGACATTACCAGGAACACAGTCCACCTGCCTGAAGGAACACCCACCCTCCTTCCCACTGTCAACTGGAACACTGCAGAGCTGACCCCTTACTGCCTGCTTATAGAAGCATTTGTTAAATTCCAAAATCATAGGCCCTTAACAAATGCAAATAACTAAGTGTTTTGCATGAAAAAAAAATCCCCCTCAGATCCCCAATCTCCAAGGTTTTTTTTTCTTTTTTGTGAGACAGAGTCTCACTCTGTTGCCCAGGATGGAGTGCAGTGACCCAATCTCAGCTCACTGCAACCTGCACCTCCTGGGTTCAAGCAATTCTCCCATCTCAGCCTCCCAAGTAGCTGGGACTACAGTCGCGCATCAACACACCTCCCTAATTTTTGTATTTTTAATAGAGATGGGATTTCACCATATTGGTTAGGCTGGTTTCGAACTCCTGACCTCAGATGATCCACCCACCTCTGCCTCCCAAAGTGCTGGGATTACAGGCATGAGCCCCCACTCTCCAAGGTTTTTTGACTGTCAGAACTGCTCTCTCATCCTACAACCTCAGTGCAACTCCTGCGAAGAGGATACATATATGAGTGCAGCTGTCCTGTGCTCTGGGCCCTGGAGCTTTCCTTACACCCTGGCTGCTCAGTGGCAGAACCAAACAGTGCACACGGACAGCCCTCCTCAGTAGAGAACTTGGAGAAGTCTGGGGGCAGAAAGAATCTAGTTATCATTTAATGTTTTTAATCAAGGTATAATTCTGATCATATTCATCCTGGAATTAGGAGAGATGCAGTATTTTGCCTTTGCTCTAATCAACTCAGTCTCACAGGTTCACTCTCTGCTTCTATTATCCAGATCAATTTTAAAATAGCCTGTATGTACTCTGACCAAAACGATATGTTCTTGGTTCTAAAAGTGAGATAAGAAAGGAACAAACATCCTGGCCGGGCGTGGAGGCTCACATGTGTAATCCCAGCACTTTAGGAGGCCGAGGAGGGTGGATCACCTGAGGTCAGGAGTTTGGGACCAGCCTGTCCAACATGGTGAAACCCCTAAAAATAAAAAATAAAAAATTATTATCACTGCTAAAAATAAAAAATTAGCTGGGCATGGTGGTGGGCATGTGTAATCCCAGCTACTCAGGAGGCTTAGGCAGGAAAATCACTTGAACCTCAAGGCGGAGGTTGCAGAGAGCCGAGATCGCACCACTGCACTCCAGCCTGGGCAACAAGAGCAAACCTCCGTCTTGGCGGGGGTGGGAAGGAATAAATATCCTGAGAGAAAAATAAAAAGGCTGTCTGGGAAGGAAAGGGCTGGCAGCAGGCCTGCAGTCTATTTCCCCCTTTCTCCAGGGAATAGCCAAGAAAGAAAGAGATGACCCAGCCAAATCTCACTATAAACATGCTGATGACAGACCTCTAGGCAAGCACATACACAGTGTTTACTAGGAAGAGAGCCCTTAGCTACTGGATACTTTACGAAGGTTGCTTATTGGAAATAAGCTTGGAATTCACACATTTATGAGGCATAATCCCCTCGAAAATGTTGTAAGTTATGTTGATTATCAGAGAAAATAATGTACATGTTTTATGACTGAAATAGCTCCCGTTGTGTCAGTGGTGGTCTGTGTGCATCACTCAGAAACCAGCTCCGTGAGATCCAGGCCAAGGTGTGCCCTAGTGTAGCACAAAGGGACTCTCCATACTTCCTTCACCTGTGTCTTGCAATCAGCCATGTCCTTGAAATCCTTAGTAAAGTGTGTCATACTGAGTGAGAGTTCTCATCCTTGTGCATGTGATTTGACAATCTGAGTCTTTTATTAACTCATTATATAAACATGAACAAAAAAAGTTGGCCTTAAGAGTTTTTGGCTGTAAAACGAAGTGCCAGTAAAGGAAAAAAGCCATGATACAAGATGACTGCTCACATCTGAGTGCAAAAGAAAGACATTCTCAAATACACAAGAGCCTGGTAGGCTCTCCAATAAATGTTTCTTAAATAGAGATATCAAAGATCACTGCCACCTTTTATATAATATATCCACTTTTTTTTAAGACAGAGTCTCACTCTGTCACCCAGCCTGGAGTACAGAGGTGAGATCTCAGGTCACTGCAACGTCCGCCTCCCAGCTTCAAGTAATTCTCCTGCCTTGGCTTCCAGAGTAGCTGGGATTACAAGTGTGCATCATCACCATGCCCAGCTAATTTTTGTATTTTTAGTAGAGACAGGATTTCACCACATTGGCCAGGTTGGTTTCGAACTCCTGACCTCAGGTGATCCACCTGCCTCGGCCTCCCAAAGTGCTGGGATTACAGGCATAAGCCAATGTGCCTGGCCCACATTTATTATTTATTTCTGCATTTATTTTTGAGACAGAGTTTCTCACTCTTGTTGCCCAGGCTGGAGTGTAATGGTGCAATCTCGGCTCACTGAAACCTCTGCCTCCCAGGCTTAGGCGATTCTCCCACCTCAGCCTCCCAAGTAGCTGGGATTACAGATGTCCGTCACCACATCTGGCTAATTTTTGTATTTTTAGTAGAGATGGGGTTTCATCATATTGGCCAGGCTGGTCTCACATTCCTGACCTCAGGTGACCTGCCCACCTCAGCCTCCCAAAGTGCTGGGATTACAGGCGTGAGCCACCATGTCCAGACCATATCTATTTTAAATTGGCCACTTTCGAAAAGCCTATCTCTAAATATACTTCAGCATAACTCAGCAAAATTATCTAGTTTCAAACGTTTTTTAAAACAAGGCGAAGTCAAGGCTAGAAGCAAAAAAATCGTAGGACCTCCTTACACTGTTACTTTTACTACAGCACATATCATCATCAGTAGGACACCAGGTATGAAACATTATCACATATATCATCTCATATAATCCTCAAAATATCTGGGAGAAAAATTTTCTTATACAACTTGCAGGCAAGCAGTAAGTCAGTATGGGGGTCAGAGCTGCCACTGAGTGCACCAGTGCCTTGAGGGCTATAGAACAGGGTAGTACTATGTAGGATCAGGACTTAACCTGAAGTCCCTTGAATCCAATGTTACATTAAGTCATAGGCTCTTAGAGACAAGATACCTTGCAAGCTAATCCTCATATAAAAATGATCTGACCTCTGTGATGACCGATCCATCACCAAGGTAGCAGCAGTCAGGACCAGAACACACACCTCTTGATGTTATGTCCCACACACCTCTTTTTTATAGAATATAGAAAGTACATCTTTCAAATGATAAATGTGAGCTAAGAATGACTATATAAGACATAATGTATGTTATATTTTTAATTAACAATGTTAACTGGCCTCCTAAATCATAAAACATCTTTTTAAAAATACATGACTTACATCTCTTTAAAAAGCTGTCTCAGAAAGTCTGAACTGATCCCACTTTTTCTTAGTAACTTTCTATCACACAGTCATTCACAATGAATTCAGAGGTATACTAAATTTTTTTTTTTTTTTTTGAGATGGAGTTTCACTCTTTTGCCTTAGCTGGAACAATTTCGACTCACTGCAACCTCCCCCTCCCAGGTTCAAGCAATTCTCCGGCCTCAGCCTCCCGACTAGCTGGGATTACAGGTGCCCGCCACTACACGTGGCTAACCTTTGTATTTTTAGTAGAGATGGGTTTTCGCCATGTTGGTCAGGCTGGTCTCAAACTCCTGACCTCAAGTGATCCGCCTGCCTCAGCCTCCCAAAGTGCTAGGATTACAGGCAGGTGCCATCAAAGCCAACCAGAAGTACATTAAAACTTATGAACATTCTTTTTGACACAAAGCTCCCCAGAGTAGAAGTGAGATATTAGGAGTCTATTGGTTATGATTCTCTTATTCAATCAATAATTTATTAGTTTATGGCTTTATCATCTTTCCTCTCATTTTCCTTGTTCTCTCCTCTCCTTCAATCTTTCTTCCCACCAACTTCAAAACAGTGTCAAGGGTACTCCTAAAGCGAAAATACAACAAAGCACAGCCTCTCACAACATCTTTCCAAATGCAGGAAAGTGTTACTATACACAAATGGTGTCCCTTTATCCTACTGATAATATAAAATACGAGTTGTTTGAATAGAATAAGAGGCTTTGGTCATTACATTGCTTGTCGTTTTGTTTTGAGTTTTCAGATTTTATTCTTTGTTCTCTAAAAATACCAACTGGCAGAGATACCTTCCCACCAAAAGCAGAAAAAAAATATCCGAAGAAGTGGAAATAAACATGCCAAAAAGTACAAATGATCATTAAACTGTTCATTAAACAAAGCATTAGAAATCATTAAAAACTGCCTGTTAGTGCATACAATAAAACTTGTTCCTAATTATTGATTCTTACCCTGATATGGTGCCATATCTTTTGACCAAAGAGTCTCTGTTCCATATTGAGTTTCATCATATAAAAATTTAACTTCTGTGGCCCCAGCATCTTCTGCATTCTGAATTAATTCCTAACCATAAAATATACCAAAAAATAGTAATTAATAACATAGTAATCTACTGCCCATCTTTGTATTTATCTACAATATTTAAAAAGTCAATATACTTAAATAAAGGAAACCCACTATTTGCAACATTACCTTTAAGATCTGGTGAGGTTACTACTGAAAGTAATTGTTACATACATGTGACAGTATGGTTGAAAAGTCCTTCTCCAATTATTTGCACTTAGAGTTTGTCTTAATTTGCTATCACTTAGCAAATTAATCCTGGGCCCTATTTATAACTGTCTCATATTTACAATCTATCCAAAGCTTTTGTTCAAAGGAAATTACTCTATTTCCAAAAGCTGTACATATTGTCCTGTGTGGCAGGTAACTTAAGCCTGAGTGGTTGCCAAAAATAGACCTTTTTTTCTTTAGTCATTTGCTTACCAAACTTACCTTTTCTTAGGGAAACAATAAAACCAAATAACAGCAATCTGTATGTACCCTTGCTTTCTAGAGAGCCTGAGATATGAACATGTTTTTGTCTTGTACTAAGCTGAAAGCTTCCTGATGGTCAAGACTGACTCACTTCTTTCATGAAGAAAGCACTACCATTTGTTTGGTGAATGGTGGGTGAGTAGAAGGGTGACCAGGTCCCTGTAATATAGAAAGGAAAGGCCAAACTGCAAGATTTGCCTCAACAAAATTTCCAATCCTAACCCCAATCACTTCTGCACACCTACCAACATCACGCTGGGCTCTGATCAGTTTGAAGGGAGCTCCAGAATCTGGAACAAGATTCAGCTCCAAGATCCAACCCCATGATCATCAAAAGAGCTTTTTTACTTCCCCAGAACCTTGGGATCACTAAATTGGAGGTAGAGATGGGCAATAACTGAAGAAAGCTTTAAGTGATACTACAGCAATGTTAACAGTGATGCCTACATCAGAGGAGAGAGATGAGGCAATGCCCACATGAAATGAAACAACTACAAGAAGACGGAAGCAGCAGAAGTGAAAAGCCAGTTTTGAGATTGTGTTCAGTTCACTCAGTACATCCCAAAGGGCTAGTGTGGTGCCCACCAGCTATTCCACCCAAAACATGAACAGCTAGGCCATGCCTCCTGCAGCCTCATTATCAGCTACTGATTCCTCCTTATTACATAACTATTTCTCATGAGGTTTTTAATTGTTTAGGCCTCATTCAATCCCAGAGAATCCCTAAAAATTAACAATCTTATTTACATTAGAATATCATAATATGAAGGATGGAAATAAGAATCAAATAGACAGTAAAACACAATGTTAACTTACAAAATGATAGCACTTTAGATGTTTGACCTTGTTTTCATTCAGGTATCTATTTGTGATTTATGTGTAGTCTAGGGAGCAGAGAGGCAGAAAACTAAAGATAAAATCCCAAGTCCCAGGTTCCAATCATTCTCAAGTTGAACAAAAAACAGGATGGGAAGCTTTTCCCCTGAACTGTAATCCTCAGAGATTGTATACTAACTCTGAGAAGCAGCAACAATACATTTTGTATTGCTCTTGGGCAAGTCACTAAGATCTTTGGGACCTGTTTCAGCAAACACAAACAACGTAGAAGGAGGTGGTGTAGGTCTTGGTGATTTCTAAGACTCCTATTAAATCTAAAACAGTCAAATTTACTAAAACATCCAAGGAACAAAGATTACATTGAGCTGGCTACAATACAAATGTATCTATAAGAAGCAAAGTGGAAGTTGTAGCCCTCAGCTGTTTGCCATAGGCCTTCCTCATTTCTCAGAAAGGATCCCACCCATCACTTATGAACAGATGACATCCTACTCCTGTTACCACTATACCTTCATTTTAAATTTATTCTATTCACTTCTTTCTACCCCAAAACCACCTCAAGGCAGCACTCTTTCCGTCCTCATTTTCCTAATAAGTCAATACAAAAACAATTTTCAAATATGCTTTCTGTGAACCACTGATGCCTATGCTGAAAGATGGACTGCAACTGCTTCAACAGCCCAATCTTACCACAATCACTAAAGACGCAACAGTACTCAGTGAGTGCCTACCTGAGCATGACTCTCTAAGTTAAAGAGATCCAGTCCTGATTCCCTAGCAGTTGACAATCTAAACTAGAAAACATAATCAGGGCCAAGATACTGAAGGTAATAAACACTAAACAAGCTAATGAGAAGGAAAATGCGTAACAACTGATCCACTTTGGCAATTAAGGAAGTTTCTTATTAAACACAAAATCTAATTTTTGCAGTATCTTCTATTATTGCTTTCTTTTATGGTTACTGGTTTTTCTTTTGTTTTTTGTTTGTTTTTCTGAGACAGACTCTCATTCTCGTCACCCAGGCTGGAGTGCAGCGGTGCAATCTTGGCTCACTGCAACCTCTGCCTCCCAGGTTCCAGCGATTCTCCTGCCTCAGCCTCCTCAGTACCTGGGATTACGGGTGCCCACCAACACAACCTGCTAATTTTTATACTTTTAGTAGAGACAGAGTTTTACCATGTTGGCCAGGCTAGTCTCGAACTCCTGACCTCAGGTGATCTGCCCGCCTTGGCCTCCCAAAGTGCTGGGATTACAGGTGTGAGCCACCATGACTGGCCTGTTTTGTAAAGAGTATAATCAAACTAAAAACCATATTACAAAAAGAAATAATAAAATAATGATCCTATTAAGCCCTCCCAACAAAGCAAACCTCTAAAATCAGGAGTCCAATGGGCATGCATTCTTCAAGCCTCTCTAATTGTAGAATGTATTTGGCTGGTTGGTTGGTTGACATGTAACAGCCCGCACAATGTTCTACACAGAACATTCCTGGGGTGACACTGCTGATTACAGAACCCAGTAGCTTAGTGTGTTTCTTTGCCTCAAAAACCTCACATATTTATACCGACTCCATTCTCAAATGGAACGATGCACTGATACATACTGCAGCCACAGAGGTATAATACAGCCATTCAAATCTAGACAACACTTTAAAAATTTAAACACTAACAGGACTTCTAAATAAATTTACTTCATCTCATTTTTATCAAAGTAAATCACACAGAAACACATGTGCCCCACCTTAAGAATCTGTCCTCCTTCTGGATATCTTCTCAAAATGTCCTTGAGAAAATCAACAAGTGGTGGAGTTGTCTGACCAAATCGACCTAAAATACCGAACACATTTTAAATGAGTTAGAAAAAAAAACCCATGACCTGTCACCAATTCATGACTTGAATCCGAGATATAGCATAACTATACAAGATACAGCTGCATGTATCTCACTGCAGCACTCTGGTACAGAAATCTACCTGACTAAGCAATTCGGCAGAAAGCAAAGCAGATTCAATTTTATCAAATCTCAAGATTTTTAAAGTAGACTACAAATAAGCATTCAAAAAATGTTCAAAAATATAATAACTATTATTAATTCAAAAACAAAGAGCATGATGCAGTGGGGAGGAGTGTTACTATTTTCCAAAGCAAATAAAATTAATGGTGTTATTTTGTGGCTCTTTGCCACAAATAATAAGCCAGAGATAGTGGTGCCCATTATCACATCCTTAATATTCTCAAATTCAGCCAGTGTTCTGATTCTTCTGAGTGTTGCTATTTTCCAAAGCAAATAAAATAAATGGTTTTATTTTGTGGCTCTTTGCCACAAATAATAAGCCAGAGATAGTGGTGCCTATTATCATATTCTTAATATTCTCAAATTCAGCCAGAGTTCTGATTGTTGTAAAATTCGGCAGTCACTGTCTCAATGGCTCTCCACTTCAAGTACCCTCAAGCCTTGCCTAAACTAGATATTCTTACACCAACTGACCAGGCCACCTTCAGAGAGGTGACAGGAGGCTGTAGGAAGAATGAGAAAAAGGGAAGTAATGCCTCAGACACACAGCATTTCAAAAATCTGTTTATCAGTAAAAAGAAATCTCTGCTTTAAAAAGCAAAATTTTCACTATAAATTTATTTGCATCATTTCAGTACAACCATGCACTCTGGCCAAGGTCAAACAAGACTCTGTTTCCGCAGACTTCTATCCCACTCATTCTTATAACTCAACTAGCTCCATCCACGCTTGTCCTCCTCTTGCCCTGACATCCCCTCATTCTATCCCAATGGTGTATCCTTTCATTTCATTTTTAAAACAATCTTTCTTAAAACAGCTTTATTGAGTACAACTGACATAAAAGCGCATAGATATTTATTTTGCAACTTGATGCCTTTGGAGATAAGCATGTACCATGAAACCATCAAACTATCATTGTCAGCACCATAAACTTTTCCATCATCTCCAAAAGTTTCCTCCCATCTCCTCTGTTGTGCTTTTTTAAACTTTTATGGTAAAAGCACTTAACATCAGATCTATCCTCTTGGCAAGTTTTAAAGTACACAATACAGTACTGTTACTCATGGGCCCTATATTGTACAGTAGATCTCCAGATCTTATTTAATTGTATAGCAAACTTTGTACGCTTGACCCATGTCTCCTCATTTCTCCCTCCCCCTACCCTCTGGCAACCACCATTCTACTCCCTGCTTCTTTGCTAAAACTCAATCTTGGCCAGGAGTGGTGGTTCATGCCTGTAATCCCAGCACTTTAGGGGTCCAAATCAGGTGGATCATTTGAGGTCAGGAATTTGAGACCAGCCTGGCCAACATGGTGAAACTCTATCTCTACTAAAAATACAAAAATCAGCTGGGCATGGTGGCAGGCACCTGTAATCCAGCTACTCGGGAGGCTGAGGCACGAGAATTACTTGAACAGAGGCTGAGGGACAAGAATCACTTGAACCCAGGAGGCAGAGGTTGCAGTGAGCTGTGACTGCGCCACTGCACCCACGCCAGGGCGATAGAGCAAGACTCAGTCTCAAAAAACTAACAAACTCAATCTTTATGCAAGACAACATGGCATATACTTCTGGTAAAGTCAGTATTTTACCTCCCCCTTTTAAGCCTTTTGATTGAAGGTTTACAAAAAGATGACAATTTTTAGAAGTCAGATCTCCAATCTTGATCCAGTCAGATAACTGAAAAAAAGAAAAGATTTATGAAAAACAATACAGTCTCTAATACTGTAAATTCAAAACATTCTATCGAATTTTTTCACTTAAGTAATGCTTGTAATATCTTCTTATCAGGAAGTAAGTTGTCTGGAGAAGTGAATATTCCAGAGAACAGAGATTTAGTAAAAAACTTTATTTAAAAATTTAAGGGATTAAAAGATTTTTCCTAATTGATTACAAATAGATACAAATAAATATATTTCTCCATTAACATAATTTAAATTTTTAAATGATAAACCAGGATCATTAACATAAACAAAATCATTCTTCTGATCAACATTTCCAAAGTGTACTGCTAATAACAAGGCTTCATGAGATCTTAACACATATTAGAGGACCAAAAAGAATTCTGTTTTTAAATTAGTTGGAATAATTTGGTTTTCAGGAAACTTAACACATTCACACACATGGTAACTTTCTTAGAAACAATTATACTAAATAGTATTTCCCAAATTTTAGCAGAAGTTTTTTTCTTTATTATGAAAGAACACCCTATGGGAAAGTATTCCTAGACATATTTTGGAAAACACTGTTAAGTATTCCTAGACATATTTTGGGAAAAAACAAAAACAAAAAGTGTGATGCAGAATGAAAGGAAGAATGAGGCTTCCCAGCCTGAGCTGCTTTGGTCTATAACTTTCCTGAAAAATGCCTTGAGGTTTGCTTTCTTTTTGGCAATTCTTCTGTTTCTCATAAAGGCAGGGCGCAACATGTTACTATAACCCACAGGAGCAGTATAACAGAGTGCTTTTTTTAAAAAAAAAATAACATAAATAATCTGAAGCCAGATCAACCTTTTCCCCATCAGGGTCCCTCCCTCAGTGTTCCTACACAGTGACCTCTCACAGGTCAACAATCTGCAAAACATGATTCAAAAGCTCACTAGAAGGACGACCTTCCTAACTGACCCTTCCCTGGCAGGGTGTGAAGGCCATCCCTTACCATTTCAAAATTCAATACTTTTGACTTTCCACCACATTCTCACACTGATGCCCTCCAAGGTTCTAAAGCTCAACCTGTCAAAAGGTGAACTCACTCACTTTCCTTCCAATACGTATCTCCTGTCTCTTCTGTATCTCAGTTAATAGTGTCACCATCTACCTAGACATTTCAGCTAGGACAGAGAAAGGCCAGAGAAAATGTGTCTCTCCCTCCAAAACACATGTCCAGTTAATCTCTGGATCCCGGCATGTCCATCCTCCAGTCTCTCTCAAATCTAACTTGCTCTTCACAATGTCCGGATGCACAGACTCTTAACATCTCTTGGATTTTTATAACAACTCCCCATCTGGTCTCCTTACTTTCAGTACATCATCTTCATTCTAGTCCCCGTCTCTAAAACACAAAGCTGAGTAGGCTGTTACACGTCCCAGCTTATAAAGCACTTTCATGCAAATATTCCCACTAAATCTTAAAGCAAGCCTATAAAAACTAGTTGACTCTTTGTTGCACAGGTACTTCGGCAAACAGAAAAAAAGACAAGAAGACCATTGTTCACAACAAAAATTTAGAAACAACCCAAATTCTGTGACATATAAATGACTATTATAGACCAATTAAAAATGAATTAACTAAACTGCACACAAATTTAGATGAATAATAATATGACTGCATAAGATAAGCTGGCTCTAAGTTGCTACATACAGAATGTTTCTTATAAAGTTTAAAAACAACTAAATGTAAATAACATGTTGTTTAGGTTATATACTCAGGTTACACATACAAACATATATGCACTCATATACACAAACATAACACATATCCGTTTAAACATAATTACATACCCACATGCATACATTTATAGAACTATTAAAACTACCAAAAAGGCACAAGAATAATCAGCACAAAGGGGTTAGGGAAGAGAGACAGGCATACAGGCTGGGGAGAAGATGCACAGAGGTAAGTACACTGTTCTTGTTCTCTGGTTGAATGATATCATCATAAATGATCATTCTATTGTTAGTCAAATACTTATTAAAAGAAAGTCCCAGCCTGGACAACACAGATGCTGTCTCTATTTTTAAAAAAAAAAAAAGACTGGAGTGCAGTGGCGCAATCTTGGCTCACTGCAACCTCCACCTCCCAGGTTCAAGCAATTCTCCCACCTCAGCCTCCCAAGCAGCTACTACACCCGGCTAATTTTTGTATTTTTAGTAGAGACGGGGTATCACCCTGTTGGCCAGGATGGTCTCCATCTCCTGACCTCGTGATTCGCCTGCCTCAGTCTCCCAAAGTTCTGGGATTACAGGCATGAGCCACCACGTCTCGCCTAAAAAAAGTTTTTTTAATTAGCTGGATGCAGTGGTTTATACCAATACTCCCAGCTACTCAGGAGGCTGAGGCAGGAGGATTGCATGAGCCCAGGAGTTCAAGGCTGCAGTGAGCTAAAATCATGTCCCTGCACTCCACCCTGGGCGACAGAGGATGCACCTATAGACACCCTTCCTGGAACAATCCATGGTGAGTGCAGCTTCACAGGGGGAAACACTCCCCAGTTTCAGGCCTGCAGGAAAGGCAGAGTCACAATTCCTCTCTACTTGCAACACCAACATTCCTACAGATGAAAAGAGGTGCCTATCTGATCTGAATAACTGGAACACTGGGACAGGAGTGAGGCTGTGAGTTAGACAGCTTTCCTGCTGGCCTGGCAGGGGAACTGAGGTAGCTCCTAGTCTTCACCCTGATAAAACTTCAGCACATCTAGATGAGGGCTCCCGCAGCCACTTTCTTCGAGCCTGGGACCTCTGCTCCCATTGGATATTGCATCTATCCACCTGCCTTAGCCATAACCAGTACCTACCCAGGGATACCTCCCTTAGAGGGCTGAAGCCTGAATCATCAACTAAGTAAATAAAATGCTGAAGAAAATTAAATAAATAAAGTGTATGCCACGAGAAAACAAGCTTTAAGAGATCCCTGCCCTTCCGACCCCATAGGAGACTGAATTTACCCATATCCCAAGTACAAAACTATTACAACCAGCACTGAGAAAGCCAGTGCACAAAGATTCTCTGTAACTAAGAACTCCTGTAGAGTCTTCACCCCTAAAAGCACCAAGAATCAAATTAGGCTCAAATAAACTATAAACATTAAAGTCCAATCCCTAAGAGGGAAAAAAAAGTTTAAAAAATTAACGTTATACTGTAAGTAGTGGCACAGCACACCTACTCCAAGACAAATCCCTCATTCATAGGACAGTATCTCTAATGCAGCGGCTCAATAAACGATAAGCATAATCTCAACAAATTTTACCAAACTACAGAAGGAGCAATGTGCCTGACCAGCATCAGTCACTATCTCCAGCCTGACCTCTCTCCCTTGAGTTGCAGTTCCAGATTTGCAGCTGCCTACTGAATATCACTATCTAGCAGAGACTTTAGGATTGGTTAGAATTAGCTTCATCTCATTCATATTAGACATAAAAAATCTGGCCCCAACACATGAATTAATTTGGCATCTGTCATATACACACAGGCAGGACAGGAAGTAGGACCTAAGGCACCCACCTCTCCATTTCCTGCAGTTTCCTAGATGCTTCGTTACATCTCACCAACAGCTGAACTATATATAAAAGCAAACTAGTCACCACACTTCCCCTCTGTAGGTGCTTATCTCTAATGATTAAACCCTTATTTTCCTGGTCTGACTCAAAGCTTGCCAACATTGTTGGCAAGACCTTCCACCTTATTCTACACCCATCCTCCACGTCCACATCCATATGGTACCAAACTGCCCAAACTGTGGCAATTTTGCCTTTCACAAAGTCTCTTGTTTATCCTTTCCTTCAGTTTCACCTTCACAGCCACAGTCCAGAACCTCATGATCTCATACCAAGACAGAGGGATCCTACTTAGACCCCTGTCTACCCACAGCCTCCAATCCCAAACACTCTACACACCCTGCCGCTTTCACCATCCCATAACCATGCTTTGCACAGACACCTGCGAAAACACTTCTAATGGCAAGGCTAGCCACAGCTGAGCCTTTCTAGGGGCAAGGCTAGGGGACAAGATAACCAAGTACAACCAGAGGAGGAACCAAAGAAGTGGGTGCAGACCCAGGAGAAGGTTAAGAGATGTGGGCAGGCATGGAGAAAGGAGTAAGAATGACAAACTTTGCTCCTTCTCAAGTCTGTCTGAAGTCCTCAATCAGCCTCTCCTCAACTGCCACCAAGGGGTCCATTCCTTCCAAAGAAGCTAAGGCCATGCTGGGGTGAGGCCCCCACTTCATCCAGTGACTAGCACCGGCCCAGCTGCGCTAGCCCAGCACTCGAATGCCTCTGTCTCGGTGCTTGCACTTGCAGACTCCACTGGGCCCTCATTCTACACTAGGATGCATGTCCATCATGGAGGTTAAGGTCAATGCCCTCATTAAAGCGGTTGGGGGATATGCTGAACCTTTTTGGCGTGGCTTGTTTGCAGAGGCTCTGACCAACCAATGTCAACATCAGGAGCCTCCTCTGCAATGCAGGGGCTGGAGGACCTGCTCTAGCAGCTAGTGCTTCATCCACAGGTGGTCCTGTCCCTCCACTGCTGCTGCTCCAGCTGAGCAGAAGGAAGTGGACACAAAGAATCTGAGGACTCTGGTGATGACACGGCTTTGGACTTTTTGACCCAACCTCTTTTACAGCATGTTCAGTAAAAAGCTGAACTCTTTAAAAGAGTAAAAGTAAATAATAAAGCCTTCAACCAAGTCAGTGACTGCATGCCAATGAACACCTTGGGGAACTGATCAGAGGACTGATCAATCGCCCGAGGAGCATGACAACAAATAATAAATGTGGGTCAAGGAGCGCAAAGGACCAGAAAACTGACTCAAGTACACAGAAGGTCAGGATTACACTGAAGGAGGAAAAATCACAGATACCAACTCCTTCATCAATAATATTTGTATCGGGTCTTAAGGAAGCCCAACACTTGAAATGTCATCCTATACACTCAAGTACTCCTTCGATTATTTGTTCAGCTCCTTGTGACTCTTTTAAATGCTGGAAATGTTATCATATGCAGTTGTTTATTAGAATAAAAGAATTTGTTTTAAAAGTTAACTGTCAGTAAAATGTCTTCAATTAAACTCCCCCTTCAAAAAAGCCATACAATTTTTACCAAACTTAAAGAATACATGACAATATGAAATATTCTTGTTTTCCAAAATTCTGTCCTTCAAGTCATTTGCCCTTTAGAAGTGTTAATAAGTTTACTCCCCAAGAGAATAGGTTCTAAATCAAGTTATCTCTAAAGATTCTTTCAGAGCTAAATTTCTGTATCCAAAAATGGAGAAACAACTTCCAAGATATCAAAGGTGAAGATACTGACAGCATTCCACTTAAACGTATTACATAAACAGAAAAAAATGAGTAATGATTAAGTCACTTCAATGATGATGTCTAAAAAAAACTGTCTTGAGTTTCAGAAAGTGAAGATTCAGACGAAATGGGAGGGTTCGGGGTCGGGGGTGCAAGTGGAAACGGCAGGGGATGAAAAGCCACAACTCGGGATAGGCACAGGCGGCCACGATGCCCGAGTCACTCGCGCCGGCCGCCCCGCGCCCCGCGCGCCCGCCGTTCTTCCGCGCGGCAGAGCCCAGCCCGGCGCCCCCAGCCGCCGCCTACCTCGCGGCCGCCGTGCCACAGCCGCTGCTCCGGCACCGGGAAGCCGGTCTCGGCGAAGATGCGCTCCTTCACGTCGCGCGCGGTCCAGGACGCCAGCGCCGCCACGGTCCTGCAGCCCACGCAGCCGGAGAGCACGGTCACCCGGACCCACCTGTGGAAAGCAAAGGGACGCTCAGCCGGGCCGCGGCGACCACCCGCCCGCCCGGCGCCCGCCAGGCCTCGGCCCGCGTTACCTCTCCCCCATCGCGGCGCCTCAGTCGCGGCTCACGCCCGCCCCGGACGCAGGCGCCTGCTTACGGCCGGCCCCGCCGCGCCCACAGGCCCCGCGCGGGCAGAGAGGACGGGATCCGCATGGCGCAGCCCCGGACGCAGCAGCCCGCGCTCAGGGGAAACGCGAGAGGAAGCCGAGGCGGCTGAGGAGCAGGCGGGGGCGGGGGCGGCGCGCTCACGGCCCACTCGGGGCTCGGCAGGCGCCGCCCGCGGGCACGCGCCCACCCGCCAGCACCGTTAGCCGAGGCGCCGCCCCGCCTCTCCCGCGCCCAAGGGAGCGCCCATCCAGGCCCCGCCCAGTCAGGCTCCGTCTTGCCCAATCCGGACAGTTAGCGAAGGAGCCGCCCCTCCCCATTCGCCCACCAGGCTCCGCCCGCCGGGGGGTGGCCTCCTCGCCCAATCCAGACAGTTAGCGAAGGAGCCGCCCCGCCCCACTCCCCCACCAGGCCCCGCCCCGCCTGCAGAGGCGCCTCTGCCAGAAGGCAAACCCAGCAAGGATATCTCCAGAGCGTACATCTAAAGGACAGGTGCATTGTCCCTTTTAGAGCTCAACAGTGCATTGAAATGCAGAACTAGGTATTTCTAGGGCCTATGTCTCCTTCAACTCTAATGACTTTCATTCCATAGAAGCATCTCCAGTAAGATCTATCGTGGCCTCCGAGAACGTGCTGGTTACAGAACACAGGTGTCTTCCATGGTTTCGTTCTGTGTCGGTTTTTGAGGCACAGAAGTAGAATCAGTGCCTCAGTTTGCTGGAGGAAGGCGAGCCAGCGGCAAAGATCAGAATGCACACAAATATATCCTATGACATGTTATAAATATTTGTAATTTATTTTGACAACACTATCTTGTTGGTAGCCTGAATGTCTTCCCATCTAACCGCAAGCTCCTTGAAAGCAGGAACATCATCTTAGAGTTGATTAAATCGCCCCACGAAAAGGAAAGTTCCCTTGTAATTTGAAAGCTTGTGAAGCTTAGAGACTTTGGGAAACCTCAGGCTGTTCCTTTGGCTTATTTCTCATAGGTATGATACACATTGCCAAAAAAAAAAAAAAAAAAAAAAAAAAAAAAAAAAAAAAAAAAAAAATTAAAAGTCTTTTTCATGAACAAATAAACTTGTGTGCTTTTTTTTTTTTTTTTCTTTTTTGAGACAGAGTCTCGCTCTGTGGCCAGGCTGCAGTGCAGTGTCATGATCTCAGCTCACTGCAACCTCTACGTCCTGGATTCAAGCGATTCTTGTGCCTCAGCCTCCCGAGTAGCTGGGATGTGCCACCATATCCAGCTAATTTTTGTATTTTTAGTAAAGACATTGTTTCACCATGTTGGCCAGGATGGTCTCGATCTCCTGGCCTTGTGATCTAACCACCTCGGCCTCCCAAAGTCCTGGTATTACAGACGTCAGCCATCGCACTGGGCCTTGTGCTTCTTATTTTAAATACCTTGAGTAGAACAGAATTAAATTTTAGAGTTGTCACCAAAAATAGATAATAATTAAATTGCCACTTCTCCCTTTCCCCCAAAAAATATTATTACTCGGAGCTCATCATCAGTAGTAAATTCAGAGAATGTTCTATAGCTGTCCCATCTTTCTTACCACAGTTAAAAAGGGAATGATGGAAGTCATGCATGCCTCTTCCTACTTGGGAAGAGTAAGTAAATATGCTCTGTCAATTAGAGGAGAATATGGTGATTCAATATAAAGCCAAGGCCAGAAAACCCTAAAGGGCAAATATGTACTTCTTTGCAGGGTGCAGTGGCTCACATCTGTAATACCAGCAATTTGGTAGGCCAAGGCAGGTGGATCACTTGAGGTCAGGAGTTCAAGACCAGCCTGGCCAAAATGGTGATACCCTGTCTCTACTAAAAATACAAAATTTATCTGGGTGTGGTGGCACACACCTGTAAGCCCAGCTACTTGGGAGGCTGAGGCAGGAGAATTGCTTGAGCCCAGGAGGTGAAGGTTGCAGTGAACCAAGATCCCACCACTGCACTCCAGCTTTGGCAACAGAACAAAACTCTTGCCTCCAAAAAAAAAATGTACTTCTATAATCAAACAAGACTGTACAAGCAAACATATTAGAATATCAACAAATGGAAAGGGTCTGAGCTCTCTTCTATCAAGTGAGCTCTCTCTCTGGGCCACACAGCTGTCCCCAAGGCCTGGAAACCAGCTCTTGCCGTAGCGTCAAAGCATAACCAGGACAAATCCTTCACCCCTAAATCTTTCAATTAAAAGACTTCACAATAAACTCCTGGTTCTACGCTGTTTCTTGGGGGCCAAGCAAACAGGATGTGATGACAGTGGAACCTAGGGGTGGCGGTAAAGACTTGAGAGAGAGCCGGGCGCAGTGGCTCAAGCCTGTAATCCCAGCACTTTGGGAGGCCGAGGCAGGTGGATCATGAGGTCAAGAGATCGAGACCATCCTGGTCAACATGGTGAAACCCCGTCTCTACTAAAAATACAAAAAATTAGCTGGGCATGGTGGTGCGTGCCTGTAATCCCAGCTACTCAGGAGGCTGAGGCAGGAGAATTGCCTGAACCCAGGAGGTGGAGGTTGTGGTGAGCCGAGATCGCGCCATTGCACTCCAGCCTGGGTAACGAGAGTGAAACTCCGCCTCAAAAAAAAAAAAAAAAGAAAGACTTGAGAGAGAAAGGATGACTTCACCAAGAGGTATTCAGTAGAAGTAGATTGGATGCCTCTGGGGAAGGAGGCGAGTGGGAAGAAGCTTTGAACATCTAAAATTCAAAGTGTCTTCAGGATGCATTTGTAAGGGTTACTCGGCATGGGAAATACAGAATGCCAAGAATACCACAATGAATAAAACAAAGTCCCTAAGTAGTTGTTTAATAAGGACAGAATTTCCGCTTTACAAGATGGAAGACTTCTAGAGATGGATGGTATTGATGTTTGCACATTATGAATATATTTTAAATCACTGAGCTGTATGCTTTAAAATGGTCGATGTGGTAGGTTGTATGTGTATTTTACAATTTAAAAATACTAATTTTTTAATGTTAGCTCAGAAACACTAAAAAAAATCAATGAGAAGCACAGATGAACTTGGGCAACCAGTAATTGAACAAGGCCAAAGTGACAAAATATTGCTAACAAGGCATTCATCATCAGTCTTACGGAGAGAGTCCCCATATTCTGTGGGATTTGTTTTCTAGATTCTAAGCATAGAACGATAGTTTCTAGTGTATGTTATCCAATACGTGACAGGATTATTTTGACAAAAACCATCACGAAGTACATGAGTTCCCTCAAAAAAGAAGTAGGAATCCAACTTTTGTGAAGACCTTGAGGGTCAGAGGGGTGAAATGACCTGCCCAAAGGCACAGCTGGGAAGTGGCAGAGCAGGACGGGCAGCAGGCCAGACTCCAGCTGCAGGCTCTTCCCACCCCGTCAAGGCCTGGACTCACAGTAGTTATTAAATCAATACTGTCCTCTTTTTTTTTTTTCTTTTTTTGAGACAAGGTGTTGCTCCATTGCCCAGGCTGAAGTGCAATGGCATATTACAGCTCTCTGCAGCCTCCACCTCCTGGGCTCAAGTGATCCTCCCACTTCAGCCTCCAGAGTCACTGGGACAACAGGTGCACACCACTATACCTGATTAATTATTTTATTTTTTATAGGGACGGGGTCTCCCTATGTTGCCCAGACTACAATCAATAATATATTTTATTAAAGACAAAAAAATGACCAAAGCTCCTAATCTCCTGCTTACATCCTGGGAAAGGAAGTCAAACGATAAACATACCGACAAATAATATATAAATTCCTCCTATGATGTCAGATAGGAATAAGTACTATTTAAGGGGGCAGGGCAAGATAACAGAGCAAAGAAGACAGGTGGTTAGAGAGCTCCTTTGAGCAGAGGCCTGTGTAAAACGCAGGAAGCTGATATTGCCCAGAAAAAGCCTGTGTGAGAAGCAAGGGGCCCGGAGCCGCTGCTGTGGTTCACGCTGTCATCGTCTTTGCTCCACATCAGCGTAACCGCCTCCAAATTGTGCTGCCTCCTCGAGTTGCCTCCTCTCCAATTCATTTCCCAAACTGCCACAAAGCCAGGTTTGGAATTGGTGTCTATTTTGTTTCTCACAACCTAAAAGAGGTCTTAACACAAGACAGGTGCTCTGAGTCATAATGAACTGTGATCACTGGTGGATGCTGGCATGGGACTTCCAATTGTCGGTGCACAGAGAGGTCTGCACAAGATAAATGAGAAGAAGCCTCCGTATTTCCACAGGGCTCCTGTCACACCTGAAATGCCCCATGGAGGTATGGCAGGACACACACAGCAATCGGGAGAGGGATGGCAGGTGGCATCCCAGACCCGTGACGGAAGAGCAGAATAGAATGTCACATGGCGCCATCCATAACTTTTGCCTCAGGTGGAGGAAAGTCACACATCTCTACATGTATCTAAAAGAGGCTCTTGGTCCTATGCTACTAACCTCGCTATAATTGATAAACCCTCTCCATTACAGCTTCCCATCAGATTCACTTCATCTTGAAAGAACAGACAAGTGATTTTCCCAAGTCGGCTTTACTGGTTCCCCACTGGCTTTATGCTTCCCTGGGGCACTCCCACACCTCCCCTCTCCCCACACCCTGCTCCCCACACAACTTCCCCCTGCCCATCAGCGGCTCCTTTCTCCTGTCCTTAGGTTTTTATGGGAACAAATATTCAACTACAAATACTGTTTGGACAACTTTGAGTTCAGCTCATGATGATATGTGAAATAAATTGGTGATCCAGTTCATTTGGATCACCAGGAATGAAGACTGCAGGTGGCACCTTGAGGAAGACTGAGCAGCCTTGAGAAGACCACAGGTGGCACCTTCAGGGAGGTGTGGCTGGAGAGAACTAGAGCAAAATCACTAAGTGGAGAGCCGAAGATGAAAAATTCTGCACTTGGAGCTTCCATGTCACTCAGAGTGAGAGGCAGAGACCTTAGCTTACAAGGCCTTAGTGGCCAGTCCCGCTCTTCCCAGCCTCATCCCCCACGCCCCCAGCTCACTCCACCACAGACACACTTGGCACGCTTTGGTTCTTGAACACCAAAGCCCGCACCCTGGCCCAGGTCTGTGCACTTGCTATTCCCCCGGCTTTGCCCAATCTTCTTCCAGATGGCACTTCTCACTCCCTCAGCTCCTTCATGTCTGCACTCAGGTGTCATCTTTTCCTGGAGGTCTTCCGAGAAACCACGACATTCCCAATGCCATTCCAGTACTTCTCACCCCGTCTACTCACCTGACACCTCTCCACAGTACGCATCACCTGATATGTTCAGTTATTTCTCTGTGCAGCATCTATCTCAACCCACTATGTTGTATGCTCCATAAGAGCAAAGCCACTCTCTCCCCAGTACCTAGAATACAGGGCCTGGCATACGTAATGTCTCAGTCTGCTCAGAACGCCATAACAAAATGTCATCAGCCAAGTGTCTTACACAACAGAATTTTATTCCTCACAGTTCTGGAGGCTGTAAGTCCAAGATCAAGGTCCAGGTAAGGCATATTTTATTCTGATGCCTCTTCTGTTGATTTTACTCACATGACGCCTTCTTTGTGTGAGTGTAGGGAAAGAGAGAAAGCAAGCTCTCTGGAGTATCTTCTTATAGGGGTACCATTCCATTACAGAGGCCCACCCTCATGATCTCATCTAACCCAATCGCCTCCTAAATGCCTACCTCCCAATACCATCCCATCAAAGGTTAGGGCTTCCGCATATCAATGATGGAGAGGCACAAACATTCAGTCCGTACCACCAAAGGTACTCAATAAATATTTCTGAATTTGTGAATGAATGAATGTTCGCTCCTGCCTGCACCCTGGACTTCCATGCCTGACACCCTGGATATCTTCTGCCTCTGTGCTATTGTACAATTCTTGGTTTTCTTGGAAGAAAAACTACAAACTCATGGTAGAATTCGATGGAGTAGTGAATCATGCTACAATATGGGAGACCCTTGCAGACATTCTGCTAAGTGAAAGAAGCCAGTCACTAAAGACCACATATTGTTTGATTCCATTTATATAACATGTGCAGAATTGGCAAAACCATAGACAGAAGGTAGCTTAATGGGGCTGCGGGGAGAGAGAATGAGGAGGCAGTGCTAAGGGGTGTAGAGTTTCTTTGGGGGATGGTGGAAATGTTCTGGAATTAGACAGTGGTGAAGTGTGCACAATTTTGCAAACATCCTTAAAGCTGGCTGAATTGTACCCTTTAAAATGGTAAATTTTATGGTATGTGAATTACACCTGAAGCAAATTACCAATGTAGCTGATGTGAATGCAAAGGATTTTCCTGGACCACCACCTCTGAGCCCAAAACCATTTGAATGAAAACACGGAATGAAAAATCTTGGTTTTTCTGTGGAGCCTAGTGGCTGGTTTGTTCATTTCACTCTCTCCCTACAGTGCTCTCAGTCCACTACCAGAGTGGTCCAAACGGACATCTTTGCTCCCAAATACATACGTCAGCAGGATAAAGTAAAATCTTATCAGAACATCCAGTGCACTCCACTTGCCTTTCTTCCTCACCACATTTGCACCCAGGCTCCAGCTTCACATTCACTCTCAGAGCTCTCCTATGGCCTGTGCCTATGTGTTCCTTCCTTCCCCGGTGCCCACTCGTCCTTCAGAATCAATCTCAGCCCCAGCATCTGTGGCGGGGAGGGGGGATGTGGGGACAAGGTGCTCCAAGAGGCACCAGCACTGCAAGCCTCCCATCCACCCCCTGGCCCGCTCCTCCTGGCCTTGTCTCCTTCTGAGCCAGGAGTGAACCAAGTACAGGGCACCTGGATCCCGGCTCCAACATCCGTGCCTGGCATGGAGAAGTCCCAAGACTAGATCTTCTATGGGATATTCCCCTGGTCCAAGTGGAATTTATTGGACAGGCCACATTCAATCACCATACGCCAGAAAAATGACAAAACTTTTCTTCTCTTTGTGTTCAGGTAGACACAATTGCTTTGCTTTTGTTTTTAGCAACATTAAACATGCTTTGGGAAATGAGGTCATGTTTCTGAGTCAGCATTTCTGCCTTTTCTCCTTCCAAATAGGGCATTATGAATTCCCTAGAGTGCTGTACACATTAGGAGAAAGCAGGATTGTACAGACTTTACATGATGCTTTTGAATCTACTGGTCATTTATAATGAGAGTTTGTTGTCTGGTTGCCAGAAATTCTGGGTTATTCAAAGACAGCTCTGCCAAAGCAAAATTAACCAGTGAGGGCTGGAAATACAGTCACAGTTACATAAGTCAGTGAGTAATGCGAGAGGACTTAGCCTTAGAAAGGAAAAACGTGACTCGGGCTTCCAGATAGTGTAGGGACATGTCTTGAGCTGCACCCACCATTTCAAGGAACATTAAAACCACAGGAGGTTTGTGAGTTCCTCTTACATCCATGACCATTAAGCATCCTCTCTTGCAACATTTTTTTTTTCAATAGAGTCTCCCTCCATCTCCCAGGCTGGAGTGCAGTGACACGTTCTTGGTTCACTGCAACCCCCACCTCCCGGATTCAAGCGATTCTCTGGCCTCAGCCTCCCTAGTAGCTGGGACTACAGGCGTGTGCCACCATGCCCGGCTAATTTTGATGTTTTTTAGTAGAGGCGGGGTTTCACCAGATTGGCCAGGCTGGTCTCCTGACCTCATGATCTGCCTGCCTCGGCCTCCCAAAGTGCTGGGATTATAGGCATGAGCTACCACATGCCCGGCCAGTAAGAAGTGTTTGATGCCTACTAAGAGCTCAACTAGTGACAGTTTTATTATTATTGCTGTTCTTACTCAGTGTCCTCACAGGCAGAGGTGTTGCTGTAATTCCCATTATCTTCACTTTCTCAGCATCCAGCAGAGTGTCGGCTCCACAAGCAATGTGCACAGTTAGCGTTTACTGAACCCCACAGAACTGGGGACAGAGTGAAGAAAAGAGTAGGGCACCTCGGAGAGGGAGGTGAGGTTGAGGGGAAGAGATTTGAGGTGCACAAGACTCCCTTTGCCTGCTCCCCATATTTTCCAGCACTGGCCTTGCATGTTCAGGTGCCAGTGCAGAAGGGAAGGAAGAGGAAGAAGAAGCCCAGAGTGAGGGGAACGTGAGGAACCCACCCTCGTGTAACTCCTGCCTGGCTGCTGTGCCTCAAGGTGAGCAGTCCCTGGGCACAGGAACCGGGCTCCTTTGTTAGGACACCAGTGCCCAGCACTGAGGGGTACTTCCCATTTTATGACATGAATGAATAGGAGAGGAACTGAGCACCGCCCAGGTCAGTGCCTCCTGCCACCTCACAAGAAGCCTGGGAGGAAGGTGGTACCATGTCCAGCTGTACAGGTGAGAAAGTGAGTTTAGATCTGTCCAAGCTCTCCCAGCAGCAGGTGCGAGAGCTGAGGTCACACCCTCGATGCACTACCAGGGAGCCTGGTAGAGAACAGAGAAGGGCAGAACATCAAGAACAACTCAGAAAAATAAAGGAAAAGCAGAGGGGAGATGAACTAATTGGAAGAGCAGCAAGAGTTAGAAGATACAGAAAAAAGGAGCAAGTGTATCAGAGTGTATTTTGGCATTTTTTTCTCTATTCCATTTTTATACTGTTTCCTTTTTTCAATGTAATCAGTTTTATGATGGAGCGTTTCACAAGTTTACGTCGTAAGTTTCCTACTATTGTATCCGGAGCTGAGCTTCTATTAAAATCCACTAATTATTAGCACGGATTCAGTTAAATCTACATGCTGTTATAGCCAGCTCATGCTCTTTCCATATGTTCTATAAGATGTTGCAAGAGCCAGGTGTGGTGGCTCATGCCTGTAATTCCAGTACTTTGGGAGACCAAGGCGGGCAGATCACCTAAGGTCAGGAGTTCGAGACCAGCCTGGCCAACATGGTGAAACTCTGTCTCTACTAAAAATACAAAAATTAGCCAGGTGTGGTAGCACGCACCTGTAATCCCAGCTACTTGGGAGGCTGAGTCACGAGAACCCCTTGAACCCTGGACACCAAGACCGCGCCACTGAACTCCAGCCTGGGTGACAGAGTGAGACCCGTCTCAAAAAAAATGCTTATTATTTAACCTTAAATGCTTTATAAACGCTATCTTATTTAATCTTCACTGAAATCTTGAGGCATTATTGTTTCTACTTTACACATGATGAAAGAGAGAGTCAGGAACGTTATAATTAGAGTAAAGCGACTGAAATCAACCCTTTGCTTGAGATTCTAAAGACCGTGCTCAGCGCTCATCAGGGCCCAGTGTTCAGAGGTGTCTCCTTGGGGTCGTCACTGTTTTGTGGTTTCCAACGCTTGGCAGTCTCAGAGTCTGGCCAGACATAGACAGCACAAAGCGCGGCGCGCGTGCGCGCGCGCAAACACACACACACACACACACACACACACACACACACACACACACACACACAGGCAAACACTCCTACTAACCTACACAGGATCAATATACAAGCATGAATTACAGAATCGAGATATATACATTCAGCAAAAAGTGTATGATCTTACACTTATCTACTTCTCTTCAGTTAATTACAGTCACAAATGATGATGGAGTTACTTGTCTGAAAACACACTGCCCTTTATTTCGTTTTGAGGTGGCTGTCTCAGATAGAATCCCTACAAGTTAATTTGATTAAACTAACATCCTCTGGTCAGAAGTAATTGAGAAACATGAGTTTATTTATCATATTTTATTTTTACTATTACTTGCTTATATTCATTAAAGATTTTTTAAAATAAAAACAATTTTTTAAATCCCATTTCTAAATATTTGGACTTAGGGTGATATTGTCAATGACCAGTTCAATGAGTTATCATTATTTTATTGCTGTGCAGAGCCTTTGCCACAATAACTGGGAAAAATGAATCATAGAAACCCTATCCACAAAATGACAGGTTTTTGCACTTGTGAAGAATAACACCCGATTTATTTTGTTTGCCTGTTATTAAAAGAGAAGTGTGCTACAGTCTTTCTCAAACAGATGAGACTATAAACGGCTGCACGCATTTGCCGTTCTGTAGAATAATTATAGTTGTTGGCAGGCGTCCACCACTGGAGGGGACACAAAGAAAGGGCCAGTTAGAAATAGGTCAGGGGAGTTTTGGGTTTTTTGGGGTTTTTGTTTTGTTTTGTTTTGAGATGGAGTCTCACTTTGTTGCCCAGGCTGGAGTGCAGTGGTGCGACCTTGGCTCACTGCAATCTCCGCCTGCCAGACTCTAAGCAATTCTTCTACCTTAGCCTCCCAGGTAGCTGGGATTACAGGCAACTGATACCATGCCCAGCTAATTTTTTGTAGGTCAGGGGAGATTTTAAAGGAAAATTGGGAATGGATCCATGAAAAGCAAAATGGATTTTCCATTATTACAACTGAATTGAAGCTTCATCTGTTAAAATCTTATATTTTGCTCATTTCCCAAACCATTTCAAATGTTCTCTTGATAGGGTTGCTTAGGATAGATTAGATAGTTATAAAATGACAAAAAAGTGTTTATTTGTTTATAAACAAGAACAAAATTGTTTAATCAGGGAAGCAAATAATAATAATATTCAAATGTATATTTTATTCAGGACTCAACAAATCCTAAATCTAAACAAATCATGATTGTTCACTATTTCTATAAATTATAAAATATAATTTATAAATAGAAATTATATTTATAATTAAGCATTATAAATATAATGGCTAAGTGAGTTATGTAAAGAACTCATAAATTTGAAAACCGTGTAGGGCAGAGAATATAGCTCAGTAGACATATTATTATTATTATTATTTTTTTTGAGATGGAGTCTTGCTTTGCTGCCAGGCTGGAGTACAGTGGTGTGATCATGGGTCACTGCAGCCTTGAACTCCTGGGCTGAAGTGATCTTCGCATCTCAGTCTCCTGAGTAACTGGGACTACAGGTGTGCGGCACCATGCAGAACTTATTTTATTTTATATTTTATTTTATTATTTATTTTGGTAGAGACGAGGTCTCACCATGTTGCCCAGGCTGGATAGAAGACATACTTTAAAATTCATTGGTAATTAAAACTGTGATACATATGTTTGGCTTTTAAGCCTTTGTCACTTTTCCAGTTTTCTGACTATTTTCCAGTTTCATTTAAATAATCTGAAGATAGTATAGCTACAAAATTAATATTGCGAGTAATAAAGGTTGGTGATTCTCAGCAAACCCTCTACCAACACATCCAATCAGCCACCATGAAGGTGTTTGGCCACGATGAATATCGTTTGTCTCCACTGCCGCCTGCTGGTGTTGACACAGTTCCCTCCTGTGCCTTACTCAAACCACTGCTCAGGGCCCCAGCTGTTCTCACTGCCCCATAGCCTTTCTTCTCCAA
>NW_016107851.1:116616-154040 GCF_001604975.1 Cebus imitator
CCCCCCATCCCAGCTCTTTTCATATGACATAAACCATGTATTTACCTGCTATGTCCCCCCCCGTCAGAGGCAGTGAACCATTCAGGAGCAGAAAACATGTCTCCACATCCCTTGTCCACACCATCACCCTCTCTCCAGCCCCAGTGACTGGCACAGAACCCAACAAATGTTTGGGCAAATGAGGAAGGAGATCAGTAAGAAGGGTCATTGCAGGGTCTTTCTGTCGTGGGTTGGTAAAAAGCTAGAACTTCAGCCTTAAATCATGTAATGGAAGAATACTGATCTCATACTTAAGTGGTTAAGTGCGTGAATGGGGTGTTGGAAACACTCCTTCAGATATCAGGAGGTAGCAATAAAAGACATCAGAGCTGGGGGACTGAAATTTAACACTACTGATTTTTCACCCATCAATCAGTGCTCAAAGAACAGAAGGATTTCTCTAGCCGAGCCAATGCAAGATGACTTCCACCCTCGAAACATCTTCAGCATTTAATTTCCACTCATCAGTGACTATATAGGAATGAACTGCATTTACTCATAAACTGTGGAAATCCCCCCTTGATCACAGCCTCTTGTATGTCACTCTGTGTTCCACATCATTCACTGCCGAATAAGTGAATGCGGTGTTGTTCACGTGTGGCTTCTCATGACCACTCACTACAAGCACTTACCATCTCTGTACAAATTTAAATTAGGGGAAGAAAAGGGAGTCCTTCTTTTCTGTTTGGGTTCATTTCTTTAATAATTCTCTTATTGGACAGATATTAATAAACTGGTTATTGGAGAAAGTTGTGAGTTGATTTAGGCTTTCACAGCAAACTCCATAACAATTTTTCAAATCATAGGAAAGAGATGCACCCCTTTACTTTATATTAGTTTGGGAGATGTAATGGTGAAGAAAACAGGGCCCAAGGGGAGTTGGGATTCAGGCTGTGGAAGACCTGAGAGTGAAGGAATGGTTGGCATTCGTGCAGGATCTAAAACTTTTTCATTTTTTTGGCCAAAATTGTTATCATTTACTGAGCACAGGAATATCTCAGAAAATACTTCTCTGTAGCATGGGATGCTGTTTAATAGACAACATTTTACCCAGTAGAACTTCCATCGGGCCGGGCATAGTGGCTCACGCCTGTAATCCCAGCACTCTATGAGGCCAAGGTGGGCAGATACGAGGTCAGGAGTTTGAGAGCAGCCTGGCCAATAGGGTGAAACCCAGTTTCTACTAAAAATACAAAAACATTAGCTGGCGTGGTGGCACATGCCTGTAATCCCAGCTACTTGGGAGGCTGGAGCAGGAGAATCGCTTGAACCCGGGAGTCAGAGGTTGCAGTGAGCCGAGACCGTCCCACTGCACTCCAGCCTAGGTGACAGAGCAAGACTCCGTCTCAAAAAAAAGAACTTCTATCAAACTGGAGTCAATTCTCTCTGACTCTGCTGCTGCTTTATCAACCAACTTTCTGGAATATTCTAAATCTTTGTTGTCATTTCAACAATATTCCCAGCACCTTCGCTGGGAGTAATTTCACCTAAAGAAACCACTTTACTTTCTCATCCATAAAAAGCAGCTCCTCGTGCATTCAGGTTTTATTGTGGGATTACAGCAACTCAGTCACATCATCAGGCTCCACTGCTAAATCTAGTTCTTGCTGTTTCCACCACTTCTGTAGTTACTTCCTCCAGTGAAATCTTGAATGCCTCAAAGTCATCCACGAGGGTTGGAATCAACTTTTTCCAAACTCCTGTTAATGTTGATATTTTGTGATCTCAGCTCACTGCAACCTCTGCTTCCTGGGTTCAAGCGATTCTCCTGCCTCAGCCTCCCAAGTGGCTGGGATGACAGGCATGTGCCACCATGCTTGGCTAATTTTGTATTTTTAGTAGAGACAGGGTTTCATCATGTTGGTCAGGCTGGTTTCAAACTCCCCACCACAGGTGATCTGCCCACCTCAGCCTCCCAAAGTGCTGGGATTACAGGAGTGAGCCACTGCACCTGGTCAATCATGGATACTCTTAACAGAATCTAGAATGGTGAATCCTTTCCAGAAGGTTTTTAATTGACCTTGCCTAGATCCATCAGAGGTATCACTATCTATGGCAGCTATAGCCTCATAAAATATATTTCTTAAATAATAAGACTTGAAGGTCAAAATTATTCCTTGATCCGCGGGCTGCAGAATGAATGCTGTGCTAGCCATCAGGAAACAATAATTCATCTCCCTGTACTTCTCCATCAAAGCTCTTGGGTGGCCAGGCGCAATGTTAATGAGCAGTAATATTTTGAAAGAAATCTTTCTTTCTGAGCAGTTGGTCTCAACAGTGGGCTCACAATATTCAGTAAACCATGCTGCAAACAGATGTGCTGTCATCCGGGCTTTGTTGTTTCATTTATAGAGCACAGGCAGAGTAGAGTTAGCATAATTTTTTTTTTTTAGATGGAGTCTCACTCTGTCACCCAGGCTGGAGTGCAGTGGTGCCATCTCAGTTCACTGCAACCTCCACCTCCAGGGTTCAAGTGATTCTCTTGCCTCAACCTCCTGAGTAGCTGGGATTACAGGCACATGCCACGATGCCTGGCTAATTTTTGTATTTTTAGTAGAGATGGGGTTTCACTATGTTGGTCAGGCTGGTCTCGAACTCCTGATCTCATGATTCACCCACCTTAGCCTCCCATAGTGCTGGGATTACAGGCATGAGCCACCCTGCCCAACCTGATTTAGCATAATTTTTAAGCACCCTAGGATCTTTGGAATGGTAAATGAACTTGGCTTTGACTTAGTTACCAGCTGTATTAGCGCCTAACAAAAATCAACTTGTCATTTGAAGCTAGGCATTGATTTTTGCTCTCTAGCTATGAAAGTCCTAGATGGCATCTTCTTCCACCAGAAGGGTGTTTCATCTACATTGACAATTTGTTGTTTTGTGTCGTCACCTTCATTCGTTATGTTAGCTAGATCATCTGCAGAACTTGCTGAAGTTTCTCCATCAGCATGTGCTGCTTCACCTTGCACTTTTATGTTATAAAGATTGTTTGTTTGTTTGTTTGTTTTTTTCTTTGAAACGTAGTCTTGCTCTGTCGCCTAGGCTGGAGTGCAGTAGCTTGATCTCTCTTCACTGCAACCTGCACTTCCTGGTTCAAGCGTTCCAGCAATTCTCCTGCCTCAGCCTCCCAAGTAGCTGGAACTACAGATGTGTGCCACCACACCAGTAATTTTTTGTATTTCTATTAGAGTCAGGGTTTCACCATGTTAGCCAGGATGGTCTCGATATCCTGACCTCATGATCTGCCCGCCTTGACCACCCAAAGTGCTGGGATTGCAGGCATGAGCCACCACGCTCAGCCCAAAGACGATTTTTCCTTAAACCTCATGAACCAACCTCTGGTAGCTTCAAACTCTTCTTCCACAGCTTCCTCACCTTTCTCAGGCTTCACAGATTTGAAGAGAGTTAGGGCCTTGGTCTGGGTTAGGCTTTGGCTTAAGGGGATATTGCAGCTGGTTTGATCTTCTATCCAGACCAAATTGTTTCCTTATCAGCAATAAGGCTATTTCGCTTTCTTATAATTTCTGTGTTCACTAGAGTAGCACTTTTAATTTCCTTCAGAAACGCTGCCTTTGCATTCACAACTTGGCTGTTTGTCACAAGAGGTCCAGCTTTCGCCCTGTCTTGGGTTTCCGCATGTCATGCACACTAAGCTTAATCATTTCTAGCTTTTTATTTCAGGTGAGAGACGTGTGACTCTTCCTTTCACTTGAACAGTTAGAGGCCCTTGTAGGGTTACTAACTGGCCTAGATTCAATATTTTTTGTCTCAGGGAAAAGGGATGCTTGCGGAGAGGGAGAGAGTCAGGGAGCAGCCTGTCGGTAGAGCAGTCAGAGGACATGCTGTTTACTGATTAAATTTACTGTATGATTTGGGCACAGTTCGTGGAACCTCAAAACAATTACAATAGCAACACCAGAGATTAGTAATCAAAGATCACCTAAGCTGGTATAATAATAATGAAAATGTTTACATTATGAGAATTTCCAAAACATGACACAGAGACATGCTAACGGAGCACATGCTGTTGGGGAAATGGTGCCAACAGACTTGCTGGATGCAGTGTTGCCACAAACCTTCGATTTGTTGAAAACAAAATGCGTGTGAAAGAAATTAGGTATTCCTGGACCTGTCATTCTAAGGGCTTCACTACGGAGCTGGAAGACCTTTTAGAGATCAGCTGGTCCTCTGGTCACAATGACCATTTCTTTTTGGTCCTCATAGATGGCTGGCATTTAAACCATTCATCAGGGAAGATGCCATTCACCTGTGTAGGGTGGTGGTTTTAGTTTAGGTGATGCGCTTATATGGTCTCAGGAATTCACCCAATGGACAGCATGGTGAAGAGAATTCTGTTCCTTAGCAGAAGCCTGCAACTTAATCTGTCCCTTAAGCTTCAAATCCACTTAAGTGACTTTTTTTTTGACACAGAGTCTTGCTCTGTCACCAAGCTGTAGTGCAGTGGCACAATCTTGGCTCACTGCAACATTTGCCTCCTGGGTTCAAGTGAATCTCATGCCTCAGCCCCCTGAGTAGCTGGGATTACAGGCACACGCCACCACACCCAGATAATTATTGTATTTTTAGTAGAGATGGGGTTTCACCATGTTGGCCAGGCTGGTCTCGAACTCCTGACTTTGTGATCTGCCCACCTCAGTCTTTCAAGGTGCTGGGATTACAGGCATGAGCCACCGCGCCTGGCCATGACTTTTTAATTGTAATAAATAACATCTATAAAAACTAATATGAGACAGCCAGCATGAAAGATTTTAAGGTGGAAAATATTGGTTACTCCATTTTAAAGACCTTTGAATTAAAACAAACCACCATCAACTAGGCATGGTTTAAACAGCCAACTGTTTGGACACAGAGGATTAAGGTACCTTAATCCATGAAGAACCCACTTTTCGAAGCAAAGCAATGGGTTAAAAGAGCCCTAACCTAACCCCTGTCCAGTGTTCACTGAATGATTAAGTCAGGTATCACTAGCGAGATTTACTTTAAAAATGCATAGTAATAATTCCCTGTTCCAAAACAGGAAGCAAGGGTTAATAATAATCTCTTATTACAAATGATCTGTGGATCCAGAGAATATGATGGTAAGATACTATTAAGTAGTAATGTGTGTAATCATCAGAGAAATGCATATTAAAACTACAATGAGATACCACTGTACCGCAGCCAGAACAGCCATTATTAAAATGTTCAAAAACACAACAGATATTGGCATGGATGCAGTGAAAATGAACACTTACACACTGCTGATGGGAATATAAATTAGTACAACCTCTATGGAAAACAGTATGGAGATTCCTTAATGAACTAAAAGTAGATCTGCCATTCAATCCAGCAATCCTGCTACTGGGTATCCCACCCAAAGGAAGAGAAGTCATTATATCAAAAAGACGTGGCGGACATACATTTATCACAGCACAATTCACAACTGCAAAAATATGGAACCAATCAACGTCCCCATCAACCAATGAGTGGATTAAAAAATATGATATATATATATATGCATATGTATATGCATATATATACCATAGACTACTACTCAGCCATAAAAAAGAAGAAAATAATGTCTTTTGCAGCAATTTGGATGGAAGTGTAGGTCATTATTCCAAGTGAAGTAACTCAGGAATGGAAAACCAAATACATTTGGTTCTCACTTGTAAGTAGGAGCTAAGCTATGGGTACACAAAGGCATACACAGTGGTATAATGGAGCCTGGAAACCCAGAGGTGGGCGGGGGGGTGAGGGGTAAAAAACTACATATTGGGTATAATGTGCCCTGCTCGGGTGATGAGTGCACTAAAATTTCAGACTTCACCACTATACAGTTTATCCAAGTAACCAAAAACTACTTGTGTCCCTAAAGCTATTAAAAATAAATAAATAAATTTAACAGTATTTTAGAGTGATAAAATACCAAAGACTCAGAAACTAAAAGAAGGTATCGTTTGCAAATATCAAATTTTAATCCATGTATTCAAAAAATACATGAGTTCTCTATGGACAAGGCATGGAGCCGAATGCCTTATATTCTTTATATATTTATTAATAAGATTTAAAATGGAAACTTGTACGTATCAATTACCAAGAGCCCACCCATCTGTTAATTACTCCTTAGCACCCCTTACCATTTATCTAAAATACATATGTGTGTGTATGTGTGTATATATATTTGTGTGTATATGTGTGTGTGTGTGTGTGTGTGTGTGTGTGTGTGTCCTCTGTCTTTAAGTTACAGGAAGGCTTTGAATAGTTACTGTCCTCCCGACCACTAAGGAGATGCAAAAGGTTTAAAGCTTTATTAAGTTTCCCAATATTTATTAATGCAATTTGGGAGTTTGTTCCATAGATGGGAACTAAATATCTACTAATCAGCATGACTGCAAAATAAAACTCAGAATTATCTAAAAAAAAAAATTAGTAGCCTGTGGATAATAAAGATGATTTGTTTCTGACCACTGACCAGGGTCACTGGAAAAGGCAAACACTTAGAAAGTCATCTTTATATCCATGTGTTACTAATTTTGCTTAATATGATATCCTCAAAGTACATGCGCTCTTCTTGCCAAATTTCATCCTCTGAATTTAGAAAGATCTGATTCTGTAACTCAGCTGACGGTTTGAGCTAAGCCTTCTCTAATTTAAAAAAAGGACAAAAAATGCGTACAAGGGATACAAGCACATTATTCTCTTTGAAGGACACATTTGCTTCCATCCTCTATACAGAGAAAATAACAAATTACAGTGTCTGAAATCTGTTATTTTTGTACTCTGCATTTAGCCATCATTTTCTTCTACTATGAGAAGGATCAATTCCACTCTTCTCTTTGTTTCTTTTTGCGAGGAGTTGGGGATGGAAAAGGGAGCATTTTAATTTTACATCAAAACACCAAGTTATTTGGCTGCATCTCCATATGCCAGAATTCACAATAATGTGCAACCACTTTTATGTGGCTTTTCTGATATTTATATTTTCTAAAATGATAGATGTTTTATATTTTCTACAACTTTTCAAGGGATTTTTTTTCTATTCATTCTACAAGGGTTTAAGTTATTCTTTCTATAGGGTATAGAAATTATTCTTTCTATAGAACCAAATATTTTTTACTTGGTCTACGAGCTTCTGTAGGCTCCAAACTGTGTTTGGCTCTGAAAAGAATGAGTGCTTTATTTCTGCAATATTTTCCTTCTTACTACTTCTCTAAATCACAACATACTAGAAATAAGAATAACTTATACTGTAGTCCCAGTTCTCGGGAGGCTGAGGCAGGAGAATTGCTTGAACCCAGGAGGAGGAAGTTGCAGTGAGCCAAGTTCACACCACTGCACTCCAGCCTGGCACCTGGTGACGGAATGAGACTCTGTCTCAAAAAAAAAAAAAAAAAAAGAAAGAAAAGGTTCACACATAGATTATTTTTTCTACTGATTAATTAAAAACAGAAATCTTGACTCTGTTTGACTCCAAGTTACCATTTCTACATGGGATTCCACCCCCAGGAGATTCAGTAAATGGGATCATTTAGAATCCTGGCTGGGCACAATGGATCACACTTGTAATTCCAGCACTTTGGGAGGCTGAGGCGGGCACATTGCTTGAGCCCAGGACTCCTAGACCAGCCTGGGCAAGATAACAAAACCTCGTCTCTACAAAAAGTATAAAAATTAGCTGGGCATGGGGGCACATACCTGTACTCTCAGCTACTCAAAAAGCTGAGATGGGAGGTCAAGGCTGCAGTGAGCCGTGATCACACCACCACACTCCAGCCTGGGTGACACAGTGAGACGTAGTCTCAAACAAATCAATAAGAAGTAAATAAGTAAATAAAATTCTAATGTGTTATACTGAGTAATACATTAGTTTTATGTCATTCTCATGAAGAAGTTATCAGTTTGTTTTTCAGTGAAGGCAACCACTAAAAAGGCAACCAGTGTCTAAAGAGCACTGATTCTTCTGTCCACACATGTTAGGTAGCCAGTGAGTTCCTGTGGTTGTCACACACCTCATGCAGGTTTTTACACTGAGCTCGTTCTGGTGCTGCACACAGGAGTCCCTCCTTCTCCAGCCCAAATCTGCCCTGGGTCACCCTGGGCTCCTCCAGGTGACCGCCATGCTGTCTGAGAAGTGCCAACACACGCCCGCACCTCTCAGTGCAGACGCCGCCATGGGCAGTGCCTGGGGACCAGTGCAACTTAGGGTGTCTGGGAATTGCTTTAAAACAGCGACACAGGGAAAAGGTTGATACAAACACATGCGGGAGAATTTCAATCATTGTGGAATCTGCATAATGGGTATGTGAATGCTCCTGGTGATATTTTTCTATACCTCTATGCATGTCTGAAAATTTTCATGATAAAATTTTTTAAAAGAGGTCAAGAAGTGCCAAGGTCAGGCAAAAGATTTCTTCTGTCAATTCTGGGTGAAGAAGGTGAACAACCAAGCATCTTTGCACATTCACCAAATGTCTTCCCATTGCCCCTGAGGCCCTGCCCACCCAGCCCTCCAGCCCAGGTTGGTCTCTTTGGGCAACAGGGCTGTGGTCACTTTGGCTGCAGGTGGAATTGGCCCATATGGAGTCCCCGCAGGAGCTGGAGGGAAGGAAGGCAGGACAATCAGGGGATTCATGCCTTCTGCAGCATCACCAGGGCCTGGTTGTGTCCTTCAGCCTCAAAGTCACTGTCCTTCTAAGGAGCTTGCTCTACATCGGGACTCTGCCCTTCAAGGTTCAAGTAATTGCTCCTCTTCTAGTCCCTCATGTCTAGAAGGCCACGATGCCATGGCTACTACTCTCCTCAGGTTCCAGGATGGCTTCTCACGGTTCCGTTTCACACTTTGCAGATAAACCCACGATTGATCCTAACTGGTCTATGGGGAGCCTAACTGGTAGAATACTCCATGCAGTATGATTGCCTGTTCCATCTACGAGGGATAATGGGAATCAAACTCACTGTGACAGGTACAGCAGGCCAGATTGGCAGAGAAGTCCTGTGAAGCAGTGTGGGTTCCCTCCTTTCCTCCCTGAGTTCCTTCACGTGGACATGGAACATGGATCCCTGATCCTTCACAAGCTGGCAGAGCCAACAGTGAGTCACCTTTTGCAGACAAGATGCAGACTGCAAATACTCTAAGGAAGAGCCCGGAATCACACAGGCAGACTGACCTTCCTGTCTCTCAGGGTTCAATAAAATGCAGCCCGGAGCTGGGAACTGCAGAGAAACCAAGTCCGCCGGGTTCTTCTTTGTATTACCACTTGAGGAGGACCTCAGATGGTCAGGAGGCATCCTGTTGCCTTTTGACGACTCTTTTCCTAAAGACACTGTGTGGTGCTCACAGGACTCTAGCCGGGTCCTCTCTTCCCATTTTGCATTTCCTATGTAATGGCCAAAGACCCTAGATGAGCCTCTCCCCAAAACAGAAATGGAGGGATGACAGCTACAAAAAGAAAATCGCTGAAACCAACCAAGTGGGATTAGACAGCGGTTGCAACTAACTTCTTATTAGGCTGGGACGGTGGTGGGCAGCACTTTTCCTAGAACACCTGCAAAATGAAAGACACTCTGGGGTGTGACAAAACAGAAAACTATGGCTAGGATTTGTGTTGTTTCTGGAGAAGGGAGTCATAATAACAATGGTTGCCTTTTCTTGAGCACTCGCTCTGTGTCACATACTATGTTTAAATGTTTTACATGCATAATCCCTAACGTTATTTCCTCATGATATGAAAAAAGTAACTGATTCACGGCCACATGATTAGCAAATGGCAAAGCTGAGAGTCAAACCTAAGGATGTCTGGCTCAAAAGCTTATGCTCTTTCCATTACACAATGTGTTTTCTCCTAAAGGAGGTGGAAGGACGTTTGTTGAGGGTTTGTTTTGTCTCATTCGGATGCAGAGGTATCCAAGAAATAGCGGAGAGAGGGAGAAACCACAAAGGGACAAGACACGCTCTTCTCTCCCCTTTCCTGGCCACATGTGAAGGGCTGGTTTTGAGCCTCTGAGAATGTAAAATGAAACCATGGTGTCCATGAAATACTGGGCTGGACTGAGTTCAGCCAGTGCCACCTCCCTCCCAGAAAACACAATTAGCACAGGCATCAGAGAAGCCATTCACCAACCCTCACCACCGCATCCACAGGTGGCAGTCACCCTGGGCTCACAGGGTCATTGGGTGCAGGGGAAGAACCTCTTTCAGAGGGCACCAGCTGCAAAGGTCACAGCAGGGTCCCTGGACCAAGAGGCTCAAGTGGAAAGAACATGAACAAACTTGTTCCCGAGCCCATGTGAGACGTCACCTCTCCAAGGACACCCAGAAATAGCTGGGAAAGAATTTAAGCAGATGAGAGAAGTGTGGAGGTTAAGGTCTTGTCAAGCAAGTGAAGATTTGGAGCCATGGTGATATGTGTGTAAATATTCATTAACTTATTCATCCTCATGGACTCCTGAAACCTGGGACAGGCGGAATGACAGCTAATCCACATGCTCCTTCTTTGGGCCCTGGCTCTGTTTCTGGGTTACTGGCACTAGGTGATGGCCCCAAGCCCACGTCACCCCTGTCCCTCATCACCCGTGTTCCCTGATCATTTCCTTAGCTCTCTGCTGCCCACCTATTCGTCCCTGGCTGCACTGGTTTTCAGACACGTGGACCCCACAGACTTGCCTGCTCTCCTGAACACTGGACTCTGCTCCTCTACCTGGATTTTTAGTACTCCCAATGTGGTTTCATCAAAAACATATATTTTGTCTTTGTCCCTGACTCCTGGCATAGAGTACCTAAAACTCTTGGAATTTCCTGAGTGGTAAGAGTGTCTTTTGTTATCTATAAAGAGCCCCTTTTGGCCTCACCTCAGTATATGCTAGGAGGTGACAGTGGTCTTTAGATAGCTTCTAGGTGGGGACTGGTGGCCAGGGGAACTGACCACAAAATTAGCTGGAACTTTCAGCCTCACCTCCTATCTCCAGGGAGGGGAGAGGGGCTGGAGGTTGAGTTCCGTCACCAATGGCCCTCTTTTCCACTACACCTCATCCTGGGGCCCTCGTCTTTGGCCTACCTATTCAGCTGTAGCAAGAATGCTGCTAAGTCAGTTTAGCGAGACTCCCTGACCTTTAATATCTGATCAGCCTGGCCTGCCGTCAGTAAGAATCCCCTACTCTTGATGTCTCCCCTCAGGAATTTCCATGCATTGACCCCTCTACTCCTCGACTAGAAATCCCCAGCTCTCTTTGCCATATTGGGAGTTGAGCCCAATCTCACCCCTATTGTGTAGTCGTGACATCTATTGCAGTAGCCCTAAGTCTTCCTCACCATTTAAACAAATGTCAGAATAATCTGTTCTTTAACACTTACAGTGTCGTGACTTGCATGGGATCAGATTCATCATTGGGATTGTGTGTGGTGGCTCATGCCCGTAATCCCAGCACTTTGGGAGGCTGAGGCAGGTGGATCACCTAAAGTCAGGAGTTCGAGACCAGCCTGACCAACAGGGAAAAACCCCATCTCTACTAAAAAGACAGAAAATTAGCCAGGTGTTGTGGCGCATGCCTGTAGTCTCAGCTACTCAGGAGGCTGAGGCAGGAGAATCACTTGAACCCGGGAGACGGAGGTTGCAGTGAGCGGAAATCGTGACACCGCACTCCAGCCTGTGTGACAGAGCAAGACTCCCTCTCGAAAACAGACAAACAAAACAATTCATCACTGGACTCCTAGACCCCTCATCTCGTCTTTGGATACCTGGACCCCTCATGCCCAGATGCACACCTTTGAAGCCTTTTTCTTCAGTTCTGACTGATTGATCAGGGATCCATTCATGAGTTCAACTCCTAAGCCAGTGCTCCAGGTAAAGACAGACTTTGATTCTTAAGATTCTGAGTATACTGTAGAAGCTGGGTTAGAGGATTCCCGAGCTTCTCTGTTCATTCGAGAGAGAGGCTGGGTCAGAGTCCTGAGCTTCTCTGTTTACTAGATATAGAGGCTGAGTCAGAGTCCTAGGCTTCATTGCTTGTGAAGCACCACTAGTTAAGAGTAAGGGAGCTTCTCAGTCACTGAAACCCCCCTTCTCAAGCCCCTGATGGCTGTGTGCTCCACCACCAAGGCCACTAGGGCATAAGCTCACTCCTTCCTTATGGAATAATTTTACCAAGGATAATTTGGAACTCTGATGGCCTCCCCAGACAGGCTCCTTTAAGATCTCTCCCTAAGCCATCACCTCTGCCCCTCTTTCCTCCTTTTACCACCTTTGATCTTCCCTCCGTTCCTTCGAATCCTTTAATATGTTGCCCTTCAAACCCCTACTTCTCCACCATCCATCTGTCCACTCCTGCCAGAACTTTCCCTTCCCGCTCAAGCCCCCACCTCCCTACAGTCACTGGAATCTTAGGCTCCCTACCCACATCAGGTGTTCCAAAAGGACCGCCAAAAGCAATCAGATATAGGAGCAAATGAGAATCTTACAAGTCTCCTCCATAAATATTGGTGGAAAGCATTATTCCTCACATTGAGCAGATAACCTTACTTTATTCCAACTATCAGAAACACAATGCAGATAAAAATAGGAAGTAGGGCAAAGATAAGAGCCAAGCATTTTATATAAACCTGTGGGTTTTTTTTAACTCTGTTTACCTGACTTGTGGCTAAATATTAAAATGAAAGCTACAAGGTCTCTATTTGCATCTGTATGTAAGTTTATATAAATGAATGTATGTAGGTATGTTATGTATGTGTGGTATTCTACCTTTACGTGATATATTCCCAAGTTAATTTATAAAAATCTCTTAAAGAATTTCTATTCACACTGGCTTAGAGATAAATCATTACTTATATAAATTCAGGCTGGGTGCAGTGGTTCACGCCTATAATCCCATTACTTTGGGAGGCCGAGGCAGGCAGCTAACTTGAGGTCAGAAGTTCCAGACCAGCCTGGCCAACATGGCGAAACCCTATCTCTACTAAAAATACAAAATTAGCCAGGCATGGTGGCATGTGCCTGTAACTCCAGCTACTTGGGAGGTTGAGGCCAGAGAATCACCTGAACGCAGGAGGAGGCAGAGGTTGCCATGATACAAGAGCGTGCCACTCCACTCCAGCCTGGGTGACAGAGCCAGACTCCATGCCAAACAAACAAACAAACAAAAAAAAACACTTACATAAATTCAATATCCTAAAAATCCCAGAAATCCAGAAACCAACCCAAATGTTTTTCAAGTTTACATGATTTGAGTGAATTTTTAATAACTAACACTAGTTTGGTTTAACAAAAATGAATTATCAGCATTAAATGTAAGCATTTTTGGATTTACGGTCAATTAAGGTAAAATTATAGCTGCTAGAGGTTTAAGATTATTTTTTGAATTATAAATTGAACCTAAGAACAAATGTGTAGGTAAAGATGCAGTAAAAATGAATCGTTTGATATCCATTACTTCATATATCAAACAAGTAGTAAAACAAATAGAAACCCACATATTTAACTCTTTTCACCATTTTTTAAAAATTTTGTGATATACGCCTAACATGCATATGTTAACTGAAAACAGTTAACAGGGAAACAAGATGATGGCTAGCTTTATGTAATATTACAACATGTCTGCTAAAAACAGTTTCTATCTTTTGATGACTTGCAGCTTCAGAATTGTGCTAAGTAATAGACATTCATTAGCAATTTCTAAGCAATCTAAATTACTGAAACATTAATTACTAAGCCTAAGTTTAAGATTATATGATTTTGGCTTCTTATTCTTGTATGGTCTAGGGGTGGCTATGTATTTGGGCTTGTTAATAAATATGAAAAATTATACTTTAAGACAGCATAATCCTATAATAATTTTGAGATGGTAGATTCATAAAACTTGATAGCTTTCTACAGAATGCTGTTATACAACAGACAATTCACAGTTGTCTACTTCCTAGTTCTCTCTGTCAAAAAAAAAGGTTGCTAATGGTTAAAAATTATAATCCATATTTTTAAATGAAACTACTAAAATTCATAAAGGTGAGGCAAAATAACTTTGTTTGCATAGTATGTTTCCACTGAAGCATTTGCCTTTGCCTTCCCACCTAATTCCTCCAGAATTCAGAAACTTGTCTTGGCAATATAGCTATTTGCATAAGTTCAATAAGAATCTGTTCTGGTAACAAGACATAATTGGAAACTTTGGTCATAGGGCCAAGGCTTTGACAGGGATGTCATATTTAATAATTATATGCACAGAATCAGATATGAGCAGACAGTTTTAAGGAATAAAGGTTGACCTTACGGAGCGAATGCTTACAAAGCCCTCCTGAGAAACCTACCAAGTACCTTGCTTACAGAGTTCCCAGACTTCCAGAAGGGTAAAGAAGGTTATTTTCTGGCAGGCCCAGGAAGCTCAGGGCCTCAAAAAGAGAGGAATTCACCCGAATATATAGGTATTGCAGATAAAGTCTGACAGCAATTTCTTAGCATGGCTTCCTAACCTCCAGAGGCTTTCAAAAGCTTAATCTGGGCCAGGCAAGCTGGCTCACACCTGTAATTCCAGCACTCTGGGAGGCCAAGACGGGAGGATCATGAGGTCAGGAGTTTAAGGCCAGCCTGACCAACATGGTGAAACCCTATCTCTACTAAAAATACAAAAAATTAGCAGGGCATGGTGGCATGTGCCTGTAACCCCAGCTACTCAGGAGACTGAGGCAGGAGAATCGCTTGAACCTAGGAGGCAGAGATTGCAGTGAGCCAAGAGCATGCCATTGCACTCCAGCCTGGGTGACAAAGCCAGAATCGATCTCAAAAAAAAAAAAAAAAGTTTAATCTGAAATTCCTTTTCAAAAGTTCCAGCAAAGCCAACTTTAAAAAAACTCATGTCATCAATTTTCATTTTTTTGCACTTATGTAAATAATCAGGCCAAATCTAATGAAACCAGACATTTTACAAATGAGAACAATCTTATTTTGGTTAATCTGAATCAAAAAGCAGGAGTGACCGTAGAGAGACATCTTATGCTTCAATAGAAAACTACAGCATATCCTGTGGGTTATCAGTTTCTAAATGTGTTCATTGTCTTCAAGCTATTTTTCACATCTTTGCAAATTGAGGTCTGCCATTTGGCATATTGCATATCCCACACTCTGCTCCAGGAAATAACCACGACCATGACACTGATGTCTAAACCATCACCAAGAACATTCAAACTGAAAGCCAGGAAAGCCACTGGAGAGCCACTGCCATCTTCATTCTGCCACACAAAGATACTGCAAGCCCAACATCTAGACTCAGAAACTGAGTTTATAGTCTGCTCTAGCCATGCCTCTTTGTCTTTCTTTTTATTTTTTAAAATGTCTAACTTGAACCATCCAGCAAATATCCCCTACCACCAAGTCTCAGTAGATGGTTCAGCTGGTCCTTAGTGAACAAAAGACAACCAATGAGAAATGGACTTAGTTCAGGCAGAAGAATGTCTCTTCTTTCATGAACAAGAAGAGGGACTAAAATAGACTTTCTCTTTAACCAAGCTTTAGACAGGCTCCCCCACGACCTCTTTTTGACAAAGCATTGTCTTCAAGTCATAGGGTCCTGTCTATCCCTGCCTAGCCCAGTTGATGCAACCAACCCACCAAGTCAGTTCAGACAGAATCCCCTGACTCTGGTTATCTGATCACCTCAACATCCCATCGGATTCCTCAGCCCCGCCTTGATAGCCAATCATTGTCTCAAGTCAGTTTAGCAAGAGTCCCTGACTTTTGATGTTCCCTCTTAGTAATTTTCCATGCAGTGATCTCTCACACTGCTTGTTGGCTGTGAATCCCCAGCTGTCTTTGCTGTATTAGGAGCTGAGCCCCATCCCTCTCCCCTGGTTGCAATCTTCTTGACCCCTATCAGAGTAGTCCTGAGTAAAGTCTTCACTATTTTAATAGGTGTCAGAATATGACTTTGAGCAAGTCATGTGACTCCAGTTGTCACATCCATCAAATGAAGCTCCCCCCTCCCGTCCCGACATAAGAGAAGATCTCCTAGACATTTCCACTAGCCTGAATCAATCCCAAGTATGCCCTGCTCTGAAGCACACTGTAACTAACGCTGTTTCCTTGGAACCCTTGGGGCAGTTTCTTTCCCCAAATCTGACCCACCCCTGGAATCTGCCTTTTGCACTGACATACTCTGATGCTCCAAAATCTTCCTGAACACAATGGAGGAGGAGCCAATCCCAAAGCAGCCTTCAACAAATAAGATTCATTATGCTGCAATTTTTACTCTAAAATTTCAGATGAATGGCCAGGCACAGTGGCTCACACCTGTAATCCCAGCACTTTGGGAGGCTGAGGCGGGCAGATCATCGGAGGTTGGGAGTTTGAGACCAGCCTGACCAACATGGAGAAACCCCATCGCTACTAAAAATACAAAATTAGCTGGGCATGGTGGTGCATGCCTGTAATCCCAGCTACTCGGGAGGCTGAGACAGGAGAATCGCTTGAACCTGGGAGGCAGAGGTTGCGGTGAGCTGAGATCGCACCATTGCCCTCCAGCCTGGGCAACTAGAGTGAAACTCCATCTCAAAAAATAAAATAAAATAAAAATTTCAGATGAATATATTTAGTAATATATCTGCTTTCATTTCATTGTGTACATCACATTTTACATACCTTATTAAATAGATAATTGAACTTATTTTCCCACAATATTTCCATAGGGCCAGGGCCTGGGAAGGCCCTGTGTGTAAATGCTATGACTCTTGTGCATGCTCCCACCACCCTCACACACACCTGTGGACCCCAGAGCTCCAGAAGCCCAGAGTGGATCCTCTTTAAGAATTCTCTTTTCCCAGGAATAAGGAGACTAGGCATACTATGGTCTTAATAAAATAGGTTTGACATGGCTTTTATTTTTTTTTTGAGATGGAATTTTATTCTTGTTGCCCAGGCTGGAGTGTAATGGCATGATCTTGGCTCACTGCAACCTCTACCTCCCGGGTTTAAGCGATTCTCCTGCCTCAGCCTCCCGAGTAGCTTAGATTACAGGCATGTGCCACTATGCCCGGCTAATTTTGTATTTTTTATAAAGATGGGGTTTCCCCATGTTAGTCAGGCTGGTCTCAAACTCACGACTTCAGCGTCCCAAAGTGTTGGGATTACAGGCGAGAGCCACCGCAGCAGGCTGGTTTTGCATGTCTTGATAAAAGTGTATTTATTTTTTTTAAAAAAGGCTGATGCTTTGACTCTCAAAACATCTACTCCTATGTGTTCATAAATGTGGCTATGAACTTTAAGTAATTTGGTACGTAAAACCTATATAATGTAAACCTCTGCAAAAATGCACACAAAGTTAATTCATATTTTTTCTAGCTGTAAATAGAATTTATCACATAGTGATTACAAAGACAGCATAACCTGCTGGTTTTTCAACATCTGTTAGATGCATCAAATCAATCCTAATTATTAAAAATGTATAGTTAGTGTCAGGGTCAATGACTCTACATAGTCACTCTTCTTTAAAATGGATGTATAAATGAAATTAACAATACAAGAAGCCAACTGTTAAGTTCAAGGAAAATGATTTCACCTTTGATTTGGAAAAAAGTCTGGTTCCAAAACTAGGAGGGAAAGCACTAAAGTGGAGACACTTTAGAAGGTTTAAGAAAATCCACAGAAATACTGCAAGATAACATGTATCATGACCGATAAGTAGACGTCTCTCATGATTAAATAATTTAGCATCTGTAATGGAGTGGAAATTAATCTCACATGACTTTTCATAATGCTAGAAATACAGAAAATAATGAAATATTTGAATCATTTAATAAAAATCAAACCCACAAAGTAGTCTCAATACTCTTGTCCATTCACACACTTAAATAACAATCAGTCACAAAATCAATCCTGATGGAAGAGGCAAGTGCCACTGAAAAAGTACCACTTTGTTCCACTAATGGGTGACAATTTTCAAAAGGTAAAGAGCAAAACAAATAGTGAGGTTTTTTTCAATGTTTTGGTTTGGAAAGTCAAATATGAAGACGTTTTATTTGCTGACATCTTTAGGTTACAAGATGTAAAGCCTTCCCTGATCTCTGTGGCACTAAAATTTCAATTATTGAATGTAATATCAAAATACAGCATTCAAAATTAATGAAACAGTATTTTGTTATGCTTAAGAAGAGCATACAGAAATTTAAGAAATAATTATATAAATATACATACGTGTGTTTTTGCATAAACCCTCAAGCTTATAAAATAAACATATATTCTTCTAAGATAACAACTAAATTTGAGAAAAGGAGCAAGTATTATATTTTATTGTCATAATTGATAAAGGGAAAAGTATTTCTCTCTCATTCTCTCTCTCCCCTCTGCCTCTCTCCTTGGGTTATTTGATACAATTCTAAGTACTTTAGTTGTTTATTTTGTATTTTCCAAACAATCATATGGCAGAGAGAGAGAGGCACTCATAGATACATTTTATGAAGGAGAGAATGGGCTACCTCTGGCCAACTCTCCGTTACAGTAACCTCATCAGCATAAATAAAATGCAAAACTATCTGGGCAAAAGAAAGAAATTATTTTCAACCCTTGGCTTGAAAAATCACATATACAGTTACAGTTAGAACTGAGGTATGGATAGTTGGTTCACTTTTGCCTCTCGAGTGTTTCATTTCTTTTTGCCTATCGATGTTTCATTTGGGAAAATCCAACAAGCCTTAAAATCCCAATGCACATCATTGTCACTTAAAACATTAACTCCCTTACCTGTTCTCCTTGGTCTCCATGATCACTTCTGCTGGATTTGTTTGTGAAAACCATGAAAGTATGTTTCTTCTTCTGTTTAAGTCTTCCCTGTGTGCTTCCTTTAAATGTGTACTCCAAGTTCAGCTCCTCCTTGCCAGTGGAAAAAAAAAGCCTGTTTTCCCCTCAGTGTCCATTCATCATCTGATGTCAGGAAACATGGTTGTGTTTTGCATTTGTGTTCCTTAAAGTATGACTCTCCAGTGTGGTAATGGTTGCCTTCTGATCCAGCGACCCACAGAAGTTCTGAAGGTAAAACAGTGTGGATTCGCTAAAGGTTTTTGGCTTTCCCCCAAAGCAAACTCAATTTATTTTCATGTGATAATTTTCTGTACTTCTTTTTGAAGGTTCCTAGGAAATATGGTCCAGAAGTTCTTGGATTTTGAAGTTTCTCACCCTCATCTCAGCAGATGTAAAATATTCACTGGTAAGAGCCTTTCTTCTGGCTCTGATGACATGGGCATCTTGGCCTCACTTCTGTGATCCTGGAAGAAAAATCAAGGAAGGGTAAAAAGACTTCAGGAAAAGCACTTGAAGTCAATGTACTACACTGAAAATGCAATTCCTCATGGAAGACAGCCATGGTGCTTAGCTCCAGTGACTTTCTAATTATACTCTGCTGGTGGCACGACAGCTCTGCCAAAGAGCATGGCATTTGTCTCTCACCTCACAATAAGACAGGCAACCAACAAACGTACATGTGCAGCTATAGAAATTGAAAGTGCAGGCCAGGCACGGTGGCTCATGCCTATAATTCCAGCACTTTGGGAGGCTGAGGTGGGCAGATCACCTGAGGTCGGGAGTTTGAGACCAACCTGACCAACATGGTAAAACCCTGTCTCTACTAAAAATACAAAATTAACCAGCGTGGTGGTGCACACCTGTAATCCCAGCTACTAGGGAGGCTGAGGCAGGAGAATCGTTTGAACATGGGAGGAAGACGTTACAGTGAGTGAAGATTGCCGAGCCATTGCACTCCAGCCTGGGCAACAAGAGCGAAGCTCCATCTCAAAAAAAAAAAAAAAAAAAAAAAAAAAAAAAAAAAAAAAAAAAAAAAAAAAAAAAAAAAAAGAAAGAAAAAAAGAAAAAGAAATTAAAAGTACATCTACTTGACCACTTAGTTTCATGTTCCTTCTATTTCCCTGGCTTCTTCCAAGTGGAAATATATGCTTCACTCCCATACAATGTGCCTTTAACAACACCCTTTAAATCCAAGCCTACAACTTTTTTTTTTTTTTAGTCTCCGTCTGTTGTCCAGGCTGGAGTGCAGTGGTGTGATCTTGGCTCACTGAAACATCTACCTCCTGGGTTCAAATGATTCTCCTGCCTCGGCCCGCTGAGTCGCTGGGATTGCAGGCACCTGCCACTACACTCAGCTAATTTTTGTATTTTTAAGAGATGGGGTTTTGGCATGTTGGCCAGGCTGGTCTCGAGCTCTTGACCTCAAGTGGTTCTGCCTCTCAGCCTCCCAAAGTGCTAGGATTACAAGTGTGAGCCACCACACTCAACCCAAACCTACAACCCTATGTGTACAATGATAACTCATGTTTGAAAGCAAAATATTTACCTTAGAAAAGAAAGAGTAAATGTGTCATCAGAAAGGCTTTATTTTACTAGTAATATTCTTTATAACTATTGGCACTTGTAATAGTCTACCATTTTAAGAAATAAATAGAAGAAAAAAATGACAAACTTTTGTTTTATTTTTATTTTTTAGGGTGCTAGGCACAATCTGGGCTGACCCAAGGAAGTCTCAGTGAAAATGACAAACATTTTAGCCGGGCGCAGTGGCTCACGCCTATAATCCCAGCACTTTGGGAGGCCAAGGCGGGTGGATCACGAGGTCAAGAGATCGAGACCATCCTGGTCAACAAGGTGAAACCCCGTCTCTACTAAAAATACGAAAATTAGCTGAGCATGGTGGCGTGCACCTGTAGTCCCAGCTACTCGGGAGGCTGAGGCAGGAGAATTGCTTGAACCCAGGAGGCGGAGATTGCCGTGAGCCGAGATGGTGCCATTGCACTCCAGCCTGGGTAACAAGAGCGAAACTCCCTCTCAGAAAACAAAAAACAAAAAACAAAAAAAAACAAAACTGACTTCTTATTCTGTATTTGCTATGCAACAATGTTTCATTGTGGCTGAAACAAGGAATGTAGGATTAATAGCCTAAGCTATGCTGATTACATTATTAGTTCTTGGATATTCATGAAAACCCAGGAAAATAAATCCATATTCACTGTAAATGCTTTTCTGAAAACAGTTCCCCAGTAACTTGCTATAATTAAAAATATTACTAGGCATCATGAGTGAGATTAATTTAAACACGCCAATGCAAAATTTTATTATTCTTTCATGAATAATTAATTCATGAAATTTTGATTGCCATGTCAAGAATTAGAAAAACTATATATGTAAATTTAGGATTTAATAATTAACATATTAAGGAACTATATTAGCAAGAGGATAGAAACCTTTTGTGTGATAATGACTTAAAATTGGACTCCAGTTTGAAATATTTAAATTAAAAGAGGTCATGTATAATAAAGTAGAGGATCAGGATCCATTTCTTTATCTGTAATATACTGGAATTGGAATTAAGTGTTCTAAGTTATTAGCACCTTTAAATGCTACAATTCTAGACAAGTATATATATTTTTAAACTCATCAATCATTCTGAGAATAGAAATTAATACAAATATGTCTTTTAGATAAAAAATATTTTGCTAATTAAAATGTCATTATAGATATAACCTTAAAATATGGATTTATTATAGAACACATGCAGATTTTGTATGGTCGATAAGAGCTGAAGGGAAATCTGGAATAAGTTACACTGGAAACAAGATCTCCAGGGCTATCTGCCACTGGTGCTCGGCCTCTGTGGTTATCATCTGCCACTGGTGCTCAGATCCGAGGGCAACCTGAGCAGTATTGATCTCAGTGGAACACTACACATTCATGCTTGTCAACCTCACTGAATCTCTAATTCCAGTTTGTCGACATCTTTAAGAATACATGTTCTATAATCTAGAATATTAATTAACTTCATATCACCAAGCATGTTTAATAAAACTGCTAAACAGCATAGAGCCCCGTGGCAAATTATTAAATTTTACTCCCAATGGACATTCATTACATTCATTACAAAAACCAATCTTTGAATAGTATTTCTCAGTAACTCTCTTAGCTCTTAGTAATTTCTCTTAACTCTCTTATAAATATACTGTCATCAGCCAGGTGCAGTGGCTCACGCCTGTAATCCTAGCACTTTGGGAGACTGAGGTGGGCAGATTGCCTGAGCTCAGGAGTTTGAGACCAGCCTGGGCAACATGGTGAAACCCGTCTCTACTAAAAAATACAAAAAAATTAGGCATGGCAGCATGCCAGTGTACGCCTGTAGTCCCAGCTATTCCTGTGACAGGAGAATGGCTTGAACCCGGGAGGCAGAAGTTGCAGTGAGCAGAGATCACGCCACTGGATTCCAGCCTGGACGACAGAGCAAGAATCCATCTCCAATAAATAAATAAACAAACTGTCATCAATCACATTTGTTCCAGTCATTTCTATAGGATGATTCTGCCCACTGTATTACTAATCCAAGCTACTGACTTGCACTGCCCGGCCAGTCTGAAAGTCTCATCTAATAAGGGACAAGTGGGTTAACACGACATGACTTGTCCTTGATGAACACGTGCTAGGTCTCAGAGATCACTGTGTCCTTGTCTCACACCTCTTGAATGCAATATCTTTCAAATAATCCAGCCTTTAATTTTATTTTAATTTTCCTATTTTTAATTTTTTTTTTTTGAGACAGAATTTCACTCTGCTGCCTAGGGCGCAGTGACACGATCTGAGCTCACTGCAACCTCCACCTCCCAGATTCACGCAATTCTCCTGCCTCAGCCTCCCGAGTAGTTGGGACTACAGCATGCACCACCACACCTGCCTAATTTTTGTATTTGTAATAGAGACAGGATTTCACTGTTTTGGTTAGGCTGTTCCCGAACTCCTGACCTCGTGATTCACCCACCTCAGCCTCCCAAAGTGTTGGGATTATAGGCGTAAGCCACAGCACCCAGCCCAGTCTTTAATTTTAATACTACTTCTGCCATTAACATCTAACTCACAATTTAGAATTCCAAACACTATTGTTCCTTTCCCGGACACTTAGAACGTATGCAGATGATCATCTCACGGCAAGCTGCCATAGTCTCCGTAGTTGTCAAAAATTACCCACCATGATTGAACCATTATGTAAGCTATAGGACAATACACGCGAAGTTGAAAAGGTAGCGGTTACCCAGATCGTTCTTTTCCCAAAATCTAGCCCCTGATGAAACACCCTCATAATTTGTTTCTTTATTTTTCAGTTCTAACATACTGCTTTGGTGATGTTTGGCCTGTGTACCATGTATTTATTTTTTATTTAATATTTTTTTCCCAAAATGATATTTTAATTAATTAAATGTATTATGAAAAGAAACTTTCCATCTACTATCAATGGAAACCCAGTACCACAAATAGCGAATAACTTGAAAGATAAATAAAATAAATACAAAATGACTTCTTAAATGCTGATCAAAGTGCCTCCCTAAAACACCGTCTTTAACCTGCTCTTTGTTATGAAAAATGGAAATCAGTAAATTTGTGAGAAAATGTATAGCTGTTAATGATTTCATCCGGAAAGAAGAAATGCTAAAAATTAATGAGTTAAGTATCCATATTAAGAACTTAGGAAAAAATATCCTGGGGATAAACCCAAAGAAAATAGGAAACAAAAATGAGAGCAGAATTAATGAAAGAGAAAACAAAGATACAGTGGGGACTAACAGAAAAAATAAAATTTAATTATTTAAAAACACTACTAACATTGGCAAACTTCTGGTGGACTGATCAAGGCAAAAGAAAAAAAGTCATCCAGTCATAGTGGTTCATGCCAGTAATCCTAGCACTTTGAGAGGCCAAGGACGCCAGATCACTTGAGCCCAGGAGTTTGAGACCAGCCTAACCAACACGGTGAAACCCCATCTCTACTAAAAAGACAAGATTAGCTGGGCGTGGTGGCACATGCCTGTAATCCCAGCTACTTGGGAGGCTGAGGTAGGAGAATTGCTTGAACCCGGGAGGCAGAAGTTACAGTGAGCCAAGATCGCGCCATTGCACTCCAGCCTGGGCAACAAGAAATTCCATCTCGAAAAAAAAATAGGAGAAGGGAACTGTTTTAAAGAGCAAATTAAAAGGCAAATCTTGCGCTTACCAGTGATAATGATATTTCTCAATCTCTATTTCTACTCAGCATGTATTGGAGGGAGCAGCCAGAACAAGACAGGAAAAAACAAAGAGGAACAGGGAGGAGGGGATGAAGGGAACAAAAGAGTCACTATTCATAGATAGAGTATTCCACAAAATTCAGACAAACTGACAATATTAATAATAGATTTTTTCAAGATTATTGTTATAAATTAAATTGCATTTTACATACCAGCAAGAGTTTAAGTAAAAAGTGTTTGTTAACAATAGACATTTACCATAGCAAGAAAAAAATGTTATGTTGGAATAATTATTATTTTATTTTATTTTATTTCTGAGACGGAGTCTCACTCTCCTGCCAGGCTGGAATGCAATGGCTTTATCTTGGCTCGCTGCAACCTCTGCCTCCCGGGTTTAAGCAATTCTCCTGCCTCAGCTTCCTGAGTAGCTGGGGCTACAGATGCGCACCACCACGCCCAGCTAATTTTTGTATTTTTAGTAGAAATGGAGTTTCACCAGGCTGGCCAGGATAGTCTTGATCTCTTAACCTCATGATCTGCCTGCGTCAGGCTCCCAAAGTGCTGGGCTTATAGGCAGCAGCCACCGGGCCTGGGAGTAATAATTATAATGAAAGAACTTGTATAGGAATTTTAGAAAGAAAATCTATAAACTTAAATGAAAGACATTAAAGAGACCCTTTCAAAAATGGAGATATGTGCATGATTAACAAGAAGGTTCAGTATCATTGAAATGTCAACTCTCCTCAGATTGATCTTTTAATTCAAAGCAATTTGAATCAAAACCCTAACAACCTTGTAAAATAAAAAGACAACAACCAAAGACACTACTTAAGAAGAAGAGGGAAGGCTTGCTCTAGAAGATATTAAGCTTTAACATGAAACCAAATGATTATGTGGCATTCACACAGGAACAATCAAAGAGAGTAAAAGGCTCAGAGACAGACCCTTGCGTTAATGGGAACCTGATACATGAAAGAGGTATCAGTGTGGTTGAGTGGAGGAAAGCTGGGTCATTCCAAAAATGTTACTGGGGCAAGTGCTTAACTAAATGGAAACAAGCACAAAAATTTTTCTATACCCCACACTGTGTACAGGTATCAATTCTAGGTGATTAAGCACATAAGTGAGAAAATCAAATCTTAAAAATTTTAGAAGGAAGTGGAACACAGTATCTTTATGGCTTCAGAGTAGAAAAGAATTCTTTAAACTACAAATAGAAAGCAGTAACCCTAAATGAAAGGATTGTTAAATTCAAACTACAAGCCCGGGCGTGGTGGCTCACACTTGTAATCCCAGCACTTTGGAACACTGATGCAGGCAGATCCCCTGAGCTCAGGAGTTTGAGACCAACCTGGGCAACATAGCAAAACCCCATCTCTACAAAAAATACAAAAATTAGCCAGGCATGGTGGCACATGGCTGTAGTCACAAGTACTAGGGAGGCTGAGGTGGGAGGATCACTTGCGCTCAGGAGGCAGAGACTATAGTGAGCTTAGAACATCACTGCACTCCAGCCTGGGAGCAAGATTCTATCTCAAAAAAAAGTTCAAGCTACATTAAAATTAAGAACTTCTGCTCACCTACGTCGAGCTACGTAAAATAGAAGATATTTGCCACACAGCAATCAGCAAAGGCTTTGTGTTCAGAATATAGAAAGAACTCTTGAAAATAAAACAAGAAACAACCATAGGGAAAAGTGGAGAGCCGGCAACAGGCTGCAATTTATATTTATTCTTTCATATGCATAAAACCTTCATTTAAATATCATACAAAGACTATCTCTGCTTATAATGAAATAGAGATATATTTAGTTCAACTTAATTTTTACTGTTTTAAATTACAGAAATACTTTTTGTTCCTTAATAATTATATGCTTAACGTTTTACAAGATTTTTAGAGGTATGTTTCTCTTGCATGTAAATTCTCATCTGATATGTGTCCACATTTGAGTACTTTAATATAGCACCCATTTCCTTTTTTTTTTTTTTTTTCTGAGATGAAGTCTCGTTTTGTTGCCCAGGCTGGAGTGCAGTGGTGCCATCTCGGCTCACTGTAACCTCCGCCTCTTGGGTTCAAGCGATTCACCTGCCTCAGCCTCCCAAATAGCTGGGATTACAGGCACTCACCACCACGTCCAGCTAATTTTTGTATTTTCAGTAGGGACAGGGATTCGCCATGTTGGCCAGGATGGTCTCGAACTCCTGACCTCAAGTGAGCCACCTGCCTCACCCTTCCAAAGTGCTGGGTTTACAGGCGCCCAACCAGAATATCATTTTTTAATCTAGCATTTGTGACTACCAAGGTGCCCACGGGTGTGTCTCCACAGGCACCGCCCTCTTCGTGTGGAGAGTGGGTGGCGAGTTTCTGTGCTCCCTCCACCCACCCCATCATCCGGGAACTTGCACTCCTGCACACGTGGTGGAGAAGGCGCCATTTTGGCCGAGGAGGCTGCTGGGTAAGACGTTCCTGAGGCTCTGCTCAGGGCCAGGAGATGTGGGACAAGCGCTGGACTTGGGGCCCCAGAGACGTACCACACCGGACTGCCCGACTGGAGTGGGCTGGTGCCCGAGAGCGAGAGCACGGCCCGTTGGGGGGCCTGGGTGAACCTGCAGGGCGGCTCCCCCACGGCGCCAGGGGCCCGTCCCGCGCGGTTCAGACACCAGAGCCGAGAGGGGCCGCGCCGAGACCACGGGCCCTCCAAGAAAGCCGCGGAGCCAGCCAGCGGCGCCCAGGGACTGCCGAGAGCTTTGGCAAGGTAACGCCTGGACCAGCACGGCTTTTAGCGCCTTTTCCCGGTGGTGGTGAATTTCTGCAACGTGGGTAGGCCCCGTTCGGGGCTGCCGTAGCCGTTTGCAGGCCTGAGAGACCCACAATGGGAAATCTAGACAGGGCTCGATTCGGTCCGCCATTTCATTTCTCAGTGTGGTTTCTCATGTCTCTTGGGAAACTAGGCCTGGGTGAGTTACTTCTCCATGCCACCCTTTCTTTCTTGAATTTCTTGGAGTGCGCAGCTGCTATTTTTCCTTTTATATTGCAATCTCGAGTCCCACATTTTCTTCCGTTCTAATCTGTGCGTCCTCCATGCAAAGCTTGTGGTGGGTCTTGCTCTGGGGCTAGTTGAGCAGCTTTGCACTCCTGTTGCATGGAGGAGTTTCATCGCTGTTTCTGTGTGTGTTCACATTCTGTTACGAGTTACTTGTCTTGAGAATGATTGAGAACTGTTTTCGTAGTTTAAAAGAATATATATTCTTTGGGGAGATGATTTTATTGCATTTGTCCAGAGAATATGTGACCAGTCATTGAGGACTGGTGTGTACCCCTGGGGACTGGGTGTCCATATGGAGCCCGATGTCGCTCTGGGCCTAGCTGCCCACATGGGTCCTGGTGTCCCCTTGGAGTCTGATGTTTCCTAAGGGCCTGGGCATCCACTTGGGTCCTGATGTTCGCCTAGGACCCGGTGTTCACCTAGGGCCTAAGAGTCACCTGGGGACTGGGTATGTCCCTTGGGTCTCATGTCCACCTGTGGTGTAGGTAGCTGCTATGTGGGGCCTATGTGTCAACCTGGTGCCTGATGTCCACCTGTGGATTAGATACCCACCTGGGCCTTCTGTTCACCTTGGACTTGGTGTCTACCTGGAACCAAGATGGAGTCTGACAGTCACCTAGGGCCTGGCCTGGTGCTTTTCTGAGGTGTGACTGTGAACCTGGGGACTAAAATCTACATGGAGTCTAGTGTCTACCTTGGGTCTGATGTCCACCTGGGGCCCAATGTTAAGCTGGCACCTGGTACTTAGCAAGGGCCTGAGTGTCCACCCTGGGCTTGATTTCAGCTGGGCCCTGAAGTTCTCCTAGTTCCTAGTGTCCATCTGAGGCCTTGGTGTCAGCCTGGGACCAGACATCCACCCGGGCCTGAGTGTTACCCAGTGCCTGAGAACTTCCTGGGCCGGGATGTCCACATGGGACCTAGATGTGCACCTGGGGCCTGATGTTCACCAGATGGGGGCCTAGGTATCCACCTGGGGCCTGGTGTCCACCCAGGGCATTTGTAGTCAAGTGTTCACCTGGAGCCAGAGTGTCCATCAGGGGCCTGTTTTTGACCTGGGACCTGGGCATTTACCTGGGGCCTCAGTGCCCACTTGGGGGCTGACATCTACTTGGCTGTTGGCGTCTACCAGGGCCTAATGTCCACTAGAGTCCTGGGTATCCTCCTGGGGCCTGGTGTCTACCTAAAGTGTCCACCTGGGGCCTGTTGTTTACCTGGGTCTTAGGTATCCACCTGGGACCTGGTGTGTACCTGGGGCCTATGTCCACTTTGGGCCTGTTGTTCCTCTGGGGCCTTGTGTCCACCTGGGCCCTGGTGGTCATTTGAAGCCAGGTGTTCTCCAGGGACCTGATGTCAACCTCAGGTGTAGATATTCATCTGGGTCCTGGGTGTCCACCTGGGGCCAGATGTCTAGCTCTGGTCTGCGTCCCCTTGGGGCCTGATATTCACCAGGGGCCTAGGCATTTACTTGGCACCTGGTATCCATGTGGATTGTGCTGTCCCATGAGGATTGATATTCAGCTGGGGACTGAGTATCCACCAGGGGCTGGGTATCCACCTCAGGCCTATTGTACTCCTGGGACCTGAGTGTTTACCTGGGGTCTGATATCCACCGAGTCCTGTTGCCTACAAAAAGCCTCATGTCCCCCTTGAGCCTAGATGTCCACCTGTCCTTGGTATCCCCTATGGAATGGGTGTCCACCTGTGACATTGTGTTCATCTGTGGCATGAGTGTGAGCCTCATATACACCTTGAGTCCAGTGTCCACCTGGGTCCTAATGTCCATTTGGGGCCTGATGTCCACATGGAAACTGGGTATTCACACCTGTAGCCTGATGTCCACCAGGAACTGGATGTTAGCCTGGGGTCAGGGTGTCCACCTGGGGTATGGTGTTCACCAGGGGCCTAGGCATCCACCTGGGTCCTGTTGTCTACCTGGGGCCTACTGTTCACTGTGGCCCTGATATTTACCTAAGGCATAGACATCCACTTGAGGCCTGAAGTTTAAGTGGGGCCTGGTGTTCAACTGGGGCCCATGTGTCAACTTGGGAACAGACGTATGCCAAAATGCCTGATGTCCACCTCGGGCCTGGCATATAACTGGGGTTTTGTGTCCACCTTGGGCCTGATGTAAACCTGGGGACTGGTATTTACCTACAGCCTGAGTGTCCACCCATGGTGTATCTAAGTAAGTAACAACATTTGAGAGGTTATCAGGCCAGTATGTAAACATGCAAATATCCAGTCATAATAACTAGAAAAAAGTTATGTGCAAAGGAGCTTTTTGATGTACCTTATTATATCATTGAATGGAACATGACCTTTCATTAAACAAGTTCCTAACACATGTTTTATGGAATCTAATAAATGAGATTTCAGAGGCTAGTAGGCCTAGATATAAACATATGAAAATTCAGCTCTGAAACTAAAAAGAAGCCATGTGAGAAGAAGCTTTGTGATGTGCTTTATTATATCACTGAATGTAACCTGTGTTTTTATTAAAGAAGTTCTAAGCACATGTTTTGTACAAACTAAGGAATGACATTTCAGAGGCTATTAGGCCTACATACGAATATACGGATATTTATCCTTAATAACTAAAAACAATCTGTGCACAAAGCAGCTTTGCTATGTGGTGTTTCATATCACTGACTGGAACCTGTGTTTTCATTAAACAATTTCCAAACACACATTTTGTAAAACCTAAGGAATGACATTCCAGAGGCTATTATGTCTTATGAATATTCAAATATCCATCCCTAATAACAAACAGTCTGTATGCGGAGATGCTTTGTGATGTGCTGTTTCATATAACTGAAAGAAACCTGTGTTTCTACTAAACACGTACCAGAAACACATTTTGTAGAATCTAACTAATGAAATATCAGATATTATTAGGCCTATATATGAACATAAGAATATCCAGACCTATTAACTAGAAAAAAACTATGTGTGAAGAAGTGCTTTATTATATCACTGAATGAAATGTGAGTTTACATTAAACAAGTTGTAAAAACACATATTGTAGAATCTATTTAATGAGATTTCAGAGGCTATTAGGCCTATATATAAACATATGAAAATCCAGCCCGAATAACAAGCTATGTGAGTAGAAGCTTTGTGATTTGCTGTTTTATATCAACGATTGGAACCTGCATTTTTATTAAACAACTTCCAAAACACATTCTTTAGCACCCAAGAAATGACGTTTCAGAGGCTGTTAGATCTATATATGAATATACAAATATCCATCCCTAATAACTAGAAACAATCTGTGTATGAATAAGCTTTGTGATGTGCTCTTTCACATCACTGAATGGAACCTGTGCTTTTTTGTTTTTGTTTTGTTTTGTTTTTGAGACAGAGTCTTGCTCTGTCGCCAGGTGCCAGGCTGGAGTGCAGCGACACAATCTCAGCTCACTGCAACCTCTGCTTCCTGGGTTCAAGCAATTCTCCTGCCTCAGCCTCCCAAGTAGCTGGGACTACAGGCGTGTGCCACAACACCCAGCTAATTTTTGTATTTTAGTAGAGATGGGGTTTCACCATGTTGGTCAGGATGGCCTTGGTCTCTTAACCTCGTGATCCGCCCACCTTGGCCTCCCGGAGTGCTGGGATTATAGGCGTGAGCCACCGCGCCTGGCCAGAACCTGTGTTTTTATTAAGTTCCAAACACACATTTTGTACGACCTGCAGAATGACATTACATAGGCTATTAGGCCTATATATGAATAAATAAATATCCCTAATAACAAAAAACAATCTATGTGTGAAGAAGCTTTGGGGTATGCTGTTTGATATCACTGAATGGAACCAGTGTTGCTGTTAAGTTCCAAAAGCACATATCGTGAGTATCTAAGTAATGACATTTCAGAGATTATTAGGCCTATATATGAACCTACAAATATCCAGCCCTAATAACTAGAAAAAAGCTATGTGGGAAGAACCTTTGTGATGTGCTTTATTATATCACTGAATGGAACTTGAGTTTTCATTAAACAAGTTCCAAACATATGTTTTGTGGAATCTAATTAATGAGATTTCAGAAGCTTTTAGGCTTATATATAAACCTATGAATATGCGGCCCTAATAACTTAAAAGCAAGCCATGTGTGAAGAAGCTTTGAGCTTTGTGATATACTATTTTATACGAATGAATGAAACTCGTGTTTTTGTTAAACAAGTTTCAAGCACTCATTTTTTTGAACCTAAGCAATGACATTTCAAAGGATATTAGGCCTATGTATGACTATACAAGTATCCATCCCTAGTAACTAAAAACAGCTTTGTGATGTGTTGTTTTGTATCACTGTATGGAACCTGTGTTTTTATGAAACAAGTTCAAAACATGTTTTGTAGAATCTACAAAAATGACAGTTCAGAGGTTATTAGCTTTATATGTGAACATACAAATATCCAGTAGTAATAACTAGAAACAAGCTATGTGTGAAGAAACTTTTTGATGTGCTTTATTATGTCACTGAATGCAAACGGAATTTCCATTAAACAATTTCCAAGCACATTTTGGAGAATCTAAGAAATGAGATTTCAGGCTGGGTATGGTAGCTCACACCTGTAATGCCAGCACTTTGGGCGGCTGAGGCGAGTGGATCACCTGAGGTCAGGAGTTTGAGACCAGCCTGACCAACATGGAGAAACCCCATCTCTACTAAAAATACAAAATTAGCTGGGTGTCATGGCGCATGCCTATAATCCCAGCTCCTCAGGAGGCTGAGGCAGGAGGACCGCTTGAACCTGGGAGGCAGAGGTTGCAGTGAGCCGAGATTGTGCCATTGCACTCTAGCCTGGTCAACAAGAGTAAAACTCCATCTCAAAAAAAAAAAAAAAGAGAGATTTCAGAGGCAATTACACCTATATATAAACATACAGATTTTCAGCCCTAATAATGAAAAACAGGCTATGTGAGGAGCAGCTTTCTGATGTGCTCTTTTATATAAATGAATGGAATCTGTTACCATGAAACAAGTTCTAAACACATGTTTTGTAGAATCTCAGATATGACATTTCAGGGGCTATTAGACCTATATATGAACATGCAGTTCTAATAACGAAAACCAAGCTATGTGCAAAGAAGCTTTGTGATATGCTGTTTTAAATCACTGAATGGAGCCTGAGTTTGCATTAAACAAGTAGAAACACATTTTACAAATCTAAATAAGTACGTTTCTGAGGTTAGTAAGCCTATATATGGACATATGAATATCCAGCCCAATTAATTATTAAGACAATATGAGTGAAGGAGCTTTGCAATGTGCTTTATTATATCACTGACTGGAACCTGTTGTTCCATTGTGTCCAGCGGTGGCCTGGGTATGAGCCTAGTGCCTAGTGTACACCTCAAGTCTAGTGTCTATGTGGGGCCTGATATCCATCTGGGGACTGGTGTCCACTTGGGGCCTGATGTCTACATGGGAACTGGGCATTCACCTGGAACCTGATAACCATCTGGAGCCAAATATTCCCCTCGGGTCATGGTGTCCACCTGGGGCTTGATGTTCACCAGGGGCCTAGGTGTCTGCCTGGGGCCTCCTGTTCATCTTGGCCCTGATATTTACCTGGGGACTGGACATCCACTTGGGGCCTGGTGTTCATCCAGAGCCTGGTGTTCAGCTGGGACCGATGTGTCCATCTGGGACCTGACATACACCAGGTGTATGCCTGATGTCCATCTGGAGCCCGGTTTCCACCTGGGACCTGAATGTACGTGGAGCCTTGTGTCCACTCAGGGTCTGGTATTAACATGGGCATCCACCAGGGGCCTGATGTTCAGCTGGGGCCTGGAGTCCACCTGGGACTTATGTACCAAACTGAGGCCTGGCATCAATGTGGTATGATGTCCAGTGTCCACCTGGAGTCCAGTGTCACTTGGGGCATGATATGCTGAGGCCTTGGTGTCCACTGGGGCCTTATATCCATAGCGGTGGGAGGAGGGGGAAATTATTGTCCCTATGGGCCCTGCCTGCCATTTTCATAGGGAGAGTGGGTGTGGAGTTTGTGCCCCTGTCCCTCAGCATCCAGGAATTCACCTTCCTATACACGTGGTGGGGAAGATGCCGTTTTTGCCCACTTGGCACCCAGGTAAGTCGCCCCTACTGCTCTGCTCAGGACATGAAGATCTGAGGTGGGTGCTGGACTTGGGGCCCCAGAGCCTCACCTCGCCTGACTGCTTGCGAGAGTCAGCTTGTGCCTGTGAGCTAGAGTGTGGCCACTGGGAGTCTGTGTAACAAGGAAAAGAATATTAGTATATACAAAATTTTTATATAGTTGAAATGTTATTGATAGTAAAATTAAAATGCAGTATGATAGGATTACCTTGTAGGAGCGTGGTATTTTCATATTGTTAAAGGGATTTCATAGAGATGATTTTATTTCAGTCTCATTACAGCCCAGTGATTTGATAGGGAATTGTGAATTTCATTATACAGAGAAGGAAACTGGTGCTTAGAAGAGTCCAGCAACAGCCCATACTTTGTTTAAATCTTGGTGGCTCCCAGCTCTTTCTTCTTCCCCGCAACTGAGTACATGACACAAGTATAGGCCTTCTGTGAACCCAGAAAATCTGAGCCAGGTCTCCGTTAATTTAGAAAGTTTATTTTGCCAAGGTAGAGGATGCATCCCTTACACAGCCTCAGGAAGTCCTGATGACATGTGCCCAAAGTGGTCAGGGCACAGCTTGGTTTTATACATTTAGGGAGACTTAAGACATCAATTAGTGTATGTAAGAGGTACAGGCCAGATGCAGTGGCTCACATCTGTAATCCCAGCACTTTGGAAGGCCAAAGTGGGTAGATCACCTAAGGTTAGAAGTTCAAGACCAGCCTGGCCAACATGGTAAAACACTCTCTCTCCAAAAATACAAAAATTAGCCAGACATGATAGCCAGTGCCTGTAATCCCATCTCCTTGGGAGGTTGAGATGGAAGAATCGCTTGAACCCAGGGGGTTGGAGGTTGCAGTGAAGCGAGATTGTGCCATTGCACTGCAGCCTGGGCAACAAATTGAGACTCTGTCTCAAAAAAAAAAAAGAAGTACACTGATTGAGTGTGGACGACTTGAAGCAAAGGCAGAAGACTGGAAGTGGGAAGGGAGCTTCCAGGTCACAGATAGATGATAAAGGGTTAGGTTACATTCGTTTGAGTTTCTGATTAGCCTTTCCAAAGGAGGCAAATCTGTCTCAGTGAGTAGAGGAATGACTTTGAATAAAATGGGAGGCAGGTTTGCCCTAAGCGGTTCCTGGCTTGAGATTTCCTTGGTGATTTTGGGATCCTAAGATATTTTCCTTTCACACCCTCAAACCTCATTTCTTCCTCCTCCTCTTTCTGAAAGGTAGGAAAGCTGCTTCTACCCTACTGTTTGGGGAGTGGCACCACCTGATGGAAGAAATCGGTCTTAGGTGTTCTCACCGTGGCTTGAGAATCACATAATCTCCTTGTGCCTGACTTTCCTCAACCCTGAACAGGGCCAGCTTGCCTTATTCATGAACTCTGTTGTAACAGCACTTAGTCAACTGCAGACGGCTTTTGCAAATATTAGATGCTACTACCATTGCTGATGTGGTATTTTTTAACACATGAAGTGACGTGAAACGTGTTCATGATATTCTCTCTGCAATGATTCATGACCTCTTCTCATGCTTCAGGGGACAAAAGATCAGTGCTGTCCAACAGCTGTTAGAGACGGGGACTCCCCTCCTCTCCAGCTTGAAACCTGAAGCTGCTGCCAACAGCTAACAAGCACATGTGCACTCAGTGACCTCCTGGTCTTCTCGGCAAAAATATCCTATTTTGGCATCTAGGCTTGACCCACAGTAGGAAGACTTGGCACTACTGTACATATGATCTCATTAAAGGAGTAGGAAGATTAACATGCCAGCTGATGTTTGGATGGGAAAAGTTCTTTGAGTTACACAGTTTGAAACAGAAACAGCCAGGAGACTCGGGACTTAAATCACAACCATTGTATAAGTAATGGGTGCTGTTCCCTGAGCTGAACGCTGCCCTTTGGCAGAGGTGGGCGGGAGAAGAGTGTGGGAAGTGAAGAAGCTCCTGAGGTGACAAGGTGAATTGCACCAGAGAGAAGGGGGATAAAGCAAGCTTCCCAGGAACTGGCACAGGGACACCTTGCTGTCCCCAGAGGACTGGACAAGAAAGGCCTCTCTTGCAGGGATGAGATTAAAATACAATCAGGATCCACTGGGTTGCTTTATCTCCTTTGATATGCTGCCTTGTCTGTTTAAGGGTGTCTTTGGGACTAGTAAGTCCCTCTTCCCTGAAGGACTCGTTCCCTTTTCACTCACAGACACGCCCCTGCAACTGCACCTGGCAAAATAGCTTGAGTTTCCTTAGAAACACTCTGAGAAAGGAATAGAGGCAGAATTGCCCTTGGTGATCTCCTGAGAATGGGTTCTATGTTCATCTGAAGATGGGAATGAAAAATTCATCCTTTTTTATCCTGTTCGGCCAAATTCATATATGGTTCAATCCTCTGGGATATGGTGAAAGCTGACCCTTGAAAGCCCCTAACATTAAAAAACAAGGACCCAAATGCAGACAGACTTCAGGACCACAGAACGCCTCCATGAGAATTATCAGCAAAGCAATCATCTTACCCTACTGACTTCAGGAGAAAAGATGAGTCAGCAAAGACTAAATTGTTTTAAAAATGGAATCTTTGCAAAATGGAAAAGTCAAATGAATTCACACTATAAATCAATGGACTTTTAAGGCACAGCAAACATTATGGATGACATTAATGAAAGACCCGTGTCGGCACAGTGTGCTGCTGGAAAGGTCAGGGTCACCACAGCCACTGCCCGACCTTAAGTATAATCCAGAAATTGAATATGTACATAGTTTCTAGAACACCAAAGGTGAAGCTAAAGGTAAGTGCTACTGCTCTTTTGTATGTGTGTAATTAAAGATTTTGATGTAAAATGTCAAATAGAAAAGATAGCGTATTTCAGATTTAATAAGAAAAATACATGAATTATTACCCCAGTGTTCAAATCCCTCTGTGTCATACAAATGTTTCTTGTCTACTTTGCTGAAAGTTCCTCAAGAATATCTTATTCACCTTTGACTCCCCTACTTAGGTTTATGGATACAGAAAGTATTCAATAAAGATTGAAAAATTTAGTCACTTTATCCAATTTGTAGATAATAAAACTACACATATTTTGTATGTAGCTTATCTAACCCCATATTCTAGCTTGTCAACTGGCAGAGCTAATTGTGGGAGGCTGGGGACTGGCACTGAAATAGAAGGACCCAGAGTCTTAGGTTTGCCTTCAAAAGCGGTTTATCCTCAAAGATAAAATTTTACATAAAAATAACATCAGATATAGTGAATTGTATGGTATGTGAATATCTCAATAAAGTTGTTAAATGAAATATTAAAAATAGATTAGATGACTAAAATATATTTGACTTTTAAGTGTCATTTCAGAATACTTGATAATATCTTAATTGCTACTATCTGATAACTGACTTTTTGAAGGGAAAAATAATATTCAATTACTTCTTTAAAAACTAACTCTTGGGAGGGCTGACCCTGCGCAGCCATGGCAGAGGCTCACTAAACTGTTACTCAGTCTTTGAGGTGGGGATTTTTAACCTGAGTCCCATTTAAGGAGGAAGCTGAGGCTGCAGGAGGTTAACTGTGAGAACTAGTATGATGTGGAGCCAGGTTCCAAAACCCAATCTATCTTACTCCAAATACATTTAAAATCTTGGGTATTTTTTTTTTATTCTTACCAGGGACTCTCAGGAATATGATGGTAAATTGAACATAGATCAGTTCTTCGTTATCAGGATTATCTCTGAATGGTCAGTTAGCATAAACATTTAATGAACAGTATTGACTGGGCTCACACCTCTAATCCTGACACGTTGGGAGGCTGAGGCAGGCAGCTCACTGGAGATCAGGGTTCAAGACCAGCCTGGACAACATGGTGAAACTCCACCTCTACTAAAAATACAAAAATTAGCTGGGCCTGATAGCAGCCACTTGTATATAATTCCATCTACTCAGGAAGCTGAGGCAGGAGAATCACTGGAACCTGAGAGGTGGAGGTTGCCATGAGCCAAGATCGCATCTCTAGCCTGGGTGACAGAGTTAGACAACATCTCAAAATTAATTAATTAAACTAAAGGGAGGCTGGGTGCGGTGGCTCATGCCTGTAATCCCAGCACTTTGGGAGGCTGAGGCGGGTGGATCATGAGATTGGGAGATCGAGACCATCCTGGCCAACATTGTGAAACCCCATCTGTACTGAAAATATAAAAATTAGCTGGGCGTGGTGGTGC
>NW_016107851.1:154145-177954 GCF_001604975.1 Cebus imitator
AAAAAAAAAAAAAAAAAAACAACAACTAAAGGGATATTTGGTATAATTGACAGAAAACTCATAAAGACTGGTTGTAACTTATGTTTGAAGCTTAAAGACCTAACAAACTAATATCTTTAAGCTTTAAGTAGCTATCATTTAATTTATCAATTAAAGCTCTGTTTATATCATATTGCCAGATTTAGCAAATAGAAATTATAAACATATACACCTTAAGTTTTAGTTTCAGATAAACCATGAATTTTTTTAGTATGTTTCTGTCTTATGCAATATTTTGTGTATTTTATCTTGTAACCCTATTAGAATTTTTAAAATAGTTAAATGTATTACTGCATTAAAAACAAAGACAAAAGGCTAAATTATTGCTATGTAAAAATGTGCGCAAATTCTATTTGCATATAAAATTCAAATACTTGTTTCTAGCACCTACTACTTTAATGAAGTAAGGAGGTTTATAAAAGTTAAATGATCACGCATAATTATATTAGGGTGGCTTTGATTTATTTTTAAATGTCATTTCAGAACATATTAAATTAAAAGGCTATGTAGACTGTGAAGCCCTCATTTTCTGCCCTAGATGACAGATTAATAGTTTAACCTTGAGCAGAATATTTAAAACAAATGTTTGTTTTGATGTAAGGTTATTATAAGTGGACCATAGATCTTTCCTGACAAAACCCAGAACCAGTGTGGCACCTTGGGTTTCATATCATCATCAACTTGAAGTGCCTTGAGGGGGATACCATGGTAGGAACAGAACTCAGGAGTTCAGTCTGAGAACTAACTCACTGATGCTCACAGAGAGAATGGAGTCTTACCATCTCTTCAACCTTTCTTTTTACTAATAAATACTTGGGGTTCTACTCTCAAGCTTACATTTTGTAATCGGCAAAATGGGGCTGCCTGTTTCATAAGGCTATTGCAAGAATCAATGAGACAAAAGCATTTTATCTGATCAAATAATTCGTATAAACTGAGGGTACCCTTAAGAGAGCTATCTGAATCACTCAGCCAGAACTTGAAAGAAATTTAAAGATTATTCAGTGTCTCTTTCCGTAGAGATGACATTAAAAGGCTTTCTCATTAGCACAAAGAGAAGCCAAAGCAGGGCTAGAGCCACACCCTTTGGTCCTCAATCCAGGGCTTTTCCTAACTTCACTATGTTCCCCCTTAGTTAGGGGTGCAACAGCCTTATCCTAGACGCTAAAATCTGACACAGTGTCCTAAGTGTAGAGTTCAAGGAAAGACAAGATGGCAGGAGAAAGGCACATAAAGTAGAAATTAAAATAGTAACAGGATTGGCAATGCAAAGAGCAAACTGCCACCCAGGCTGTCCAAGATCATAATAGCAATGGGAATTGTTCTGACTTCCAATTTGGCATCCTCCACATCAATCACATTTAGCGATCCTCATGTAGGCTTATGGTGGGAGCGGTCAATATCATCACTGCTGCTGTCATGAAGGATTTAGGAAGAGTTGTACAAAGGGAATTGGCCTTCCCTCTTCCAAAGAATACCCTTATGGCAACATGGAAACATCATCATTCTTTTTATACACAAGAGGTCTTAGAACAGTGTTTGGTGCACAGCAAGAACCAAATATAGATTTTGTAGTGATCAGAACTCATTCAGATGCACCCAGCCAGAAGTTCATTTAAAAATTTATTCCTTTAGGGAAATGGTGCATGAACCGCTCTGGCATGCTTCACCATGGATGGGTGGTTAGGTAGATGGTGGACTGAGTGAGAAAACAACAAAACTCTTACTAAATAGTGACACCATTTGAAGAACCTTGCTAGGGGCCTTGACATACATCACCTGGTTTCAGCCCTGTGACCATTAAGTGAATAATTGTATCATGTCTGACACAGGAAGGAACTGAGGCTCACAGAAGTAACGGGGATTGTGAGGGGCTGCAGAGTGAGGATGTGGTAGAGCTGAGGGCTTCTGCGGACAAATCCAGTTTAAAGCAATGGTTTATGAGATGCTTTGGATGTAAGCAAACCTCAGTCTTCAAGGGCTTTAATTGGACTTTTCTTCCTATTATGTGAAGAATAGAAAACACTTAATCATGGGAAACGTTCTCTATAAACCAAGTAAGATATAAGGAAGATATAGAAATGTGGAAAATCTGGTTTGCTTTGTTTGAAAGAAAGACTGAAGGAGTCTTTAAGACCCGAGGAGAAAAGAAAGAAAAAATTGCCCATTCAAATAGCCCAGGCAGGTGAAGAAAGGATGAAGAGGACCGCTAAGGAGGGGAAAGGAAAGGAGACTGGGGGTGATTGTCACAGCCCAAAGTGAGACTTCCAGGCAAGATTAGGGAAAGCCATCTGGACGGTCATAAGTGAAACTGTTGGGACATCATGAGCCTGCATTAACCTAGAATGCGTCTGATTATCAATGGGCAGCTTAAGAAAAACAATACTTGTCATGTGGCAAATACAGCGGAATTAAGTGTCAATTATTATTTCTTTTTTTTAGTCCATGACCCGCTGAATCAATTACTTTTATCTGCACTGATGGAAAATGAAGAGTTCCCCTTCAAAACAACTTCAGGGCAGCTTGTGCTTGGGAAGCAAGCACGTGGAATCAGCCTGGCTTCTGCCTTCTTCTTAAGCAGAACAGGCTTTATCCATCTTCAGAGGTAGAATAAAATTAAAGACAAAATAATTGATATGTTATAATAGGAACAAATCCAGTCCTCTTCTCTGAGGTATTAATCTTATTATAAGGAAGAAGAAAAGACAGCAAGAGAGAGGTTTTGTTGCTAGAGCTGGAAAACTCTTTCAGATAATCTAATAATCACTTATTAGAATAAAACTAAATATGTGAAATGTTTTTAACTAAAAGCAGGATTTTCAAATATTATATAAGCTAACCATAACATATGGCATTGTTTGAAGGCATGCTCTTTAAAGTGAGAGCGATTCTGTAACTGTAAGCTACTTTCAGAATCCCATCTTATTGTTGCTAGTCTCTGGACCCCACACTGTGTTACTGCAGTGGCTCCATTGTGGCCGTGCAGGGCGACCCGGGTGGAAATTAAAATGACAAAGCGGCTAGTCCAGCATCCTCCCTGAGGCAGATCTCTCTAGTTACCCTGCAGCGCTCCTCACCCACAAATTCACAGGCGGCCAACCCAAACTGTGCGTTTTCAAAAGAGCTCATTACTCACGGCTGCACGGCGCGCTGAAGGCGTGTCTACCTCCGTCCTCTCTGGAGGCGGGTATGTTAAGGAGACTATCCCTTTTCATCCCCCCAGCAGCTGCAGTGGCCGAGCCCTGCTTTCCCAGGCTCAGGGGACCGGATGGCCAACCACACCGCGGAGCCCGCTCATCCGCAGGCCGGTCCTGCAGGTGTCCTTCTCGCAGGTTACCCAGCTGGAACCTCGGACTTACCGGGGGCTGTGAGCATCAGGGTCTCCCTGCCTTTGTTTTCCTCCGGTGCCATCTGCAGGTCCCAGCGTGACTGTCCCGCAGCCGCACTGAGTACAGGCGGCTCCTGCCGCAGTCAGTTGCTCCCCCTATCCAGCGATCTTTTTTTTCTTCTTAAAGAGACAGGACCATCATCAACCTTAGGTGTCAATAATGCTGCAAATGCAGCATTGTTGTTCAGTGTGGGGGTGATAGCCAACCACAGATTTTTTTTCTCTTCACCGGCAAAGGCTAATTTTTAGCAGTAGGTATGGCTAACAGAAGACTGGCTCTGTTAAACACACCAGCTATGTGACCTTAGACAAGTCACATGTGGGTCTCAAGTATCTCAAGGGAAATGAAGACCTGGCAATGTCCAGATGAAAAATCTTGTCATTACCAAAAATAACAAAACCTCAGCCACACACTCACAGATAAAATACAACAGAGTGTGTTTGCATTCCATGCTGTAGCTCACAAACTGCTTTTTGTATGTTATTTGGAGTTGGATATGAGGTTCCAATGGTTTTTTTTTAAAAAAAAGCATTCACTCAAAATGTGTTGTAAACTGTGAAATGCTATACAGAGGCAGTTCTAAGTTGAAATTTCTAGTCTCCCATTTAATAATAAAAAATATTGTAACAATAAATCAAATAGAACTCTATTTTCTGGTTTCCTCTGATGGGGGATATGAAATACCACCAGCATTTATTTCATTTCAGCCCACAACTCTCTGGCTACTGGCCTGGACATGCCGTATTCCTCCTGATAGTCTCCTAGTAGAACTGCCCACTTTATCCATATAAACCCAGAATTTCGGCTTGTCTGGAAATACCGGAGCTTGGAAGCTTCTTGTTGCTTTGCTCCTGTGGAAAATTCCCCTAAGTCAGCTTAACCAAATCTAGATCTGAAAAGGCTCAAATGATCTCGCCTGGGAGAAGACCACAGCAAGCCCCAAATATCAGCACCAGCTGGGGAAGGAGAACCACTGCTTCTTGTCCCTGGGCCTTCCCTGGGCTGACCCAGAAGACGCCACATCTAATGTTGTCTCCTTCACATCCTAGACTCACAGATTTGTATACGTATAATTTTCTGGGAGATAGAGGGAAACCTCCTGTTCAAAGGAGTAAATAATCACAAGCAAAGCAAGTTTCTATTGGAGAGAAATGGTGTCTTGTGGGGCCTTTTCATTGAGTTCTCACTATAGCACCGTGCGGACCACCAGTCAGTCCCTCAGTGGCATGTGCCTCTGGAATGAGCCTGCCCCTCTGAGGCTACCACCATTCTAATGTGGTTCAGCTGTCATCAGTTTAACTCAGCACACAACTGTTGAGCACCTGCTGTATTCCTGACACCAGCTAGACTCTGTGGACTAAATGGTGAATACCCAGTGTGTAGCTCACCCAGCAGTCTCTTCTACTCACAGCTGTAAACCATTACAACCCCATGGGGAAAAGTTATAAATAAATATATGTAAACTATATATAGTTTTCAGAAAGGTAAGACCATTTTGCCTGCCTGCTCCTACTGAATAAAGATGTCCCGTGAAATACTGGTTATTTGGAAATAGTGTCACTTAGCCAAGTGTGGTGATACATGCCTGTAGTTCTAGCAACTTGGGAGGCTGAGGAAGGAGGATTGCCAGGAGTTTGAGACCAGTCTGAGCAACTTCAGGCTGGGCACAGTGGCTCATGCCTATAATCACAACACTTTGGGAGGCTGAGGCAGGTGGATCTCTTGAGGCCAGAAGTTTGAGACCAGCCTGGCCAACATGGCAAAACCCCATCTTTACTAAAAATACAAAAATTAATTGGATGTGCTGGTGTGCACCTGTAATCTCAGCTATTCAGGAGGCTGAGGCAGGAGAATTGCTTGCACCTGGGAGGCAGAGTCTGCGGTGAGCTCAGATCGTGACACTGTATTCCAGCCTGAATGACATAGTGAGACCCTGTCAAAAAAAATAGCAAGACCTCACCTCTACAAAAATTAAAAAATTAACCAGGCATGGTAGTGCATGCCTACAGTCTTAGCTACTTAGGAGACTGAAGTGGGAGGATCACTTGAGCCCAGGGGTTTAAGGTTATGTTAAGCTATGATGGCACCACTGCACTCCAGCCTGGGTGACAGAGTGAGACCCTATCTCTAAAATTTAAAAAAAAAAAATAGTGTTGCAGTGTAGAGGTTAAAGTATAAGTACCCTTGTGATCACTGCCAGTGATACACATTGTTACTCTCACAACTAATGCCACGTGTTTCTATGTGGCTTTCTACACATTTGGAAGGTGATTTCACGTGCATTGTAAGCCCTTCATCCAGATATGATGGCACACGCAATAAACCTTGTGAGCTCAGTTATACCCATTTATGCTATTGGAATGTTGTCAAAAGATTTAGACTTTGTCCTAACACCTTGAGAAAGCAAATATTTCTGGATAATTCATGAATCACAGATCTTCCACATTCTGGGCAAAGACTGACTTTTAACATACCTAGGTCAGAGGTCAGTCTGTCTGTGATGGTTCATTTAAGGTGTCAGCTGGGCTAAGGAATGCCCAGATAACTGGAAATGTATTATCTCTGGGTGTGTCTGTGAGGATGTCTGCCAAAGAGACTAGCATTTAAATCACTAGACTGGGTAAAGAAGATTCACCCTCACTCATGTGGATAGACATCATCCCACATATGGGCCTAGATGGAACCAAAAGTCAGAGGCGAACACATTTTCTCCCTCTCCTTGAGCTGGTACATCCCACCTTCTACCTTGGACATCAGAATTCCTGGTTCTCATATCTTCGGACTCCGGGACTTAGACCAGCACTCCACCTCATTCTCAGGCCTTTGGCCTTGTACTAGGACTTAACACCATTTGCTTGTGTGGTTCTCAGGCCTTCAGACTCAGACTGAGTCACACCAGCAGCTTTCTTGGTTTTCCAGTTTGCAGATGGCTGATGATGGGACTCTCTGGCTTCCACAAACATATGAGCCAATTGCCATAATACATCCTCTCTTATATATCTATAAATATCTTTGGTTCTGTTTCTTTGGAGAACCCTAAGACAGTATCTTCACCTTACCCTAAACTGAGCCCAGAACATGAGAAAGCATACCTTGGTGCCACAGCTGCCCAAAACCACAGAAGTGCAGCCAGAGGACGAGTCTCTGCCACTTGTCCAGAGGTTTCAAAGAGATGCTCCAACATGCTGGCTGCTTCTCCTGGGTCCTCCCAGCTGGTGCTCTTCCCACAGTGCCAGACTTTCTTTCCAGCCACATCATGTGGCCAAAGCTCTGTTCACATGTGGCCTGAAGACCACTTGGCTTTCTTGGCCTCTTCCTCAAAGCTGTATGAGGGTCAGATTTTATCAAGTCAGAAAGGTTAGCATCTCAACCTGAATGATACCAGCTAAATCTCAGCATGTAGTCATAGTTTTGGAGTCTTAGCTTCTGCATCTGTGATGGTTAATATTGAGTGTCAACTTGATTGGATTGAAGGATGCAAAGTATTGTTTCTGGGTGTGTCTGTAAGGGTGTTGCCAAAGGCGATGAACATTTGAGTCAGTGGCCTGGGAGAGGCAGACCCACCCTCAATCTGGGTGAGCACATTGTAATCAGCTGCCAACGCAGCTAGGGTAAAAGGAGGCAGGGGAATGTGGCAGTATTAGGCTTAGTCTTCCAGCCTACATCTTTCTCCCGTGCTAAAGGCTTCCTGCCCTTGAATATAGGACCCCAAGTTCTTCAGCTTTGGGACTCTTGGAACTCTGGCCACAGACGGAAGGCCAAGAGTCTATGCACTGTTGACTTCCCTACTTTTGAGGTTTTGGGACTTGGACTGGCTTCCTTGCTTCTCAGCTTGCAGATGGCCTATTGTGAGAGCCCACTTTGTGATCGTGGGAGTCAGCACTCCTTAATAAGTTCCCCTTTATATATACATCTAAACTATTAGTCTCATCTCTCTAGAGAACCCTAACACCACCAGTTTTACTAACTCCCTGGCACATCATGCCAGCATGGCTTAATGGCAGTGCTTGTTCTTGTCAGGGATTATAGAGATTAAATTTCTACAGTCCAGGAACTGTCTGAGAAAGTCACATGATTTTTTACCTTCAGTTTCTTCATCTGTGAAATGGAATAGAAGCATACCTCATTTTATTACATTTCACTTTATTGCATGATGCAGATTCTATGTTTTCTACAAACTGAAGGTTCATGGCAACCCTGCCTTGAGCAAGATTATTGGAGACCTTTTTCCAACAGCATGTGATTACTTTGTGTCTCTGTGTCACATTTTGGTAATTCTCACAATATTTCAGGCTCTAATTACTATATCTGTTATGGTGATCTCTGATCAGTGACCTTTGATACTGCTATCATAATTGCCTTGGGGCTCCACAAGTGGCACCCATGTAGGACGGTGAATGTAATTGACAAATGTGTGTTCTGACTGCTCCACCAACCAGCTGTTCCCTGTTTCTCTCTCTCTTTCTCTCCCTCTCTCCCTCTCTCCCCACTTGTCTCTCCCAGTCCCTCTTCCCTCAGGCTTCTGTATTCCCTGAGACACAACAATATTGAAATTATGCCTATGGGCCAGGCACGGTGGCTCACACCTGCAATCCCAGCACTTTGGGAGGCTGAGGCAGGCAAATCACGAGGTCAGAAGTTCTAGACCAGTCTGGCCAATGTAGTGAAACCCCGTCTCTACTAAAAATACAAAAAATTAGCCAGGCATGGTGGTGTGCACCTGTAATCCCAGCTACTCAGGAGGCTGAGACAAGAGAATTGCATGAACCCAGGAGGCAGAGGTTGCAGTGAGCCAAGATCGCACCATTGTACTCCAGCCCTGGTGACAGTGTGAGACTCCATCTCAAAAATAAATAAATATATATATATATACACACACATACACACACACACACACATATATGTATATATATGTATATATATATGCCTATGAATAGCACTGCAGTGGCCCTAAGTGTGCAAGTGAAAGAAATTACGTGCCTCTCACTTTAAATCAGAAGCTAAAAATGAATGAAAAATGCTCATCATTAATCATCAGAGAAATGTAAATCAAAAGCACAATGAGATAGCATCTCACACAGTCAGAATGGCTATTATTAAAAATCTAAAAAATAATAGATGCTGGGGAGGCTGCAGAGAAAAGGGAACACTTATATACTGTTGGTGGGAATGTAAATTAGTTCAGCAATTGTGGAAAGCAGTTTGGAGATGTCTCAAAGAACTAAAAACAGAATTACTCAATTCAGCAATCCTGTTCCTGGGTATATACGCAATTGAAAATAAAATTGTCCTACGAAAAAGACTCATACACTTATATGGTCATCACAGCACTATTGACAATAGTAAAGACATGGAATCAACCTTGATGCCCATCAACAGGTGATTGGATGAAAAAAATGTGGTACATATGGAATAGTACACAGCCATAAAGAAGAATGAAATGGAAGCACCTGGAGGCCATTATCCCAAGTGAATTAATGCAGAAACAAAAAACCAAATACTACACAAATACTGCATGTTATCACTTATAAATGAGGGCTAAGCATTTGTATACATAATGTGGGCATAAAGATGAAAAAAGACACTGGGAACTGCTAGATGAAAGGGATAGGGGATGGGGCCAAGGGCTGAAAAACTACCTGTTGGGTGCTGTGGTCACTACCTGGATGATGGGAATCATTTGTCCCCCAAACTGCGGCATTATGCAATATACCTGTGTAACAAACCTGCACGTGTACCTCCTTAATCTATAATAAAAGTTAAAACCATTTTTAAAAAGCTAGAAATGATTAATCTTAGTGTGCATGGCATGTCCAAAGACTAGATGGGTCAAAAACTAGGCCTTTTAACTCCAAAGAACCAAATCATGAATGTAAAGGAAGAAAGAAAGAAATTGTTCTTGAAAGAAATTGTTACTCCAGTGAACACATGAATGATAAGAAAGTGAAACAGCCTTTCAATTGATAGGAAGAAAGTTTTAGTGGTCTGAATAGAAGATCAAACCAGCTACAACCTTCCCTTAAGCCAAAGCCCAATACAGAAATAAGCCCTAATTCTCTTGAATTCTGTGAAGGCTGAAGAAGGTGAAAGGTGTATTTTGTGAAAGGTGAAGTTGCAGAAGAAGAATTTGAAGCTACCAGAGGTTGGTTCATGAGGTTTGAAGAAAGACGCCATCTCCTTAGCATAAAAGTGTAAGGTGAATCATCACATACTGATGGAGAAGCTTCAGCAAGTTATCCAGAAGATATAGCTAACAATGGATGAAGGTGACTACGCTAAGCAACAGATTGTCAATGCAAGTGAATAATATGGTTTGGCTGTGTCTCCACCCAAATCTCATCTTGCATTGTCATTCCCATAATCCCCACATGTCATGGGAGAGACCCAGTGGGAGGTAATTGAATCATGGGCACAGTTACCCCCATGCTGCTGTTCTCCTGATATTGAGTTCTCACTAGATCTGATGGTTTTATAAGGGGCTTTTCCCTCTTTGCTTGACACTTCTCCTTGCTGCCACCTTGTGAAGAAGGACTTGTTTGTTTCCCCTTCTGCCGTGATTGTAAGTTTCCTGAGGCCTCCCAGCCATGCTGAACTGTGAGTCAATTAAACCTCTTTCCTTTATAAATTACTTAGTCTCAGGTATGTCTTTATTAGCAGCATAAGATTAGACCAATATGGTGACACAGCCTTCTAGTGGAAGAAGATGCCATCTAGAAATTTCGTAGCCAGAGAAATTAGCTTCAAAGGACAGGTTAATTCTTGTTAGGAGATAATGTAGCTGGTGACTTTAAGTTGAAGCCAACTTTATTTACCATTCCAAAAAGCCTAAGTCCTTAAGAATTATGATAAATCTGCTTACGGTTTACTGAATATTTTAAGTCCACCGTTGAGACCAACTGCTCAGAAAGAAAGATTCCTTTTAAAATACTACTACTCATTGACAATGAACCTGGTCACCCAAGAGCTCCGATGGAGAAGTACAAAGAAATGAATATTGTTTTCTGCCTGCTAACACAGCATCAATTCTGCAGCTCATGGATCAAGAAATAATTTTGGCTTTCAAGTTTTATTATTTAAGAAACACATTTCTAAGACTATAGTTACCATAGATAGTGATTCATCTAATGGATATGGACAAAGTAAATTGGTAACCTTCTGGAAAAGATTCATCCTACATTCCATTAAGAACATTCATAATTCATGGGAGAAGGTCAGAATATTAACAACATTAACAGGAATTTGAAAGAAGTTGATTCCAACCTTCATGGATGACTTTAAGGGGTTTAAGACCACAGTGGAGGAAGTGACTGTGGATGTGGTGGAAACAGAACTAGAATTAGAAGTGGAGCCTGAAGACGTGACGGAATTGCTACAATTTCACAATAAAACTTAAATGACTGAGGAGTTGCTTCCTAATGATGAGCAAGTGGTTTCTTAAGATAAAATCTACTCCTGCTAAAGATAATAGGAACATTGTTGAAATGACAACAAAGGATTCAGACTATTCCATTAAGGTAGTTGATAAAGCAGCAGTAGGGTTTGAGAGGATTGACTCCAATATTGGAAGAAGTTCCACTATGGGTAAAATGCTGTCAAACAGTATCCCATGCTACAGAGAAATCTTTGGCAAAAGGAAGTGTCGATTGATACAGCAAACTTCATTGTTGTCTTATTTTAAGAAATTACCAGCTGGGTGTGATGGCTTACTCCTGTAATCCCAGAAATTGGGGAGGCCGAGGTGGGTGAATTACCTGAGGTCGTGTTTTTGAGACCAGCCTGACAAACACCGTCTCTACTAAAAATAGAAAGTTAGCCAGGCAGGGTGGCTCAGACCTATAATCCCAGCTACTTGGGAGGCTGAGGCAGGAGAATCACTTGAACCTGGGAGGCAGAGGTTGCGGTGAGCCAAGATTGCTCCATTGCACTCCAGCCTGGGCAACGAAAGCAAAACTCCATCTCAAAAAAAAAAAAAAAAAAAAAAAAAAAAAAAAAAAAAAAAAAAAAAAGAATAATTGCCATAGCCACTCCAACCTTTAGCAACCACCACCCTTATCAGTCAGCAGGCATCAACATCAATGCAAGAACTTCCATCAGTAAAAGATTACAACTTGCTAAAGATTCAGATTATCCTTATAATTTTTTAGCAATAAAGTACTTTTTGGGAAGGTGGGCAAGAGTGGATTCTCACTCCATTGCTCAGGCTAGAGAGCAGTGGTGCAACCTTGGCCCACTGCAACCTCTGCCTCCTGGGTTTTAGGAATTCTCCTCCTTCAGTCTCCTGAGTAGCTGGGACTACAGGTGTGCACCACCATGCCCAGCTAATTGTTTTTTTGTATTTTTAGTAGAGAAGGGGTTTCACCATGTTGGTCAGGCTGATCTCAAACTCCTGACCTCAAGTGATCCCCCTGTCTCGGCCTCCTAAAGTGCTGGGATTACAGGCATGAGCCACTATACCCAGCCTGCAATAAAGTGCTTTTAAATTAAGGTATGTACTTTTAGACATAATGCTATTGCACAATTAATAGACTACAGTGTAGTGTAAACATAATTTTTATTTATACTGGGAAAACAAAAAATTTATGTGACTCATTTTATTGCAGTATGCACTTCATTGTAGTGGTGTGAACTGAACCCACAATATCTCCAAGGTATGCCTGTGTTTCAGTACAGGAGTACCAAATATTTGACACATGGTAAGCATTCAGATCATAGAACTTTCTAGTATTTATATGTTACTTTTCCAGCTTTGAGATACTTCCCCAATTTAAGAAGTATAATTTTAGAGGCAAAGGCAAGACTATTGTCTTTAAAAGCTGCTGACATCTTTCAGCTCAAGACTTTCAGAAAACCCCGTTACATTTCTAACAACAACAAAATGACTCCATGACATGTTCTAAGAAGGCCTTATAGACCCCAAAGTATGAAAATATAAAGGCTGACCCAGCATAGTGGGCCACACCTATAATCCCAGCACTTTGGTCAGGAGTTTGAGGCCAGCCTGGCCAACATAACAAAACCCCATCTCAAATAAAAATACCAAAATTAGCTGGGCATGGTGGTGTAAGCCTGTAGTCTCAGCTACTTGGGAGGCTAAGGCAGGAAAATCGCTTGAACCTGAGAGGCTGAGGTTGCAGTGGGCTGAGATTACACCACTGCACTCCAGCCTGGGTGACAGAGCAAGACTATGTCTCCAAACAAAAGGAGAGAAAATATAAAGGGCACTCAGGTACTAACAGAAGTAAGACCTAGTGAGCATTATGGGTCCTAAACACAACTGGGCCAGCGTGTTAAAGACAACAACTGTGTTGCAGCTTCCTCTGAAATCCCCTAGGCTGCAGCCCAGAGTGGGCATGTAGAAGATGTGTGGCCAATGCAAGCTGACCAGAGGAGACTTGAGGCAAAGCACACATTGGCCACACACCTTCTCTGTGCCCACCCTAGGGTGCAGGCTGGGGGATTTCAGAGGAATCTGCAGTGTAGCTGGCGCCTTTAAACATGCTGGCCCAGTCGTGCTTAGGACCTACAATTCTTACAGGGTCTTACTCCTGTTAGGGACCTGAGTGCCCTTTGTATTTTCATACTTTGAGGTCTAGGCAGAGCCCACTTTTTCCTCAGGCTATTTGGTTCTGGTGCCTATGTTTCAAACCTGTCAGTGGATCCCTAAACTTTCTTTTTTCTTTTTCTTTTCTTTTTTTTTTTTTGAGATGGAGTTTTGCCCTTGTTGCCCAGGCAGGAGTACAATGATGGCATGATCTCAGCTCACTGCACCGTCTGCCTCCTGGGTTCAAGAGATTCTCCTTCCTCATCTTCTCGAGTATCTGGGATTACAGGTGCCCACCATGCTTAAATTTTTTTTTTTTTTTGAGACAGAGTCTCGTTCTGTCGCCAGGCTAGAGTGCAGTGGCACAATCTCGGATCACTACCACCTCTGCCTCCCAGTTTCAAGCAGTTCTCCTGCCTCAGCCTCCCAAGTAGCTGGGATTACAGGCATGAGCCACCACACCCAACCTGAACTGTTTCTAGGAAGGCAGCTTCTAGAAGTTCAGCTCTAACCAAACATCTCCTGCAATTTTCTTATGCTGAGATATACAGAATAAACAGGTCCCTCCAAGGCATGGGCCTGCAAACACGCAGCTTCTTTAGAGGGAGTTGTCTATACAAAGCAGAAATCACGTTCCTTTGGTCCGTGCTTTGCAGTGTAAGCCTACTACAATGAAGAGTGGCAGACATGGCACCTTAATTGCAACTCACTGAATTCTACCACACAGCGCAGTGTAGTCAAAATTACACTTGATTTTTAAGGTGATGTTTAAAACCTCCCGTAGTCACCTAAAACACACCAACAAAAAGGGCTCATTAATTTACAGGATTATCCACTCACTAGAAAGGGAATGTTGTCAATAACCCAAACCTCCCTGAGGCCACGAAACAAAACAGGATCTATTCAACTAGGAGTTATCTCAGGTCAGCCACCCAGCTGCTGCTGTTGTAAAAAAAAAAAAAACTTAAGAGATAGCTCTTTTTAAATATATAAAATCCACTAAAATGCAAAAATCCTACCACTCAGAAAAACAGCATTTTAGTGGGTGTAAACTACCCCAGGTTATTTCCTAGCACATATGTGCAATCAACAATTTACTTATTTATTGCATGCTCTCTATCCTTAAGGCTCTACTGCACATACTACAGGAAACAAACAGCAATAAACCAAACAGGCAAGTGCCCTGAAATGTGGAGTTTACATTCTAGTGGGGAGAGACCAACTATAATCAAATAAGCGTATATGCCAACTGGTACAAGAAATATTAAGAAGATTAAGCAGACTAAGAAAATAGAATGATGATGTTGTTCTTATAGGAGTTATTAAGAAATTATTTTAGGAAGTTGGGATAAAGGTCCTTGGGAAGTTTTGTTGCTTTTTGAAGCAGCTCCAGAAATGTTTCTTGTCTAGCAGGAAAGCCCCAGCTCTTAGAGATGGGCTAACAACCTTTGATATGCAAATGCAGTCTGTTAGAAACTGGGTCCACCCAAATGAGATTCACACCATTGTCTTCTTGCCCTTGCTACCACATGTGTCTGGCAACATGGTCACCACCACATATCCCCACGTGTGTAGAACATCATGGTTCCCTGTATTTGCATATTAAAAGGCTAGGGTGGGAGGGCCAGTTCCCCCCCAACCCCCCTCCAGAGGCTACCTGAGTGACATGTCTGGTCAAACCAATCCCCTGAGCCCTGTGCAAATCGGGCACCACCTCCTCCAGCTTCCTCATATAAGCGCCATGTTTCCACCACACTCAGGGTCTTCTCTCTCCGATTTGAAGCCCCCCTCCCTCTGTCTCTGTACAGGGGAACTTTTTGCTTCTTTCTTCTTCCTTCTTTTTTATTGCCTATTAAACTCTCTGCTCCTTAAAACCACTCCACATGTGACCATCTTGTGTGTGTGTGTGTGTGTGTGTGTGTGTGTGTGTGTGTGTTTTTGAGACAGTTTCACTCTTGTTACCCAGGCTGGAGGGCAGTGGCCCAGTCTCAGCTCACCGCAACGTCCACCTCCCAGCTTCAAGAGATTCTCTTGCCTCGGCCTGCTAAGTAGCTGGGATTACAGACATGTGCCACCATGGCTGGCTAATTTTGTATTTAGTAAAGACATGGTTTCTCTATGTTTGTCAGGCTGGTCTCAAACTCTCGACCTCAGGTGACCCACCTGCCTTGCGCTCCCAAAGTGCTGGGACTACAGGCATGAACCACTGTGTCCAGCCGTCTGTGTCATTTTATCCAATTCGTGTGAGATGAGCCCTGGTGTTCCTCCACTGGTCAGAGACATAACATTTTGGTACACTGGCTGGAAATCTGAGGTACAGCCTTTGTCGGAGTGGTGAGTGTGGGAGCAAGCGTAAAACCTGTTCTGTCATGCTGAGGCACTCTTAGCCTCTGTGTTAAAATAAATCAGTGGGCAACCATCAGCCTAGTACTTATGCTTAGCGTTGGCTGCTGTACCAAAGATACAGATGTGAGGCTTGCTGGGGAGAACATGGAGAAACCCCCATTACCCACAGGTACTGGGAATGTTGGCCATGCTTGAACTGGATTCTTTTCATGAGAGACCTCATCATCATGCGAGAATGGGAAAAGTTCTGAGGCAAATGAAAAGTTCTGTCCAGGGCACACCCTGGTGTGATTCAGAGGCCTCTGGACCGGGACACAGCCTCCGGCAGACCATTCCAGGTGTTGGCAGAGAATCCTCAACTATCCTGTTACAAAATTCTTCCTTCTCTATCTGCAGCCTCTTTCTCTGCATGAAATGTACAAGGATTTTTACCGTCTAGAAACAAGAGTTTTCCCCTTTTCCTTCCACAGTGAAGTTATTTGCTCCCACTTCTCTAGTGAGCAGATAGCATTTCTAAGCCAACAGCATCACTTTGTGGACATGGAAATCCTCTACATGAGGCACCCTTGGTTCCTCATTTTTCACAGTAAAGCTACAGCTTCCTTTTACACTGTTAGAAATCAGGCTCTAGGCCTCTTCTGGGAATGGGAAATCTCTGCTTTTAACAGGAGTAAAATGTCTTTTGTAGCCAAATTTTAGTCTTGATGTTGTCCCACTGGCAGGAAAATGGCCGTTCAGTTCTTGCATTTCTTTAAGACAGTTATTCTGTCTCCTGTTTAAGACGGTACTTAATCAGTAAGGGGGTTTTAAGTTCAGAAGTTAATCGGGACCATTTTTTTATGGGGAAATGCTTTAGCATGGGCCATAATAGCAGGATACAGAGTTCATTCTAGCACGCCTTCTCCCTTAAAGGGCCCTTGCTCAATTACGTGTTTTTCTTGAAATCCATCTTTTTTTAGAAAGGCACACAGGCCACACAAGTCTGGGAGGTTGAAGGGAAACAAAAGGCAGAAGACTAAGACTGCTGGGGGAAAGCATGACTAAGGCCCAAAAGTTTAGTTTCTCTGGTGCCATGGCTTGGAGTGTCAGGCCTGCGGTCATGGGCAGCACATTTAAATGAGTGCCAGGATTCAGGATCCAAAGAGAAAAAACAGTTGGGGGCCCTACTATTTTTGTTTTCATCCTGGATCACATACCGAAAGGAAGGACACTAAAAGGACACTTTTATTCTCACTTCTCCTTTTAGGTAGTAACAGCTTGTCTTTAACATGCACTCCCTTGGAGCGTATTTTAAAGCACTTGTACTCCTTCAACCCTAAACCTTTGAAGAAAAAGTGCCTTATTTTCTTTTGCATAAGGGCATGGCCTTTTTACTAGACCTTTGCAAGTGTTGCAAAATCAACCCAGCTTTTTTTAGGAATCATATCAGGCAGGCTTAAAGAGAATAATTACCCAAAATTAAAGAAGAAAGTTCTAGGGGAACCGTCTGAGGATTCCCTTATTTGGGACCACTTCATGTACCCTTCTCATTGCAGGACCTTAGGCAAGTAAAAGGGAGATTAGGCTGATTTTCTGATGACCCCAATAGGTATATAGAATCTTTCCAAAATTTAACTCAGGTATTTGACCTTTCATGGAGCTTTGTTATGCTGCTCTCAAGCTAAACCCTAACTGCAGCTAAAATAGGCAGCTCTGCAAGCAGAAAAGAATTTTGGGGATGAGCAGTATGTCGCCTATAGTAGGCTAAACGGGAAAGGAGAAAATAGGGCAGGCAAAGAAACAGGGGAACGCCATTCTCAATGGAAAAAGAGGCAATACCTCTTGACAACCCTAACTGGAATGCCTTTCTAGGTTTGTTTCCTTCTTCGTGGTTTAAAATGGCCTCTATCTCATTTGTAATGTTCTAACCTGGGAAAGGTTAATTTTCCAAACCTTAAAATGCTCGGCTTAAAGTTAAGCTAGGGGGAGCCCAGAAGCCTGATATGCCAGCAAAAGGGTAAAATCTTCTTAACCAGTTGGGCTTTTAGCTTCTCTCTCTTTGTGCAAATAGTAAAAGGGATAACAAGGATCATTGTTTATATTCTCTGTAAATTTATAATTGATGAAGAAGGATTTGTGAGGTTGGTCTTAAGCTGTAAACAATCTGGTGTGCTTTGCATGTCTTTCTGTATGGTTCTGTCAAAGAAAGGGTATCTTAGGTTAGGATCCAGGCTCAGGACTCCATAAGCCTGCAGTTCAAGCCAGCCCAACAAAACGGTCAGTAACAAACTTGGCTACAAGCCTCCGTCTTGTTTCATGTATTTGGGAACATGACCTGCAACCACGTGGCAATACTTTGTTTTAGTCTCCACCATTTTACAATGGTGGCTGTCTTCTTGTGCTAAGTCAGTTCCTGTGTGAGGGACACAAAATCAGATAAGCCAGTTTGTCAGTCTGGGTGGTGCCAGCTATCCATCAGGGGCAGGGTTTACAAAATATTTTATGCAGTGATCTTAAGAGCAGTTTAGGGAGGGTCAAAATCTTGTTGCCTCCAGCTGCCTGGTTCCTGGGCCATGGTTTCTAATCTTGTGGCTAGTTTCTTGATCTGGTCCCCAGGTAAGAGAGAAGTGTATCTTGGGAAATGGCCGCTATCATCTTTGTTTTAGACTATAAACTGTAAACCAGGCTCCTGTAAACCAGGGATGAGCAAGGACAGCTTGGGGGCTGGAAACAAAATGAAGTTGTTTGGTCAAATCTCTTTCACTGTCTCAGTCACAACTTTGCAATGACAGTTTCAAAAGCTGCCTATCACCCCTCTGAAAATACTTTTGCACAGCAGTTAAGTTGTAACCTAAGGAAAGCTTGTCAGTTTCACCTATGAGGTTACTTTTTGTAAAGTTCAAAAGCTGAAAATCTTAACCTCTTGGTATGGCTAAAGTCAAGTAACAAGGAATTTAAAAGGATTTTCTTAAAGAGTGCTCAGCTTAATTAAAAGTGAGTATTCAAATTATATGTATACTTAAAGGCTCTTTTCCTCTCAGTTGACTGAATTGTTTTTCCCCAGTTTTTGTCTTCATGCATGCATGAGAGACCCTAAGATAACTTCTGGTGGCATAGAACTCCTCGGGAAAAACAGGAGTTCCATGGAACTCCTCGGGAAAAACACACCCCTTTTTGGGGGGGAAAAAAAACCTTTGTTTTGCTCATTATACCCCCCAAATTAAATGTAGATAGTTCCCTCTCAAAATAAAAGGCTCTGCTCTGTTATGCATTGTGTTAACTACTATTTTAAATATGGGAGTATCAAGTTACTCACATTATGTTGTAACCAAGGGAGTTGGAAGGAAAGCACCACACTCTGAGTTCCAATTGAGAGTCCTTTATTGCCGGTGACTGAGAATCAGCTCACGCTCAAAAATCTCTTGGCCCCAAAGAAGAGGTTTGATTCTTTTTTGTATCTTGCTTAAGAGAGGGGAGGGGAAGCCTAGCTGAAGCAGAATTTACAGAAGCAGAACAAGCAAGTTAGATAAGGAGGCTGGTAACCAGGAAGCAGGAGGCTCCCATGATTGTTGATTACTAAGGAGAGTATACACAAGCAGTTCCCATGATTGCTGGTTACCAAGGGGAGTATTCAGTACTTGCCGATCAATCAATCAAGGAGGTATTCACAATAGCAAGTGGGCTTGCCAAACAGGATATGGTTACAATGGTTATATGCCCCTATAGTTCTAAGCACAGCATGACTCAGCACAGTAGCATGACCCAGGGTATGCACTCAAGGGAGAAATGGTGGGAAGGGTGAGGCGGAGGTTAAGATGGAGTCTGTCTGGCTCTCAGCAAGATGGAGTCTGTCAGGCTAATACAGGGTAGGTTAGCACAATTATGAGAAAGCTTTTATGTGTAATAACTAAGTAGAAAAGACACTGTAAGGGGTGGCTAATAGTAGTTATAAATCAGAGAAACATGCTCTTGGCTGTCTGAAAAATAAAGAAACATTCCATGGGGGAATGGGCTAATTACAAAATAAGCCAATTGGCTTTGGGTTGCCTTGCAAAAAAAATTCATGGAGTTGTCTATCTTTGGTCCTTGAAGTTGGTGACCTTTGGAAGACACTACACTGTCTTCTCACATACTGTCTCCCTCCTTTTGGGAGCCCAAGATCCAGTATAAAATGGTAGCCTTAATTTTAGAGATCTGTCTCCGCCTTCAGCTGTGCCTGCTTATTAGGCCCTAAAAATGCATGTTTACTGGCCCTGTTCCTCCAAGGTTTCCACCCTAAAGCCAGTGATTGAATTAAAAACCCGGCAAATGAAAGATCTTAACAAGTGCTGAATCTTGTCTGTTTGTGTTGCTATATGTGTTGTGTGTAATTACTATAAAAAGAGCTCTAATTGATTGGCTTAAAGAAAAATAAGTGCTTAAATCAAATATGTTTAGTTCTCCTGACAGTAATAAATAAAAATACTCTTGGTAGGTTTTTCTGGCAAGATGGCCGAATAGAAACAGCTTTGGTGCGCAGTTCCCAGTAAGAGTGACACAGAAGGTGGGTGATCTCCGCATTTCCAACTGAGGTATCTGGTCATCTCAATAGGACTGGTTAGACAATGGGTTCAGCCCAAGGAGGGCGATCCAAAGCAGGGTGGGCCATCGCCTCACGCAGGAAGCGCGAGAGGCTGGAGAACTTCCCCTAGCCAAGGGAATCCATTAGGGACTTTTCCCAGCACTCTGGCACTCTAGTAGGATACTACGCTTTTCCCACAGTCTTCACAACCCGCAGACCAGGAGATTCCCTCCAGTGCCTATGACTCCAGCAACTCAGGTTTCCAGCACAAAACTGGGCGGCTGTTTGGGAAGATATTGAGCAAGCTGTAGCTGGTTTTTTTATGTTGTTGTTGTTATTATTGTTATTATTTTGTACCCCAGTGGTGCCTGGAATGCCAGTGAGACAAAACCGCTCATTCCCCTGAAAAAGGGTGGTGAAACTGGGGAGCCAAGTGATCTGGCTCGGAGGGTCCCACCCCCACAAAGACCAGCAAGTTAAGATCCACTGGCTTGAAATTCTCTCAGCCAGCACAGCAGTCTGAGCTTGACCTAGGATATTTGAGGTGGTGGGGGAGAGACGTCTGCCATTGCCGAGGTTCAGGTAGGCACTTTTAACTCCGCCTGTGTAAATTCATCAGGAAGTTTACACAGTTACTAGGCGGAACCCACAGCAGCCTACCAAGATTACTGCAAGCAGACTGTGTCACTAGACTCCCTCCTTGTTGGGCAGGGCATCTCTGAAAAAAGGCAGCACCCTGTCAGGGACTTATAAATAAAGCCCCCACCTTCCTGGTACAGAGAAGCTAGGAAAGGGGGCTGATGTGGGTACAGCGTCAGAAGATTTAAATGACCCTATCCGGCAGCTCTGAAGGGAGCAATGGATCCCCTAGGACAGCGCTTGAGCTCTGATAAGGGACAGACTGCCTCCTCAAGTGGCTCCCTGAGCCCCATGTGTCCAGAGTGAGAGACATCTCCCAGCAGGGGCTGACAGACACCTCATACAGGAGAGTTCTGGCTGACATCTGGGGGCTACCCTTCTGGGATGAAGCTACCAGAGGAAGGAACAGACAGCAGTCTTTGCTGTTCTGCAGCACACACAGGAGATTCCCAGGCAAGCAGGATCTGGAGTGGACCTCCAGCAAACTCCAGCAGACCTGCAGCAGAGGGGCCTGTTAGAAGGAAAACTAACAAACAGAAATAAATAGTTTCAACATCAGGAGAAAGGATGTCTATTCAGAGACCCCATCCAAAGGCCACCAACTTCAAGGACCAAAGATAGATAACTCCATGAAGATGGGAAGAAACCACTGAAAAAAGGCTGAAAACTCCAAAAACCAGAACACCTCTTCTCCTCCATGGGATCACAACTCCTCCCCAGCAAGGAAACAAAACTAGATGGAGAATGAGTTTGAGGAATTGGCAGAAGCAGACTATAGAAGGTAGGAAATAACAAACCTTTCCTAACTAAAGGAAGTTGATCTAACCCAATGCAAGGATGCTAAGAGCCTTGAAAAAAGGTTAGAGGAAATGCTAACTAGAATAACCAGTGTAGAGAAGAACATAAACGATTTAATGGAGCTGAAAAACACAGCATGACAACTCCGTGAAGCATATAGAAGTTTCAATAGCCAAATCAATCAAATGGAAGAAAGGATGTCAGAGATTGAAGGTAAACTCAAGGTGAAATAAAGTGAGAAGGCAAGATTAGAGAAAAAAGAGTGAAAAGAAATATAACCCCAAGAAATATAGGATTATGTAAAAAGACCAAATCTACATTTGATCGGTGTACGTGAAAGTGATGGGGAGAATGAAACCAAGTTGAAAAACACTCTTCAAGATATTATTCAAGAGAACTTTCCCAACCTAGCAAGGCAGGCCAACATTCCAATTCAGGAAATACAGAAAGCACCACAAAGACACTTTTTAAGAAGAGCAACTCCAAGACACATAATTATCAGATTCACCAGGGTTGAAATGAGGGAAAAAATGCTAAGGGGAGCCAAAGAGAAAGGTTGGGTTACCCAAAAAGGAAAGCTCATCAAACGCACAGCGGATCTCTCTGCAGGAACACTACAAGCCCGAAGAGAGTGGGGGCCAATAATGAACATCTTTAAAGAAAAGAATTTTCAACACAGAATTTCATATCCAGCCAAACTAAGCTTCTAAGCAAAGGAGAATAAAATCCTTTAAGGACCAGCACATGCTGAGATATTTTGTCACCACCAGGCCTGCCTTACAAGAGCTCCTGAAGGAAGCACTAAACATGGAAAGGAACAACCACTTTGGAAAGTACCAGTGGAAACTACCAGCCACTTCAAAACATACCAAATTGTAAAGACCATGAACACTATGAATAAACTGCGTCAACTAATGGGCAAAACAACCAGCTAGCATCAAAATGGCAGGATTGAATTCACACATAACAATATTAACCTTAAATGTAAATGTACTAAATGCCCCAATTAAAAGACACAAACTGGCAAATTGGATAGAGTAAAGACCCATTGGTGTGCTGTATTCAAGAGACCATCTTGAGTGCAAAGACACACATAGGCTGAAAATAAAGGGATGGAGGAAGATTTACCAAGCAAATGCAAAGCAAAAAAAAAAAAAGGGGGGGGGTGTTGCAGTCCTAGTCTCTGATAAAACAGACTTTAAACCAACAAAAATCAAAAGACGCGAAGAAGGGCATTACATAATGGTAAAGGGATCAATGCAACTCTATTTAGGATAGAGCTAACTATCATAAATATATATGCACCCAATACAGGAGCACCCAGATGCATAAAGCAAGTTCTTAATAACCTACAAGGAGACTTACACTCACACACAATAATAGTGGAAGACTTTAACACCCCACTGTCAATATTAGATCAACGAGACAAAAATTAACATGACTATCCAGTACTTGAATTCAGATGTGGGCCAGGCATACCTAACAGACATCTACAGAACTCTCCACCCCAAGTCTGCAGAATATACATTTTTCTCAGCACCACATTGCACTTATTCTAAAATTGACCACATAATTGGAAAACACTCCTCAGCAAATGCAAAAGATGGATATCAAACAGTCTCTCAGGCAACAGTGCAATCACATTAGAACTCAGAGTTAAGAAACTCACTCAAAACTGCACACCTAGATGGAAACTAAATAACCTGCTCCTGAATGACTACTGGATAAATAAAGAAATGAAGGCAGAAATAAAGATGTTTTTTGAAACCAGTGAAAATGAAGACACAACATACCAGAATCTCTAGGACACATTTAAAGCAGTCTGTAGAGGGAAATTTATAACACTAAATGCCCATAAGAGAAATGAGGAAAGATCTAAAATCGACACCCTGTTATCACAATTAAAAGAACTAGAGGAGCAAGATCAAACAAATTCAAAGGCTAGCAGAAGATAAGAAATAACTAAGATCAGAGCAGAACTGAAGGAGATAGAGACACACACACAAAAAAAAACCTTCAAAAATCAATGATTTGTGTCCTTTGTAGGGACATGGATGAACCTGGAAACCATCATTCTCAGCAAACTGACAGAAGAGCAGAAGATCAAACACTGCATGTTCTCACTCATAGGCAAGTGTTGAACAATGAAAACACATGGACACAGGGAGGGGAGCACTACACACTGGGGTCAGTTGTGGGGAAATAAGGGAGGGACGGTGGGGGGTGGGGAGCTGGGGAGAGATGGCAAGGGGAGAGATGCCAGATGTAGGTGATGGGGAGGAAGACAGCAAATCACACTGCCATGTGTGTACCTATGCAACAATCTTGCATGTTCTTCACATGTACCCCAAAACCTAAAATGCAATAAAATAAATAAATGGGGAAAAAAAAATAGGTTAGTTTGTAAAGTTAAAGAAACAAAACAAAAAAGGTCAAGACTTGAAATGTTATGCAGGAATAGTGCTTTATTTGTATCTTTGCCATTTTTTATCTTCTGCTATGATTGTGAGGCCCCCC
>NW_016107851.1:178120-230780 GCF_001604975.1 Cebus imitator
CCTCCTAGTTCAAAAAAAAAAATCAATGATTCTAGGAGCTGTTTTTTTTTAAAAGATCAACAAAATAGATAGACAACTAACCAGATTAATAAAGAAGAAAAGAGAAAAGAATCAAATAGATGTAATAAAAACTGGTAAAGGTGATATCACCACAGATTCTGCAGAAATACAAACTATCATCAGAGAATACTATAGACACCTCTATGCAAATAAACCAGTAAACCTAGAAGAAACCTAGAAGAATCTACCAATTCATTGGTACTTACACCCTTCCAAGACTAAACCAGGAAGAAATCAAATCCCTGAACAGACCAATAACAAAATCTGAAATTGAGGCAGCAGATAGCCTACCAACAAAAAAAAGTCCAGGTCCAGACAGGTTCACAGCCGAATCCTACCAGAGGTACAAAAGAGGAGCTGATACCATTTTTTTCTGAAACTATTCCAAATATTAGAAAAAGAGGAAATCCTCCATAACTCATTTTATATGACCAACATTATCCAACATTTATATGACCAACATTATCCTGATACCAAAACCTGGCAGACACACAGCTAAAAAAGAAAATTTCAGGCCAATATCCATGATGAGCATCCCTACAAAAATCTTCAATAAAATACTGGCAAACCAAATCCAACAGCACATCAAAAAGCTTATCCATCACGATCAAGTTGGCTTCATCCTGGGGGATGCAAGGCTGGTTCAACATATGCACATCTATAAATGTAATCCATCACATAAACAGAACCAAAGACAAAAACCACATGATTATCTCCATAGATGCAGAGAAGGCCTTCAACAAAATTCAACAGCGCTTTATGCTAAAAACTCTCAATAAACTAGGTATTGATGGAATGTATCTCAACATAAAAGATACTTATGAGAAACCCACAGCCAATATCTTACTGAATGGACAAAAACTGGAAGCATTCCCTTTGAAAACTGGCACTAGACAAGGGTGCCCTCTCTCACCATTCCTATTCAACATAGTATTAGAAATTCTAGCCATAGAAATTAGGCAATAAAAGGAAATAAAATGTATTCAATTAGGAAAAGAGGAAGTCAAATTGTCTCTATTTTCAGATGACATGATTGTATAGTTAGAAGACCCCATCATCTCAGCCCCAAATCTCCTTAAACTAATAAGCAACTTCAGCAAAGTCTCAGGATACAAAATCAATGTGCAAAAATCACAAACATTCCTATACTCCAATAACAGACAGACAGCCAAATCATGAGTGAACTCCCATTCACAATTGCTACAAAGAGAATAAAATAAAACTAACAAAGGACATGAAGGACCTCTTCAAGGAAAACTACAAACCACTGCTCAATGAAATGAGAGAGAACACAAAGATGAAAAAACATTCCATGCTCATGGTTAGGAAGAATCAACATGGTGAAAATGGCCATACCGCCAAAAGTAATTTATAAATTCAGTGCTATCCCCATCAAGCTACCATTGACCTTCTTCACAGAACTGGAGAAACCAACCTTAAACTCTATATGGAACCAAAAAAGAGCCTACATAGCCAAGATAATCCTAGGCAAAAAGAACAAAGCTGGTGGCATAATGCTATCTGACTTCAAACAATACTATAAGGCTACAGTAATCAAAACAGCATGGTACTGGTACCAAAACCAATAGAGACCAATGGAACAGAACAGAGGCCTCAGAAGTAATGCCACACATCTACAACCATCTGATCTTTGACAAACCTGACAAAAGCAATGGGGAAAGGATTCCCTATTTAATAAATGGGAGTTGGGAAAACTGGCTAGCTATGTGCAGAAAGCTGAAACTGGACCCCTTCCTTAAAATTTACACAAAAATTAACTCCAGATGGATTAAAGATTTAAACATAAGACCTAACACCATAAAAACCCTAGAAGAAAACCTAGGGAATACCATTCAGGACATAGACATAGGCAAGGACTGCATGACTGAAACACCAAAAGCAATGGCAACAAAAGCCAAAATAGACAAATGGGACATAATTAAACTTAAGGGACTCTGTACATCAAAAGAAACAATCATTATAGTGAACTGGCAACCAACAGAATGGGAAAAAATTTTTTGCAATCCACCCATCAGACAAAGGGCTAATATCCAGAATCTACACAGAACTAAAACAAATGTGTAAGAAAAAAACCCATCAAAAAGTCGGTGGAGGTTATGAACAGACACTTTTTAAAAGAAGACATGTGGCTAACAAACATGAAAAAATGCTCATCATCACTGATCATTAGAGAAATGCAAACGAAAACCACATCGAGGTGCCCTCTCATGCCAGTTAGAATAGTGATCATATAAAAAATCTAGAGACAAGTGCTGGAGAGGATGTGGAGAAATAGAAATGCTTTTACACTGTTGGTGGGAGAGTAAATTAGTTCAACCATTGTGGAAGACAGTGTGGTGATTCCTCAAGGATCTGGAAATAGAAATACCATTTGACCCAGCAGTCCCATTACTGGGTATATACCCAAAGGATTATAAATCATTCTATTATAAAGACACATGCACACATATGTTCATTGTAGCACTGTTTACAATAGCAAAGACTTGGAACCATCCCAAATGCCCATCAGTGATAGATTGGATAAAGAAAATATGGCACATATACCGTGGAATACTATGCAGCCATAAAAGAGAATGAGTTCATGTTTTTTGCAGGGTCATGGAGGAATCTGGAAACCATCATTTTCAGCAAACTGACAGACGAACAGAAAACTAAACACTGTACGTTCTCACTCATAAGTGGGTGTTTAGCAATGACATAGAGAGGGGAACATCAGGCACTGGTGTCTGTTGGGGGCTGGGGGGCTAGGGAAGGGATAGCTGGGGGTGGGGAGATTGGGGAGAGAGAACATTAGGAGAAATACCTATTGTAGGTGATGGGGGGGATGGAGGCAGGAAACCACCATGGCATGTGTGTACCTATGTAACAATCCTGTATGATATGCCCATGTACCCCAGAGCTTAAAGTATAACAACAACAAAACCCACCTAGAATTTGTGTTGAATAATTTAAAAAACCAAAATTCTATAGACATAAAGATATTCTTGTAACATTTTCTATATATGATACAGCTTAAGTGCCTGAGCCGCAAGTAAATTATGAAATCATACAGTCATAAAAATAGAAAGTAGGACCAGCTACATCATTTTCAGATCCCACCCAAATGAAAACACTGGGCACTATGTTCAAAATTATTAAGAATTTTTAAATGTTGACAGCAGAGCATTAAACTAGTCATTGTTTATTCCCTTCTGGGCACGGGATCCTCTGTGACTTCATAAAGCCAGAGCTGATAGAAACATAAAGAGTATTTACTTAACTGAGAAACAGAATGCATGAATTAAATGCACTGTGGTTATGATTATGCAGTATATATGTACATGTGCAATGAACCTGGGTATTAACTCCAAATCACCAAAATAGCTGCTTTAAGATGGTAAGATCATGGAGTGGGAAAATGTTTCATGATCTTTATATTATTTTTGGGCTGGGCGTGGTTGCTCACGCCTGTAATCCCAGCAATTTGAGAGGCTGAGGTGGGCAGATCACAAGGTCAAGAGATAGAGCCCATCCTGGCCAACACGGTGAAACCCCGTCTCTACCAAAAATACAAAAATTAGCTGGGTGTGGTGGCTTGCACCTATAATCGCAGCTACTCAGGAGGCTGAGGCAGGAGTAGTAGTTCACATCACTTGAACCCAGGAGGTGAAGGTTGCAGTGAGCCAAGATCACACCACTGGACTCCAGCTTGGTGACAGTGCAAGACTCCATCTCAAAAAAAAAAAAAAAAAAAAAGGGCTTGGCATGGTGGTTCATGCCTATAATCCCAGCACTTTGGGAGGCCTAGTTGGGCAGATTACCTGAGATCAGGAGGTGAAGACCAGCCTGACCAACATGGAGAAACCCTGTCTCTACTAAAAATACAGAATTAGGTAGGCATGGTGGCACATGCCTGTAAATCCAGCTATTTGGGAGGCTGAAGCAGGAGAATCACTTGAATCTGGGAGGTGGAGGTTGCACTGAGCCATTGCTCTCCAACCTGGGCAACAAGAGTGAAACTCTGACCCCCCCCCCAAAAAAAAAACCTTTAAAAAATCAGCTGCCTTTAGTCTGTACAAGCCTGGGTGTGGAGCTGCTGCTATGCACCCAGTGAGAACTCAGCCTGTGAGCCAGTCAGGCCTCTTACCGAGAACATTCTAGGATATTCTAGGGTGAGGAAAGCCAAGGAGAAAAAAACACACATGTAGTTTGTTGGTAAGAAGGGAAGATGAGACCAAATGGTGTATGAAGTGGTCGAAATGCCTATTTTTGCCAAGTACCACAGCTGGTAGCCTGGGTTCATTGAAAGAGCCTTAGGTTCAGAGTTCGTGGGGAGTTTCCGGCCAGGTGGCAGGAACACTCTGCAGGGCTGCCTTCTCAGTTCTGGCCTCATTGCTTTCAGGAAGAGCCTCAAAGCACAGGAATTGCCAATTGCTACCTAGTTAAAGCTTTATTTGGGCTTTGAGGGTACCTCCATTACAAAATGACACTTCACGAGGTGAAACCAATGTCACCCACTGTGCATACCCAGCTCCGCTGCTGCCTCATAGCTGACAGGGGTGCCCCCTGCTCTGCTCAGGAATGTTCACAAGCTGCCCAGGGTACACGGAGTGACCAGCAGAGTCAGGGCTCTGGCCCTAGTCTGTGCACACCACATCCAACAAAATGAGCCAGCATCACTGCCTCCTGGGGATTCGAACGCTGTTGCATTTCTCAGCACACAGCAATCATGTTCCTCTCTAATGGGTGCTTTGGGATATCCCTGTTTCTTTCCCCACCTTGAGCACCTTCCTGCCCCCTGGTTTATGTTTGATGTTCAAGCTCTGGTCGAAGGCTCTGCCACTCAGCGTGACAGGCAGATGACGGGAGCTGAGTTTTGGCCAGTTGATGGGCAGCACAGCCAGTGGGCTCACTCCAGGCCTCGCTTGGCTGATAGATGTCCCTCATCACACTGGCTGGCTGCTCATGGAGCCACCATATAATCAACACTTTTTACTCAATCCTTAGGTCTGAAGTCACCCAAGTTGGATTTTTCATCATTAGTTAAGAAGCTGCTGAAGTGGTAATAAACTAGGCTTACTGTTCTGGAATGGTAGAATACAAACCTCATTTTATAGACATCAGATATGAAGCACAGCCTTTCCGCACTACCCACAAAGGGGTCCATATGCCGTTGTTCTGGATTCCTGTCGTAATTTAAAGGGAAACTTTCACAGTGTCAGGAGCCCTTCATGTCCTGCAAATGAAGGAGGATATCCTTAAGTTCCTTGCAGCAGGAACCCACTTAGGTGGCAACAATCTTGACTTCCAGATGGAACAGCACATCGATAAAAGGAAAAGTGATGGCATCTACATCATAAATCTGAGGAGGACCTGGGAGAAGCTTCTGCTGGCAGCTCATGCCATTGTTGCCATTGAAAACCCTGCTGATGTCGGTGTCATATCCTCCAGGAATATTGGCCAGAGGGCCGTGCTGAAGTTTGCTGCTCCACTGGAGCCACTCCAATTGCTGCCACTTCACTCCTGGAACCTTCACCAACCAGGTCCAGCAGCCTTCCGGGAGCCACGGCTCCTTGGGGTTCCTGACCCCAGGGCTGACCACCAGCCTCTCATGGAGGCATCTTATGTTAACCTATCTACCATTGCTCTGTGTAACACAGATTCCCCTCTGCGCTATGTGGACATTGCCATCCCATGCAACAACAAGGAGCTCACTCAGTGGGTTTGACGTGGCGGATGCTGGCTCGGGAAGTTCTGAGCATGCATGGCACCATCTCCCATGGACACCCTTGGAAGGTCATTCCTGATCTCTGCTTCTACAGAGATCCTGAAGAGATTGGGAAAGAAGAGCAGGCTGCTGCTGACAAGGCTGTGACCAAGGAGGAATTTCAGGGTGAATGAACTGCCCCAGCTCCTGAGTTCACTGCTGCTTAGCCTGAGGTTGCAGACTGGTCTGGGGGCATGTGGGTGCCCTCTGTGTCTATTCAGCAGTTCCCTACCGAAGACTGGAGCATCAGCCTGCCACGGGAGACTGGTCTGCAGCTGCCACTACTCAGGCCACTGAATGGGTAGGAGCAACCACTGAATGGTCTTAAGCTGTTCTTGCATGGGCTCCTCAACAACATGGAAATAAGGTTGATGGAAAATAAACATCCGTTTCTAAAAAATAAAAATAAAAAACTCACAGAGAAGCAGAGTGACTTCCTAAGGGGAATATAGTCATGAGTATCAGAATGCCACAAAGCTCTGTCTGGCTGGAACCTGTACCTGGTGATGCCTAATCCAGAATGTCTTCCTTTTAGTACCCCAGGATGCAGGACGCTGTCCTCACCCCACAGGCACCATCATGCCGTAAAGTATGGCACCCTCAGTGTAAACTCTGTTGCCCAGATTTATCTGAGTCATACAATATCTTTTTGTGTTTAACCCGAGATACGCTTTTTGGTCATGAATGTCTTCAAATGTAATTGCATAGGGCTTTGCAAAATCGTTTCATAAATGTTTTAATTTTCTCTGTATCGTTGTATCATTATTCCCTTGGCCTTTTTTTTTCTTTGAGACAGAGTCTCACACTGTACCCAGGCTGGAGTACAGTGGCAAGATCTCGGCTCACTGCAACCTCCACCTCTTGGGTTTAAGCGATTCTCCTGCCTCAGCCTCCTGAGTAGATAGGATTACAGGTGCCCACCACCATGCCCAGTTAATTTTTGTATTTTTAGTAGAAACGGGGTTTCACCATGCTGGCTAGGCTGGTCTCGAAATCCTGACCTTGTGATCTGCCCACCTCGGCCTCCTCCCGAAGTGCTAGGATTACAGGTGTGAGCCACCCTGCCCGGCCTCCATTAACTTTTCTTTGTTTGTTTTTGAGACACACTGGAGTGCAGTAATGCGATCTTGGGTCACTGCAACCTCCACCACCCAGCTTCAAGCAATTCTCCTGCCTCAGCCTCCCAAGTAGCTGGGATTACAGATACCTACCACCAGGCCCAGCTAATTTTTGAATTTTTAGTGGAGACGAGGTTTCACTATATTGGCCAGGCTGGTCTCCAACTCCTGACATCAAGTAATCTGCCCGCCTTGGCCTGCCAAAGTACTGGGATGACAGGCATGAGCCACCGTGCCTGGCCACTCTTGGCTTATTTCTAATTATTTAAGAAAACATGTTTTCTCTCCTGTTTTCTCGATTGCCAACTACAGGTTTATCTGTATTTTCAAAGAACTGGGTCGATTCCTTTTTCCGTTTTTCAGTTTATTTCTTCAATTATCTTTATTTTTTCTTCTGTTTTTCTTTGACTTCTTTTTTTTTCTTTCCCTGACTTTTTGAGCTGAATGATGTATCCATTTATTTTTATTTCTTTATTTTTAAATACATATGTGGTGGAGGTCATGCAAGCTCCTCTGAGTACATCTTTAATTCTTCTGCTTTAATACGCAGTGTTCTTACCATTTTTGTTTAGATGTAGATTAATTTGGGTTTTGATTTTTTTCTCTGAGCCATATGTGGTTTAAGAAATAATTTTTTCATTTCCAAGTGGTTAATATTCATTTTGATTCTATTTATGTTGAAAATGTGTGGTCTGAGGGATAACACAGGGAGAAATGCCAGATATAGTATGCACGTGAAGTAAAATAAAAAGACAAACTGCCCAGTTCGCCTCTAGCAAAGCTGCTGGTTCCCCTTCCACTGCCTGCAGCCCCTGGAGCTGCCCCATATTACAATTCAGTATCGTCAATGCTCATTTGCTCAGCTGTGGGCTTCACGGCCCTTTTGTCAACGTTGATTCCTCTCCTTGTCTTATTCCGTCTATCAGTACAAATTTATTAAGATCTACACCAAATCCGTCTGCTTCTCACCATCCTCATCTCTATAATTCTAGTTTAAACCACCATTATTTCTCACCTGAAATGATTCAAATGCCATCTGGCTGGACTTCCTCTTTTTACTCTTGCTCTACTCAAAGAGAAGCCAAAGCGATATTTCTTAAATGTAAATCAGACCCAATGCTTTCCAGGATAATTGTAATAATGAGCTGTCATTTCCTGTGCCAAATGCCTCTGTACTCTTGCTCCTGCCTGCCTCCACCACTCACCTCCCTCCACTGTCTCGTCTCCTCACTATGCTCTAGCCATAACCTTATGTTTCTTGAACACTCTTGTTTTTTCCCATCTCAGGGCCTTTGCATGTGATATTTCTTCTCCTTCGGAAGGTTCTTCTTTGGCAGAGGTTTACCCAGTTGCTTCTATTTCAGCACTGATATCTCATCATGCTGATCTCATTACTATATAAACTCTCCAAGGGCAGAAATGTTCACCACTGTATTCCTGGTACCCTGTAAATGTTTGCCATATACAGGCAATCAAAAAGTACTTGTAAAATTTACTGAATAAGCTAAAATATCATCTCCTTGAAGAAACATCTCCGAGCATCCTAGCTAAAGAACTCCCCATCCCAGACACTTTCTATCATAACCTATTTTAGCCTCTGCATGAAAGTTACAATCCTCAGAATAATTTCTTTATTATTTACGTATATCTATTATCACCCTCTCCCCAAACTAAAATACAGTCAGATAATTTAAACCAAAAATATGTTATAAGTGTCAGTAGGATAAACTCACTTACTACAAGATAATAAATATTAAAATAAAATGCCAAATCCAAACTGCAGACAATTATACAAGATACAAAGCTAAATAAATTATTAGAATGATCAAGCAAATGATAGGAAAAAAATTGAGATAATATTAATATCAGACAAGGTTGAATTTAAGGCGGGAGGTGTTAATTGAGACAAAGGAACACAGAAATAATTACAGAAACAATATGTAAAATAATAAATGTGGGAAGTAGAAAAGTTCCTCTTTAAAGTTTCCTTTCTTGTTAAAGAATAAATCAAATCATAAGTGTGCTAATAACTCTTTGTAAAGCCCTATGCTATGTAGCTGTTAGACATGCTATACTTACAGGTACATAGTATATTCTACGTCCTTGTACTTTAACCAAGATACCTGTGCTGGACATGCTCACAGGCATGTCCCAGCTCACCATTGCTTTTACCTGTTCAGAAATGTTTAAAGTTGTTAGCCAATCAGGTTTTAGTTTAGCCAATGAGGATCAGACACAGAAGTAAGGACAACCCCAAATGCATTATGGAATAAATGTGTCTGCTTTTCCTTTGTTTGCTGTACTCTTGAGGCAAGATGGCTAGTGAGGGTACCCTTACTGCAGTCTGGGAAGCAAAAATTGCTTGCTGAGAGATCCTTTTTCTCAGTGCTGATTTTTCTTTGCAGCATTGAGCATCTGTTTCCAACAATAAAGCAGCTTTAGCAAATCTTTATGCACAAAATAACCCCATAAGTATACAAAATGCAGGAAATGCAAAAATAAAATAAAATAAAGAGACACTGAATAGTAACAGGAGTGATAGTAACGGTAATAGACACTTTAATAGTAATAGGAAAACTTAATTGACCACTGTCAACCATGACAGAGCAAATAGACTAAAATTAAGAGCATGTTGGATCTGAACAATATAATTAATAAGGTTGATGTAAGAGCTATACATTGAACTTCATTATAACAGAGAATTCACAATGTTTTAATTAGACCCATGGTACAATCATATATCATTAAAGACACATAGAAAATAATGATAAATTAACAAAAATTGAAAAAAACATGACCTGTTATCCCTCTCCACCCTCCCCACTCCCCACTGTCTCTCCGCTACCTGAGTCCACCTGTTCTCATGTTCAACACCCACCTAAGAGTGAGAACATGTGGTGTTTGGCTTTCTGTTCTTGTGTCAGTTTGCTGAGAATGATGGTTTCCAGATTCATTCAAGTCCCTACAAAGGACATGAACTCACTGTCTTTTATGGCTGTGTAGTATTCCATGGTGTATATGTACCACATTTTCTTTGTCCAGTCTATCATTGTTGGGCATTTGGGTTGGTTGCAGATCTTTGTATTGTACACAGGGCTGCAATGAACATACATGTGCATGTGTCTTTATAGTAGAACGATTTATAGGTCTTTGGGTATATACCCAGTAATGGGATTGCTGGGTCAAATGGAATTTCTATTTCTAGGTCTTTGAGAAATCGCCACACTGTGTTTTTGTTGATGCTTCCCACTTCAAGTTTCATCTTTTCCAATACACTCCTCGTTTTTCTTCTCCCAAGCATTTTTTATTTGGGAAGTTTATATTCTGCTTTCAATTATTTAAGCTATTCTCTTTACAACATTAAGTAACATGCCTAAACATCTGTTTCTCAGTGTGTCAGTTTTAAAATAAGAGAAGCTACAGGCCATCCACTGCACGAAATGGAGAAACTAGACCTCTTTCCTTTCTTTCCCTCCGGTTTTCAAAGGAAAATAGCATTCCTGCTGTGTAGAGAATGGGAAATCAGGGAGATTGATGGTTGGTTTGGAGTGTCAGCTTTACTAGGTGAAGGGTACCCAGACAGCTGGGAAAACATTGTTTATTCTCAAGGTTTCAGTAGGCACTGCACCCATCCCTCTTCTCTGAAAGGGAAATCCAGGTGATTTGGCATTTGATGAGGATGATTGAGTTGTCCCAGCTGTGTCTGCAAGGGTGTTTCTGAAGGAAGGTGGTGTGGTCTTCAATGTGGGTGGGCACTTTCCAATCAACCCGAAGACCCAGATGGAACACAAAGGCAGAGGAAGAGCGAATGCTTGCTGTCTCTTCTGCAGTCAGGATACCATTCTTCTCCTGCCCTTGGATATCATAACTCCAGGTTTTCCAGCCATTAGACTCCAGGACTCCAGGACTCACACCAGCGGTCCCCCTAGCACTCAGGCCTATGGCCTCAGACTGAGAGTTGGCACCATCAGCTTCCCTGATTCTGAGGCCTTCAGACTCAAACTGAGCTGCCCCACCAGCTTCCCTGGGTCTCCAGCCTGCAGCCAACCTACCGTGGAACTACTCAGCTTCCATAATCAAGTAAGCCCATTCCTTCTGATTAACTCTTTCTCATGTGTCTCTTTGTATATCTCTTACCAGTTGTGTCCCTCTGGAAAACACTGACTAAAACAGGACCTAACAATACATCAGGTCACCATCTCCTCTTGTGTTGCAAGGCTGTAAAGACTATTGAAAGACCCCAGTACCCTACACACGCAGGCTCACATCCCTCAAAAATGAAGGTTTCAGTAACCCAATGAAGTAAAGGACTCCAATTGTTGAGATACTGGCTAAAAACAAAGGGAACTGATAGGATTTGGCTATGTCCCCACTGAAATCTCATCTAGAATTATATCTCCCACAATTCCCATGTGTTGGGAGAGGGACCCAGTGGGAGGTAATTGAATCATGGGGGCCAGTCTTTCCTGTTCAATTCTCATGACAGTGAATAAGTCTCATGAGGTCTGATGTTTTTAAAAAGGGGAGTTTCCCTGCACAAGCTCGCTCTCTGCCTGTTGCCATCCGTGTAAGATGCAACTTGGTCCTCCTTGCCTTCTGCCATGATTATGAGGCCTCCCCAGCCATGTGGAAGTGTAAGTCCATTAAACCTCTTTTTCTTGTTTTTCTTACGGCCTTCAGATGATGGCAGCTTCAGCCAACATCCTGACTTTAACCTAACACAAGACATGGAATCACAACCATCCATATGAGCTGCTCCTGGATTCGAGTTTCAGAAACTGTAAGACACTATTTGTTGTTTCAACCTCTAAGTTTGGGGATGATTTGTTAAGAGCAATAGATAATTAATACATACCCTCTTCTTTAAATATTTACAGCTCAAAAAAAAAAAAAAAGGAAAAGCTTTCTTTTTATATATTGCAACTATGGGTCATACAATTAAAGTCTTCATAAAGGTAGACAAACCAAAGTCTCTCATGTATTCACCCAGACCCAGGCCCTGTGTCTCAGGGTGCTATACTTTCTTCCTTAACTTCTTTTAAACTCATTTTACGGTCTGCAACTTGTGGATTAAATTGTAAAGTTCATTACCACCAACCAGTATCCCATATATTAATTTGAAATATGGATGGATACAGTAGGCCCTGTTTTTCCAACAGGTTACAAAGCTGTTTAAGAGTTTCCTTCTTCACCATTCATTCTGGGTTCCTGCATTAGTCCATTTTCACATGGCGGATGAAGGCATACCTGAGACTGGGACGAAAAAGAAGTTTTTTTGTTTGTTTGTTTGTCTTGCCATAAGAAAAACAAGAAAAAGAGGATTAATGGACTTACACTTCCACATGGCTGGGGAGGCCTCATAATCATGGCAGAAGGCAAGGAGGACCAAGTTGCATGTTACATGGATGGCAACACCCACACTCCTGGGGTCATCAAGGGCCTGAGGAAACGATGTTCCCGAACAGGCTTATTGGCCATTCCCATACAGACATCAGCTCCACCCTCGGCCCAGCCTCTCCTAGCTTCTGCCAATTTTCCAAGTCTTCCTGACAATGCAATGAGCTAACCAATATCATTCCAATTATTTTCTTTTTTGCCTGTTTGCAGGGTCTGTGAGTGATGGGCAAAGAGGACTTTGTGGAAGGTTTCCTGTCAGATGCATTGCATCAACTGCTTCAAGAAAACCTACACTAATATTTGATATTATTTCAAGTGTTTGAAATCAGATTTGAATTTAAATACACCGAGAAGTGGAAATCATCCTCAAGGCAGTCCAGATATATCTGGAGTGTGTTAGCTTACTAACAGTTCTTTTTCTTTTTTTTTTTTTTTTTTTTTTTTTTTTTTTTTTGAGACGGGGTTTCCCTCTGTCACCAAGGCTGGAGTGCAGTGGGACCATCTCAGCTCACTGCAACCTCCGTCTCCTGGGTTCAAATGATTCTCCTGCCTCAGCCTTCCAAGTAGCTAAGATTACAGGCATGCGCCACCACGCCTGGCTTAATTTCTGTATTTTTAGTAGAGATGGGGTTTCCCCATGTTGGCCAGGCTGGTCTTGAACTCCTGACCTCAGGTGATCCACCCGCCTCAGCCTCCTAAAGTACTGGGACTACAGGCATGAGCCACCATGCCAGGCCAACAATTCTTGAAACTAGAAGTTCCTCACTGAAGGGAAAGATGAAGGAGGGGCAGTGAAGTCCGATACACATTGATACACGCTCAACTGATGGAGGCGTCATGAAGGAAGTGGTTAGGGCTGCAACAGAAGGTTGGGCCTGTGGAGGCCCGTGAGGGTAGTAGTAGCAAGACCCCCTAAGAGGTCCCCTCCCAAAGGACACTTAAAGACTGCACATCATAATCGACCTTCATGCTATGACATTTGCAAAGTGAGTGGGTTCCTGCGGAAGAGCAGAGAGGACACTACAATAGGGAAGAACAGTGATAAGTTAAAATCACTCAGAGCAGACAACCCTAACTTTCTCAAAACCAGTACTCAGGGTGGATTGAAAGACCGCCATGGGCTGTCATGCGGTTACATTACACATTCTATTTTAATTAACATCAAATAAAGCTCAATTTGTAGGGGAGAAAAAATGTATTGTGATTTATATGTATGCTCATGTTTACTTGCATGTATTCATACTTCTGTACTTTTAAGTGTTTTCAAAATTATTTGTAATCCTAAAACTAATGTGACTCATGCAAAAAAAACAAAAAAGCAGGTTGATTAGATCTTAGATAATCAGATTCATTTCTTTGTACAATTATAGACCCACAAGGAAATTTTCCCAAACTGAAAACTGCATGCACCAGATGGAAGCTCTCAGCGTCTCAAATTATTGAGTAAAATGATCTGTGTGAGTCAGGGTTCAACCAGACCAGTGGGAGATGTTGTATGAGGAGCTTTGTTGGAAGGAATTGGCTTAGTCTATTGTGGACCAGGCTGGGCAAGTCTGAAATTTGCAGGCTAGGCCAGGATTCTTGGCACAGGCTGATCCGCCGGCCACAAGCAGACTTCTTCAAGGAAGCCTCAGCACTGCTTTTTAGGGCCTTTCACCTGTTTGAATCAGGCCCACCCAGATTATCTAGGATCATCTCCCTTTCTTAACGTCAGCTGCTCCTGGACTTTAATCATAGCTACACAGTATCTTCACAGCAGCCCCTAGGTTACTGTGGGATTAAATAACTGGATGGTACACTCGCCAAGTTGAATGTCAGAAAACCACAGCAGTCTCCCTCAGCTCTTACTCCAGAAAGGCTCTTTAATGCAGCCATGCCAGAAGTCTATGCCTTCAAGTTCTGTCCTGGTTTTCTAATCCAGAACTTACTGTTCCAGCCAAAAGTTCTGACCATAACCTTGTAACTCAGTGTCCCCACAGGAGCACAAGACTTAGAATCCAAGACACTTGGTTAAGAGGAGAGAGAGTACATCAGAAAAACCCAGCAAAGCTATGTATTATAAACAAGGGAATGTAGAAATACTCCTTTGAGGCCAGGCACGGTGGCTCACACCTGTAATCCCAGCACTTTGGGAAGCCGAGGCAGGTGGATCACCGGAAGTCAGGAGGTGGAGACCAGCCTGGCCAACATGATGAAACCCCATCTCTACTAAAAACACAAAAATTAGTCATGCACAGTGGTGGGTGCCTGTAATCCCAGCTACTCAGGAGGCTGAGGCAGGAGAATCGCTTGAACCCAGGAGGAAGAGGTTGCAGTGAGCTGAGATTGTGCCATTGCACCCCAGCCTGGGCTGCAGAGAGACTCCATCTCAAAATAAAATAATTCTCTGACTCTCTTCATCTGCTGCCTCACTGCAGTGAACTTTTCAACTAAAGAATGAAAAGATTCTTTTCCATCCCTTTCCTCCTCTCCCTGGAAGGATGGCTTTGTATAACTGACACCTGAGGTCCACCGACAACAGTGTTTTTGGTTTGCAATTCTAAAAACAAAGAGTTATTGCCTAGGGGGAAGGGGGCAAACTGTATCAACTCCTACCAGAGTTTTCTGTGTGTAATTTAAACCAGAGGTTGCAAGTTGGCAGCAGTCAGCATGGCGGCAAGCACCAGCACACAAAAGAAGGTCAGGAAGAAAGACGGGGAGAACTGGAGATGAAATGGTATCAGCAGATGACCAGATGGTATCGTTGGAGCAGTAAAACTAAAGCCCACCGCTACTGGCCCCTGGACCTCCAGTTCTGTAAGGGGAACACAGATTTCACTGGCGGAAAGCCAATTTTCATGGTTTTTCTGTTATTTTAAGAATAAGAAATATAACAAAAGCAATACCTTCCGCTATGTCTTCTCCTGCGTGCCTCAGCAGACTATTATGGGACTTAAATGCAGTAATGACACCTATAAGCAAGGTTCTAAAAGCCTTGCACAAGAAAGCTGTATGGGAAACGTGTGCTTAATTGTGCTTAGTTATTAATACACCACAACATGCAGTAAGCAAATGGTTTATTTATGGATTTTTGCCTTTTCCTCACATAAGAGCAAATAAATATTTGAAATTTTTTTATTCATGAAAACAATGACATTTGATTTTTTTTCATAAAAACACTATTTGTACATTCACCATTTTCATTTAAATATGTATCTCCACTTAAGGAAAGATTTCAAAAAATGGATTAAGCAGGTTGTAGCTATATTTGTAGCACTATGCTTGTCCATCAAACTTGAAAAATGCAGAAGTTACTTTGAACAATTAACTTGCTGGCCCTTTTTGCATAAACAAGGAGGAAACTGTGGATCCACAAAACGGGAAAAAATTATGTTGTGTCCCAAGTGAACCTTGCAAGGTCATCAAAGACCATCTCTCTGCTGCAGGCCAGCATAAATTGAAACCACCGATGAGAGATGAGTGTTGACCTCGCCTGTCATGCCACCTGCTCCTCATTAATCAGAAATGACATCTGGAGGCAAACGTGCCCTCTCGAATTCTGGAAGGCATTCTGGTGCATGATGACAGCACTTTTCCTTTGATCACAAAAGTGAATGGTACTTATTCAAGTTTTGCAAGAGCAGATTATGACTTCATGTGAAATTTGGAAAACAGCCTCCCATTCTTTTTTATGCCATTAAGTAAACTTTACTTGTTTGTAAAGAATTGTTTGCCATAATAACTGAACTATTAAACTTTACCACTTGTAGAAAGATTCACATTCATCTGGAAACAGCTGTCACAGTGATTATGCAGAGAGACTATTCCTTGATTGAATGCCCAGCTTCATCCCTTAGCTGGGTGACCTTGCACAAATTAACTACCCTCTCTGTGTCAGGATTCCCTCATCTGTCAAGAGGAGTGTATTAATCATGTTTTTTATTTCCTGTATTTTATAGAGCTTTGACATGTTGGGGGCCTTCGAATTCCTAGGGAGAGCTAACAACTTGCCCCTGTGCATGCCTTTCATATGCAAACCAATCAATCCAAATCCAAAGTCCATGTCTCCACCTCCTTTATCACATTTTCACACACCAAGCCAGTATTTCCCCTATCCTAAATCACCCCAGGACCAGGCCCCAGACAACAAGAGACCTCCCCACACCCAGAGCACACTGAAACATTAAAAGCATGCAATCCCAAATGTGCTCCAGCTTGTCTCCCCTGCCTCACCTGTTCCTTCCCACAAAAACTACAAGGGCAGGCCGGGGGCAGTGGCTCACACCTGTAATCCCAGCACTTCGGGAGGCCGAGGGGGGCAGATTGCAAGATCAGAAGTTCGAGACCAGCTTGACCAACATGGTGAAAACCTGTCTCTACTAAAAATATAAAAATGAGCCAGGCATGACGGCACATGCCAGTAGTCCCAGCTACTTCAGAGGCTGAGACTGGAGAATCACTTGAACCCAGAGGCAGAGGTTTCAGTGGGCCGAGATCCCGCCACTGCACTCCAGCCTGGACGACAGAGTGAGACTGTCTCAAACAAAACAAAAAAACTACAAGGGCTCTGGGTCATGTTTTCTTGCCTCCTGCTGGACCCTAGCACTTCCCAGGTGGCCCTACGCAGCTTGGCAGCTGTCACTCATGAAACCCCTTTCAATGGTATTGGCCTCTCATATGGATCACTCAGTCCCCTTTATAAGTTAAATCCTGAGTGCACGTGAAATGGGGATGTATCGGAGGTTCCCACCTCCTGGTCTGGGAGGAGGATGAAGCAATTTCATGCCTGTCAAGCTTGCAGAACAATCCCACGTGGCTCCACTCAACGGTGTAGAATAAGCCCTCTCTGCACTGCACTGGTCTAGGTCCTTCTCATTTGTCACGTGCCATATCTTGCCAGCTCTGTTTTCCTTAGAATACTCATTTTCCTTCTCTCTGATTTACACACTCTTCCCTCCTGAGAGCCTGTCACTGGTAGACCATGACCAAGAGCATCCATTTCTCCCAGAGGGCCTAAGTCTCACCCATGCACCATCTCCTCCCTCTGCACTAATACCTGCCCAGCATTGAACTTGTTGGAAAGCACATGGCTGGCTGATCAGTAGCATTATCTTTAAATGCAAGGAAGACATTTTTTTTTTTTTGAGATGGAGTTTTGCTCTTGTTGCCCAGGCTGGAATGCAATGGTGTGATCTCGGCTCACTACAACTTTGCCTCCTCGGTTCAGGCGGTTTTCCTAACTCAGCCTCCTGAGTTGCTGGGATTACAGGTGCCTGCCACCATGCTCAAGTAATTTTTATTATTTTTAGTAGAGATGGGGTTTCACCCTGTTGGCCAGGCTGGTCTCAAACTCCTGACCTCAGGTGATCTACCTGCCTCAGCCTCCCAAAGTGCTGGGATTACAGGCATGAGCCACCATGCCTGACCCTCCTTTTGTGTGTGTGTGGAGACAGGGTTTTGCTCTGTCACCCAGGCTGGAGTGCAGTGGTGCCATCTTGGCTCACTGCAACCTCCACCTCCCAGGTTCAAGTGACTGTCCTGCCTCAGCTTCCCAAGTAGTTGGGACTACAGGCAAGCGCCACCATGTCCAGCAAATTTTTGTGTTTTTTAGTAGAGACAGGGTTTCACCGTGTTGGCCAGGCTGGTCTCAAACTCCTGACCTCAAATGATCTGGCCCATCTTGGCCTCTGAAAATGCTGGCATTACAGGTGTGAGCCATGGCACCCAGTGCAAGCAACACACTCGTAATAACACTAACTACAAAAAATCCTGCAACAGCAGCATTCACCAGATGTTGAGGGAGTCTTTCATATGTCAGGAGCTGTACCAGGTCCCGGGTTTACTGAGAAAAGAGAAGCACCGTTGCACCCAAAAAAAGTACAGTCCAATAAGGGAGCCAGGCTTGTAAGTTACTCTCTGTGGTGATAAGGAAATGGCAGAGGGGCCCTAGGGTATGTTGGGCATGTAGGTGGGCACCTAGTCCTGGGTAAGAAACTTCTCCAGGAAAGTTTGCCTGCTAATAGATCTACAGACTCTTTAGGGATGGACAGAGAATTTTTCTTTTCACTCGTGTTAAGTCCTAACCCTGTGCATGTACAATGTGCTCTGACTCCACGCACTTTCCCAGTCTCTCCTCTAAGCACACTCTTTGCTCTCCCACCCAAGAACACCCCCGTGGGCTCTCTTGAGTTCTTTCTCTCACTTGCCCTCTTCAGGACTCTCCCTTGTGCTCTCACCTGCAGGCTTTCGCCAATGTCACTCCCTCTGGCCCACAGGAGCCCCTGGACCAATGACTGAAACAAATGGGTCTCTGGAGACTCTTGTTCTCCATCTGCACCAAAATTATGCCAGTGCCCTCTCTCAGGCTTCCTTAGCATCCCCACTGACCCATGCTCCCCGCCTGCACCAGAGCAGTGACAGTGTCATGGCTTCAGGGAACACGATACTGATGCCAAGGAGTGATTCATATCAGGTGCCTGACAAATGGAGATAAATGTAGCTTTTTGATTAGTAATATCAAAATTCTGTGTTTCTACTTAAACAACAGCACAGACAGATTGGCAAGTTCCTTGTACTCCGTAATTCTTCATCTATCTAAGGTGCAATTTGCCAGGGATTTAGGTTTACTCACCATCTGAAAATCAGAATACCATTAATAGGCTAAACTCCCCAAGTCCCCAAGCACAGTAGGATTTTTGGAGGAGTCAACTTTGGTGTGTTCAGGAGTACATAGGGGTTTTTTATGTCTCTAAAAATCATTGTGCTATCATTGCTATAACATATGTACAATATATTTAGACACTAAGTAGCCTTTTTGTATGGTGGCTGTATTAGGTTTCCAGAGAATCAGAATCAATGGGAGTTAGGTAGACAGAAATATAGACAGATGTATTATGGGAATTGGCTCACATGACTATGGAAGCTGAGAAGTTCCACCATCTGCCATCTGCAAGCTGGAGACCAGGAAAGCCGGTGGTATGAACCAGTCCACGTCCAAAGGCCTGGCAACCAGGGGAGCTGACCGTGGAGTTCCCAGGTCAAAGCCAACGTTCAGAGAATCTGGGGGCTGCTGCATCAGTCCTGGAGTCCAAAGGCCTGAGAACCGGAAGCTCTGCTATCCGAGGACAGGAGACAAATGTCTGCACTCAAACAGGAGAATTCATCCTTCCTCAGCCTTTTATCCTACTCAGGCCCTCCATGAATGGGATGATGCCCACCCACTTTGTTGGAGTGAATCTTCTTTACTCAGTCTGCTGGTTCCTGTGCTACCCTCTCCAGAAGCACCCTCACAGGCACACCCAGAGATGATGCTCTTCCAGCTATCAGGGCATCCCTCAGCCCAATCAAAATGACACTTAGAATTAACTGCCACAGCAGTAACAATAATGAAACGGAAGTGAGTGCAGTGGTCAACTGTGAGTCAATCTGTGCATGAGCACATGCATACATAGGGACCATGAGTGCTCCAAATTTGGCCAGACTCAGGACTTTTAATTTGTCCCCCTCTCTGGCTTATTCCAGACAAGTGTCCTTCCTTCTCCCCAGGCCTATCCTAACCTAGCGGAACACCCTGCAGCAGCCAAGAAAAAGAATGCCTCCAAATTGAACAGCAAGTGGCAATTCATACAAACATCCCCACCCTTCCCCAACTTAGTGATTCCCCATCACTGATGGGCTAGAACCTGCTCCTGACCTCATGATGGGGAGTCACTAAGGTCACCCCATCATCAAATGCCAGAGCCCAGAGAAGTGGGGAGCACTGCACCCAATGAGGCATGGCTCCAGAGCTCACAGCTTGGGTTTGATTCTAGTCTCTGGACCAGCCAAGTAAGGAGGATGGAAGATAATTTTCAAATCCATCTTCCCAACAGTTCAGAGGCTAGGGCTTCCAAAGGTACTTTGGCAGGCAGGGGTCTAAGAAATGGGTAACGATGACTAGTCGCGTTGGGGATGAAATCAGGGTGTCAGAACCGTTTTCATGCAGCTGAATAGTTCCTGGAAGGGGGCCTCAGGACCAGGTGGCATCTCTGGTCTGCCAAAATGCTACATCTGAAAAATACCTCAAAGACCAGCTCTTTGAATTCCACAATAGTGATATCATCTGTAGGAGTAGTTGTGGAAGTTACAAATGTCTTGCAGCCTCAAGTTACGTGACTCCAGGGCAGTAGGCACTATAGAAAGTCAAGTGAGGCAGTGGCAGGCCGTTACTGAACTGTGTCTATTCTTTAGCAGAGTCCAGGCCCCCACCGTGAGTCTAGCCTTGTCTGATGAACACAGCAGCTTCAGTCTCTGAGCAAGAAGGAAGATCCGTTTTCCTTGCCTCAAAGTGTGACTATGAACTAAATTCCTCTCAGGTTATCTTGGCCTCTGGACTAAAATAAGAAAAAAGAAAAAAAAAATTTAGCCTGTGAGGTAGGGAGCAAGACGGAGTCAGCCATGTTAGATTTCACTCATTACTTATAATTCCGCAAAGGCGTATTCATGCCAAAAATTGATGCTTGGGCTTCCTCTCTCTGAAACCATGAAGAAATCTGTTGCTGATTCATGGGGGCCCCTTTGTCAAGGATATGGTGACTTCTGAAGGCCCAGCAGCAGCTGCATCAGGTCAGAGGGTGACGTGATTCAGTGAATCCTGCAGATGACATCCAGGCAAGTGTTGGCATAACCTCTCAGTGAATGAGCATTTGCAATGTGGAGAACAGCATGGAGCCCAACTCCATGACACACAAACAGGTGCAGAGTCACACAGAGCTCCAGAGAGAAGCTGTGTGAGAGGCCAGGCCAGGAAAACCATGATGAGGCCAGCCCCAGCCTCCCTGCCACACGCCTGCCCTGCCTTCAGCCCAGGGCTGCTTCCTGCTTCTGCCTCAGCCTTCTCCCCACTCTTTATTCCTTTAGCAAAAGTTTTCTGAGGTCCCTCCCACCAGTGCCACACCTTGCACTGAGTTCTAGAAATAGAAAGCAGAGGAGTGCAGGGTGTCATGAGAAAGGGAAGCACACAGACTGACTCAGTGACTGTGGCCTGTGTGCGCCTGGCGCACCTGCCAATGGCACAGAGAGGGGAAACGGTTTTGCCCGTGGGGCTCGGGTGTCAATGAAAGGTTGTGGGATATTCCCAAGAGTGGCTTTTGGGCAGCGACATACTACTCAAAGTTTATTTCTAAAAAGTTAATATTTATTTTATTTAAAATACAAATTTTTAAATCTGACCTTTCCTTTAGCATTTAATTCAACTTACAAGCTTACTATTGCATAAGGTAAATGGTACAACTCTAGTGAATTTTAGCCATCTCTACTAAGAAAACATTTACAACTTAATTAGATTGCCATAAATAGCTCAAACTTACCTGTAAAATACTCAACTTTCAAGGGCTATAATTTGATAACAAAAATCTTAAGTACTTAAGAAACTCCTACAAATGTAATATAGTCATGAATGTAAGGATTTTTAAATATCTTAAATGTCTATCACTTTGGCAAGACTTCAGTGTAAAACAAGTCAACATGAGTTATTTAATAACGTATTTGTAATAAAATCATGACAATAATTGTTAACGATAATCTATGACTCCAGTGTGCCAATTTCTTTAAACATTGCGAATTCGTGAAACACCAGAAGTGCACAGCTTATTTCTTGGCACTATCATTACCAGAAGGTTGATGGATTTCATCCCCTTAAATATTTCTATATTTAATCCACAACCTTCTTACAGTTAAGAGGTACATGCCCACTAAGAAGACAATTATGTAACTTCAACAATTTTGGAGGTAATTTTTCAGTTGGACGAGGAGTCCAACAGTGAGAGCTATGGGCTGGGACCTGAGCCCAGAGGCTGCACACACCCAGACCCATTATTCCATGTCCCCACCCAGTAGGCTAAGCCACATAAGGACAGACTTGACACCTCATAGGAAGAGACACTCATGGAGCTCACATTCTTAGGCCTGGGGTTCCCTCATCCCTTTACCTGATCCTTTTAATCACTCATGGGCATCTACAACTGCCTGTCAGGATGCTACATCACCCAATGACATTTTGTGTGTGATATTTGAATCAGGGAAAGGTACCCTTTCCGTTACCTGATAGAACAAACGAACAGACACTGACGAGGCCTCGGGGAGAAAGCAGCATTGGGGCTGGTTTCTACTCACACCAGTGCCTGTGCCTTCCTGCTTTCTACACACTGTCCAGGGTCCTCTGGGGTGGGCCCAGTGGTATGCTGGAAGCAGCTGTGCACATTTCTTTCCAATCCTCCTTTCAGTGACACCACATAGGCAGCTTGAAATCAGCCATGGTTGGGAAGCATTTACACCATAGGAATAGGCAGATGCCACAAAGGCTTTAGGAGGCTAGCTGCCCAGCACTTGCCACTGACAGTGCCCCAGTCAGACTTGCCATCTCTTCCGTCAGACTCAGGATTCTCTGCTAAACTCTGTATTCTAGTCCAATCAGCTGATTATTCTCCCCTCCCGGTTGAATTTGGTCTATGCCAAGTCAGAGTGTAGTGCCCTGCCCTACTGTTTCTGGTGGAAAAAACTCAGCTAATAATAGATTAACTGAAATCACATTAAGATATTAGTGACAAATGTTTATGGACAAGCTGAGAGAAGAGGCCTCTTCCACCAAATGGTGGGAAATAATTAAAATTTTTTGAAAAGTGTCACTCTTTGAGGAACTTCTTTAGTTGTCTTGATATCTAGCTTCCATGGTGCATTCTCCAATGTCTTTTTGGCTGTTACCGTTGTTGCTCATAATCCTCAAAACCAGTGAGTAAAACTATTGCCTTAAAAAGGCCACTTTCCAAGCATGTCCCCCGGGGTTTGGCCATTCTCCCTCACCCTCCTAGTTGAGCTACTGCCTCTGATGTGTTTTATTTGGCCTGTACATTTCTGGCCAACCCGGTATTTAATAAATAAACACATAATGGATTTTATCAAGGTTTAAAGTTGGAGGATTTCACTTACGATCTAGGTTTCCGGCTTCCCTTGACGACTGGAAGGTCTGAGAATACACAACCCATGTTTTAAATGGTCAGTGGTCAACAGCTAGCCAGGGCTGGGATGCGATTGCTCCCCGTTAAGTGGGTTGCAGTGGTTTCATTCACACGGTATCCGCCCAGCCTGCTTCTCTCACTTGCTCCCCGGAATGGATCGTGGAAATAAAGGTAACACTTCAGGAAGAGTGGCAGCTCAGTGGGTGTGATTCTGACCTCCCTAAGGGAGACCTTCGTAGGATAGGAGGAGGATTGATGATGTCCAACAGCACTAAAGGTTGTCAGGATGATCGAATTACAGTCCTTTCTAAAACTGTTTACTCCAGTGTCCTGAATCTGAATCCGTCCACCCCAGGCAGCAGATTACATCAGCGTCTGCCTGATGCTTTCTCTTTACACAATAAGAACCATGCTTCCTCTTCGGCAGAACTGCAGACGGCCTGGGCTGAAACTGACCTTCGTGATCATTGAGGACACACACCTTGTTTGAAACCTCTCCACAACATCCTTTCCAGAGATTCCCAGTGTTCTCCAGGCAACTTAGCTGGCCCCATTACCTCCTACGGCAGCCACCCCGACTCTCAAAAACCATTCTCTTAAATCGGACAGGAATCTGATCCATACTATCATACTAAAATTAGACACCACTTGATAATTTGCAAGGTGCAGTCACACACATGGTGATGGTGAATTTTATGTATGTGTAAACTTGACTGGGCTAAGAATGCCCAGTCAAATATTATTTCTGTGTGTGTGTGTATGTGTGTGTGTGTGTGTAAGGGTGTTTCTGGGAAAGATTAGGATTCGAATCAGTAAACCGAGTGAAGAATATCTGCTCTCACCAAGGTAGGTGGGCATCATCCAATTAATCCAATCTGTTGATGGTCCAGATAGAACAGAAAGGCCAGAGAAGTGAGAAATGAGAGTCGTCCTCTCCCTCTCTCTTTCCCTCCCTCTCCCTGCCTTTATCTCTCTCTCTCTCTCCCTCTCTCTCTCTCTCTCTCTCTCTCTCCTCTCTCCCTCTTTCTCTCAGTTTCCCCTCTTATCCTTGAACTGCAATATCCATCTTCTCCTGCCCCTGGACACCAGAGCTCCCGGCTCTTGAGCCTCTGGACTCTGGGACATAAACTAGCAGAACCCCCAGCCCCACCCTGGTCCCAGGCCTTCAGCGTCAGACCGAGAGTTACATCATTGGCTCCGCCGGCTCCCAGGCCATCAGGCACAGACTGACTCACACCACAGTTTTCCTGCTTCTCCAGCTTGCACATGGGAGGTGGTGGGCCTTTTTGGCCTCCGTAATTACATGAGCCAAATCCCCTCCTTTGTATACACACGCACATATATCCTATCAGTTCTGTTTCTCTGGAGAACCCTAGGTAATACGGACACAATCTCATTTACTCCTCACAGCAAGACTGAGTTATTTACATTATTGCTTCTTTCCAAATGAGGAAAGTGAGGCTCAGAGAAGTTGCATGGCTGAGTCAGTCACACAGCTGGTAAGTAGAAATAAGATATAATTTTTCTCATTCAGATTTCAATATTCTTTTCCTAGAACAATTGGTCTAAGGTCTATCCTGTGCAATAATACCAAGCATGTCTAATTCCTCTTTTCTACAACAGACCTTCATATATTTAACCACAGATAAGTCTCCCATAAGCATTTCCTATTTCTCACTAAATATGCTCTGTTCCTTGCATCGAGTCATTTGACAAAGTTCCTACACTCCACACCACCGTCACCTCTTCTAAACAGGGCAGGGAGTTTGAAAGCTCGAATATGAAGACAATACTTAAGGCAGGTCCAGCCCAGCACGAAACAGAGCACAGCTGTCTTCTTCATCCTCAAGTATGATACACCCAGTAATTCAACCTGAGCACGTTAGCTTTTTTGACGTCCACGGCAATATGTAAAGCTAAACATTAGGTGACCATGGGTCTCGCTTTGCCCAGGGCAGTCTCCAATATGCTTGTTGTCCTGGCTGAACTGTTAATGATGCTCTTGTTTTACTCCTGAACGTCCTAGTTTGGATGACAATTGCACGGTCTCCTTACCTATTAGGAAACATAGTGTCAGCCACTTCTTTCTTATGGTTGCTGATGCTTGGGTTTGTCTTCTTGGGATAAAATTTGGACCCAAGAAAAAAAACCTTCAATGTATCCATCTGCTTGAATCCGCACTATCTTAAACACTGCACGAATGGTCCCAATTCTTTGGTGCACTCTGTCCTGAGTAGCTTTACAGGGCCCTCACCCTGCAGGGTGGTATCATTCTCCAGTCTTCACCATGGCCGTGTGACTCGCTTTGGCCAATGGAAAGTTAAGAGTCATGAGACCATAAGCCTGCAAAGTGTTTCCGTGACTAGACTTGGGATGCTTCCGCTATCACCTGGAGAAGGCTGTCTGGGATGGCCACTGCGTCCTGAGAGGAGGCTAAGAGACACATGGAGCACAGGTGCCCCAGCTCAAGTGCCCCGGCCTGGAGCTGAGATCAGCTGACAATAATGAGAGCTAGTTTAAGCCACTGAGTTGTTGGTGGATTTTTTTAAGGCAACTATACACAGCCTAGCTGCACATGACTCCAGCTTCGCAGGCTTTGGGTATTTGACTCTACCATCCAAGCTACAATCATCCTAAATGTAGTGACTGCGTATGCCATACACACACTGACTCAAGTCCCTCTAACCTATAGAACAGGATAGGGCTACTCTGTAGCCCTCAGGGAACAGCATTCCAAATTAATAATTCAGTCAGCAGTCTAACCAGACCAGTTAGTTATATAAATTAGTAATTGCTGACTTTTATTGAGCACTTACTATTTGCAAGACCCTGTCTTAAGCATGTGGTATTGAGGGATTGTGTCAAGGAAAACCGAGTCCACGAGGGGCGTGGTTTCAAAGGCAGAAATTTCCCAGCGACATGCCTGACAGGCCTTCATCCACACCCCCATCTGGGAACTTACAGTTCTTTAACTTCCCTGCAGGCAGGCTGGGTAGAAAGCCCAGGTGAGCTTCCTCTGTTTAGAAAGCCCAATGAAAGCGCCAAGGGAGGAGGCTTTGATTGCGGGTCAGGCAACCAATCCAATATCAGAGTTGAAGAACCCAGAGGAAGTTTGGAAAAGCTCCTCTCACTGGACAAGAACTTGAATGAGGCAGGAGTAACTCTGGGGTTAAAATCCCACTACTCCCTTACCTATACGGACTCCATCTCTGGATCCCCTCCCATGGTAACGTGGGAGCTGTCTCTCTCTCTCTCCCTATAGGGATTTTCCTCTCTGGGATCCCCTCCCACAAGACCATGGGAGCTCTCTCTACTTCTCTCCCTCTCTCTCTCTCTGCCTAATAAATCACTCTCTGCAAAACTCTTTAGGTCCAATATTTACTTGAAGGAGCTCACCACACTGTCAGAGCCCTCTCCCCATGCTTGGGTGAGTGAAAACCCAAGAACCTTGGGCACATCCCTTGGGGGAGGGAGCTCAGCCCTGTCCCATCCCACAACCCAGTTACAGTATGAAAGATCAAGTTTAATCCTCTTCACTCTATGAGTCAGATATTATAATCCCTGTTTTGTGATGAGCACAATGGTGAGCACATGGCTTGAGGATCATATCCAAGTCACACAGCTGTGAGTGCAGCCAGGGTCCTCCCCACCCCCCCCCATGGTGGCATCTTCACTCCTGGGCACCTCATTCCCACCCACCAAGTGCTGACTACATTACAGGAGAGCATGGCACATGGCTTTGGGGGATTTGGGAAACACAATCTCAATTCGTAATGGGATATCACTCACCAAAAAGTAGTCAGTGTGATGTAAATAAGAAGAACATGAGATTTGGAGATAGCCGGACGAATGTGGGTTCTCATCTGAGCTCCAGCACTGACCTGGGGTCATCTTGATCTCTCTGAACCACACTTTTCCTGTCACAAAATGCAGGTAGAATGCTAACATCACCTGGTTGTTTAGAGTATATAAGGCTCCTAGCTAGGCAGATTAGCCAGTTCCAAGAGATACTTGCTCTCCTCTCCGTCTTAGGTAAAAATCGGGTTGGTCGGACATCTTGCCCTGTGGTGCGTGGACATGCTGAAGTCTGCACTCAGGCCCTCCCTTCCTTGCTGGCCAGGCCATGGTTTGTGTTTCTGAAACTAATTCTTTCTCTGACTAGCACTGTTGCTGCTGACTCTTACACTGCATGTTCAGGTCATAGCTTGTTCCACAAGAAGAATTCAGTCCTCTTCTTGCACTAGAAAAAAAAAAAACAAAGTCAAGGCATTACTTCCTCTCAAAAAAAAAAAAAAAAAAAAAATTGGAACTTGAAAAACTAAACAAAGAAAACATTTTAGAAATTCTAATTAGAACAGGGAATGGAAACTCATTTTCCAGTTTTGGAAACTGCTTCATCATTTTGACACTAAATTTAGAAATGAACTCAACTTTGGGGCATGTAAGATCTCAGATCTCTAGCACTGCAGAGAGTGAGTGGCTGCATTGTGCCCAGATAGCAATATAAGTAATAATTGCAATCACAGGCTTTGGACTCAGAGACTCCAAGGAGGCTTATTCACTGTAGGACCCTCGACAGGTTGCTTAATATGTTTATACTTCAGTTTCCTCATCTATAAGACGGAAATTAGAATAATGCCACCTCATCCAATTGCAGTTAGAATGAAAAGAAATGATACCTAAAGAAATCTTAACCCACTGAAAACTCTCAAAAAAAAAAAAAAGCAATCTGCTGAATTATCATTACTAATGAGATTTTGCTTAGTTAAAATGCCTCTTTTAGAGCACATTTTCTTGATTTATGTAGGCATTACCATAGTCATCCTAGGCAAAGCCACAAGAAAAACAAGGACCTAAAAATAGAAGTTATTGGTCTCCCCTTTTAAACATTCCTAGTTAAGAACCTTAAAATGCTATTTTAACTTTAAAAAAAAAAAAAAAAAACTTTATTCTTTCCACCTTTTCTTCTCTTTCCACTTTTCCTTCCCGTCTCTCAACTGAAAAGTCTAACTGGCTGCTAAGGATGCCTGTGAAGGTTTGACAAAAGAACAGGATATTGACAGGATATTGACATGATATGAAATCTGGCAGACACCAGCTTGATCATTTGAAAAATGTTGGTGTCAGAGAAGTGGCTCAGGGTGATATAGCCTGCCCTGAAAAGAACACAGCGTAATTTCTGATGTAGTCCTGCCAAGATGTGTGTGGACTGAGTCTAGTCGTAAGATAACATCAGAGGGGCCCAGGTGTATGTCATTTTACACTCTGAAAGGCTTGTACCTTTTAAGGCTCTAAAGAACACTGTTATGGGCTGAATCATGTCTCCCTCAAAATTTATATGTTGAAGTCCAACCCTCAGTGCCTCCAAATGTAACTATAATTCAGAGATAGTTTCTTTAAAGGAGCAATTAAGTTAAAATTTTAAAAAATTAAAATCAAGCCATTGATGTGGGCCCTAATCTGACATAACTGGTGATTTTATAAGACGAAGAGATGAAGACACAGACACATGCAGAGGGAAGACCACGTGAAGACACATGGAAGCCAAGGAGAGAGGCCTCAGGAGAAACCAACGCTGCTGACACCTTGAACTTGGACTTCTGGTCTTCAGAACTGTGAGACAATGTATTTCTGTTGTTTAAGTCACCCAGGCTTCACTATGGCCACCAGAACAAACCAATACAGACATGAACGAGACGGAAAGACTGAGAAACTGTTCCAGATGGAAGGAAACCAATGAGATGTGATAGCTCAGGGCCACACATGATTCTGATCTTGGACCAAAAAGGAAAAAAGGAAATACATTCTTGGGACAGTTAGTGAAATGCGAATGGGGTCTGAGGCCCAGATGATGCTGAACTGATATCAACGTCCTGGTTGGGAGGGTTGTGTGGTGGTTACATAGGAGAGGGTGTAGCTTTAGAGAGATGCACGCAAAAGTATTTAGGGATGATGGGCATCGTATCCAAAAGCAAATATGTCTGTATAGAAAGACAAAAGCTGGTGGAGCGAATGTGGTAAAATGCTGCCAACCAGGCCAGGGAATACGGTTCTTTGTACTCTTTGTGAAGCTTTTGCGTAAACTTGAAACTACATTTTTTTTTTAAGTTGAAAATGATGTCTTGGGAAGCCTTGTGCACTGTTGGTAGGAATGCAAAAATATACAGCCACTAGGGAAAACAGTGTGGTGATTCCTCAAAAAAATAAACATAGAATACCATAGGGTCTTCTGGATATATACGCAGAAGAACTGAAAGCAGACACGCCAACAAATATTGAAAGTGTTTGCTTTCACACTCATGTTCACTGCCACATTATTCACAATGGCCAAAAGGTGGAAGCAACCCGGGTGTCCATCAATGGATGAATGGATACACAAATGTGCTATAAATAGACAATGGGATATTATTCCACCTTAAAAAGAAAGGAACTTCTGACACATGTTACAACATGAGTGAACCTTGAGAGCACTGTGGTAAAGTAAATGAGTCAGACAGAAAAGGACGAATATTGCAGGATCCCACTAATATGATGTGTCTAAAATAGTTGAATTCATAGAGACAAAGTAAAGACCATTCCTAACTTAAGATGGTTTGACTTATGGTTTTTTTGACTTTACAGTGGTGAAAAATCAATATGCATTCAGTAGTAACTGTACTTTGAGTACTCATATGATATAGTTTGGCTGTGTCCCCACCCAAATCTCACCGTGAATTGTAATAATCCTTACATGTCGAGGGTGGAGATAACTGAATCATGGGGCAATTTCCCCCATACTGTTCTCATGGTTGTGAATAAGTCTCATGAGATCTGATGGCTTTATAAATGGGAGTTCCCCTGTACAAGCTCTGTCTTGCCTGCCACCATGTAAAACGTGACTTTGCTCCTCCTTTGCCTCCTGCCATGATTGTGAGGCCTCCACAGCCATCTGGATCTGAGTCAATTAAACCTCTTTTTAATAATTACCCAGTCTCCCATATGTCTGTATTAGCAGCTTGAGAACAGAGTAATACAACATAGAACCATTCTGAGCATTTACTGAGCACTTACTATTATAGCTTTTCACTTTCAGTACAGTATTTAATACATTACATGAGATATTCTGTACTTTATTAGAAAATAAGCTTGTATTAGGTGATTTTTCCCAACTGTAGGGTAATGTAAGTGTTCTGAGCACGTCTGAGGTAGGCTGGGCTAAGCTCTGATGTTCAGTAGGTTAGGGGCATGGAATGCATTTTCAACTAGTTTCAACTTTCATGGATTTATCTGGACCTAACCCCATCATAAGTCAAGGAGCATCTGCAGAGTGGTGGTTTTCAGGAGCTAGGGGAAGGGGAATGGAAAAATGTCATTTAATGACTGTGAAGCTACAGTTTTATAAGATGAAAAGTGTTCTGGAGTGTGGCTGCACGATGGCATGGATGTTCTAACACTGCTGAACTGGACACGTACAAATGATCAAGACAGTAAATGTTGTTATGTGTATTTTCACCCCAACTAAAAATTATTTTTAAATATCTTGGCTATTATTTATCTCTCTCTCTCTATATATATATATCTTTTTTTTTTTTTTTTGCTAGCATATAAATCTCTTGGAGGCAGAAAACGTATCTGAAATTTACGGCATGTTTCAGAACCAACGGCCAGGGCGCAGTATCGAGTTCCTGCAGCAGCGAACCCCTCCAGTGAACGTAGACCTGGAAAATTAGATTGCCCTATTCATTCCTCTGAATATCCCCAGCATCCATCGCCATGCTCTTTATTAAGTAAGTGCTCAGTAAACGTTCGTGGTGATGCTAAGGGCCCGAGGGTCTTTAACTCTTTCTCCCCCTGCAAGCACAGCCCTCAGGGGACCCTAAACGCTGGCTACGCTGCCATTCTGCCGCCTGGGCTGCGTCTGCGGAATCGCTCCTGAGGAAGTTGTCTAGACTTTGATTAGAAACCAAAGCTCCCATTTTTCATCTGCCGTTTACTTTTCTTTTTTTTTTTTTTTCTTTTTTTTTTTTTTGAGAAGGAGTCTCGCTCTTGTTACCCAGGCTGGAGTGCAATGGCGCGATCTCGGCTCACCGCAACCTCCGCCTCCTGGGTTCAGGCAATTCTCCTGCCTCAGCCTCCTGAGTAGCTGGGATTACAGGCACGCGCCACCATGCCCAGCTAATTTTCTGTAGTTTTAGTAGAGACGGGGTTTCACCATGTTGACCAGGATGGTCTCGATCTCTTGACCTTGCGATCCACCTGCCTCGGCCTCCCAAAGTGCTGGGATTACAGGCGTGAGCCACCGCGCCCGGCTGCCGTTTACTTTTCATTGTGTAGCTCGGAAAAATCCCTCCGCCTTCACAGTCAGTTCTTCACTCATTCTGTTGCACCCAGAGGCTGGAAATAGGCGGGAACGCCCCGCACGTGAGCGGGGGCCCTGGAATTCACCGGCGGCTGGGAGTTCGCGTTGGTTGTTCCAGGTCCGTCTGCAGCGAACCCGGCGATCCATCGGGGCCCGCGGGGGAGCGAGCAAAAGCCGGCAGCGTGCGCGGGTGTCCCGCCACCCACTCCGCGGGGCGGCGCAGCTCCGTCTGCGGCTTCCCCGGGGCGCGGGCTGCCGGCTGCCCCCTGCAGGCGCCCCAGCCCTGCAGCCGAGCCGGGAGGGGCGGGCCGGCGGGTGCCGGGGCGGGCCGGCGGGTGCCGGGGTGGGCAGCAGCGGCCGGGCCTCTGCGGCTTCTCCGAGTGCTGGGTTCACCGGAGACGAAGAGCCGCGGCCGCCAGGATTCCCAGCACTGGCCGCGTGTTGAGGGCCTGGAAGTGGCCCCGCAGCCGTGCCTTTCCCGCTAGCCCAGCGGAAGTGGGACTCGAAGCACCGGGGCTGGGATGCCCAGGCTGGTGACGCCTTGGGGCTGTCAGTTATACTTGGCGACCGGTCTACACGGCGATTCGGTGCTTTCCGGAATAGCGGATTCAGGATCTCGAGACCCACCTTCGTCCTTGGGCGGTTTAGCCGGGCCTGCGCTTTCCTACGAGCCCTGCTGCCACCCAAACCGCCTGCTGACTTCACGCTCAACCACTGGAGGGCGCAACCACATCATTCTTTAAGCATAGATTCGCCGGCCGGGCGCGGGGGCTCCTGCCTGTAATCCCTGCACTTTAGGAGGCCGAGGCGGGCGGATCACCTGAGGTCTCGAGTTCGAGACCGGCCTGACCAAAATGAAAACACCCCATCTCTACTCAAAATACAAAATTAGCCGGACATGGGAGCGCATGCCTGGAATCCCAGCTACTCAGGAGGCTGAGGCGGGAGAATTGCTTGAACCCAGGAGGCGGAGGCTGCAGTGAGCCGAGACCCTGCCGTTACACTCCAGCCTGGGCAACAAGAGCGAAACTTCATCTCGAAAAAACCACAAGATTTCCCCCCTTAAAGCTGCTACTGAAAACATGGTTTGGAGGAAAAAAACACACACACACAAATAATCTGATATATATATATACACATATATATATGTCTGTGTATATATGTATATGTGTGTGTGTATATGTGATATATATGAACTCAAGTGGGATTCTTCAAAACAGGAGGCTGTTACAGTCCCTTCATTTTGTAGCTGATAAAATGAAGGCCATGGCACTTGAGAACTCTTGTTGCCCAAGGCGCACAGGTGGTAGGTAAGGAAGTTGAATATTTCTCCAAAGAATCCTTCCCGGCCGGGCGCGGTGGCTCAGGCCTGTAATCCCAGCACTTTGGGAGGCTGAGGGGGGTGGATCACGAGGTCAAGAGATCGAGACCATCCTGGTCAACATGGTGAAACCCCGTCTCTACTAAAACTACAAAAAATTAGCTGGGCATGGTGGCGCGTGCCTGTAATCCCAGCTACTCAGGAGGCTGAGGCAGGAGAATTGCCTGAACCCAGGAGGCGGAGGTTGCGGTGAGCCGAGATCGCGCCATTGCACTCCAGCCTGGGTAACGAGAGTGAAACTCCGTCTCAATTAAAAAAGAAAGAAAGAAAAAGAAAAAAAAAGAATCCTTCCCTTCCATGACCCAGGAGGATCCGGCGGGAGAGTAGGGCCGTCCAGAGCTCAGCTGGGACACAAGAAGGCCCAGGGTGGCAGGAGCCCCACTGTGTGCTGTGGAGGATGGCAGACAAAAAGTCAGCATTGTCCCTAAACTGCAGGAACATGTGATGTGATGGGAAAAAATGATGAGTACAAGGCACAGGAAGGGCAGGTCACAGAAACACATGGTCCCAGAAGGGCTTAACTAGCTGCAGCTGTGTGGGCCATGTGCAGAGTGCCCAGGGGTGTCCTGAGTGAGGGTGGATGTCCCCTGCCCGCTGGGATCACCCTGAGAAGGCTTCTGAAGCCAGCCAGGTCACCCTTCTTTTTATGGATAGCTTCACCACACTCCCTCCACCAGTAATTGACAAAGTCTGCTTCTGTTGAGTGTCTGATAAAGGATCCAACTTATGTGATTATTAGGACCGGATCATGAAAGAAGACGGATATGAGTGACCCTGAGAAAAGTAGCATCAGAGGAACCTGAGGAGTCTGTGCTGGAGTTACAACATCAGTCCTGTGTGTAAGTGCTGCATTTCAGCATCTGCTTAAGGCTAGGGGTTGCCTAGTCCACTTCAACTCTAAGCTCCCACGGGACAAGCGCTGCCTTCTGAGATGACTAGTCAGCCATCAGCTTCATGCTAGAGGCCTTAAAGCAAACCCAGGACAGAGTCTCAGTCCTGATGATTTGGGCTAATGCCTTTCTTAACATTTCACGGATATATTCCATTATTTAATTTATTTTATTATAGTTTTGCTCTATTCAGTCATGGCCATTCTAACTTAGTTGCTGTTGTCTTTGTAAATTTAAATAAATTCTTTTATAATATATAAAATAAAATTTTAAATAAATATTAAAATATTAATTTTAGATAAGAACGTCGTGTACCTTTCAAGATTAATATAGTAAATAAAGAGGACTAAAAACTTAGGAGACTGAAAGACGCTGAGAATGTGTAAGAGAAACCTGGTTATCAAGCGCAATCCTGATGTTTTATCAGGCCTCTGTATCAGTGTGGATGATATAACCATGGTTAACTCCATTAAGAAGCAAAATATTCGATTCTCATCTGTTTAAAGTCTTCTAAGAGCATACACCCTAAAACAAAAACCACTTAGTTGGGAAATAAAAGATGGTTATGCTTTATCATTTATATAAGCCTGGACTTTCTCCAAAATGATACAGCTTGCAACAAAAAACACGTGATAGGCTTAATAAAAGAAGAATGGAAATGGAAACTAAGGATCAACAGAAAAGAGTACCACAAGCACGGCAGTACTAGCCTGTCATCTTATTTCCGTAATTGAGTATAAAACGTGGCTCTGAGCTTCCTAGAGGCCACAGCAAGACTAGAGACAAGAGCAGTGTGCATCATATCATTAGCAGATGGGAGGATCATGTGACTTTCTAATTGTTTTTCTCAGAAACTGAATCTAAAAAGAATCGCTCTATATAATGACTTATATATGGCTTTAAGTGAAAAAATGATAAACATTATCCTCCATGAGAGTTTTTGCACAAATTGAAGGAGCTAGGAGCTGGTACTGAAGCACAACTCAGTGAATTTAATCCTGTCAGTGGCGAGGCTCCCACCAGCAAACTTGTGATGAAATTCTAGAATTCCAGCAAATGCAGGCATGGAATGAGAGAGGTCTATCCCATCTGCCCCGTTGTGCCTGGGGCCAGGCCTGAGTGTTGAAGACAGCTCGTTCCAATATAAACTCAAATGAGATGTTCATAACAGAAGTCTGCAGGAATACGGCACCTCTGATATGAAATGATGGATGATTTTCATCAGCCATGTATCTGCTCCATTGGCGGCACCCCAAGCGCATACCCCAGGCTGTTCAGCGCGTGCGCAAACAGAGGATGTCTCAATCGTATGCGTGGAACAGAGCTTTAATTCATAATTTAATTTCTGGATGCAATTTTGAGCAGAGGGTCATTGCTCTCTTTTTAAAGGTAAAAATCAATGAAAGACACTGTGGTTTTAAAATTAAATGAGCACTTGAAAAATACCAGCTTTGTTTGCCTTTGCGTTTTCTTTTTTCCTCTCCTCCAAAGTTCTTTGCTGCAAAATATTCAATTGAAAACTCAGCATGTCCACCGTCTCCCCACTCCTTAAAAAAAATGTAGAAAGTCTCCACTAACAGGAAGAGAGAAGTTCTTCACAGTTTGTTTTTATTTTTAAATGATACTCATTATCTCATTTTTAAAGCATTTGTAATAAATTAAGCAAGTAACACTTGTGTGTCAGTTTCTAATGCGCCTGGAACTTTCTGGGCTACAAAAAAATGATTATTTTGATTATTTTTATTTTTTTATTTTTATTATTTTTATTACACGCAAAGATATCCCAATCTTATTGGAGAGGGGAAACTGGGCAATTGATACAGTTAGAGGACTAGGAAGCACTAATCTGTGTCAAACTCCAAAGTGCAAATTCAAAGGAGAGACCGTCGTGGGAGGGAGTGATCCAGAAGAATTCCTATCCCTTACCTGTCCCAGTCATTCTTCATGCCAAAAAAAACAAAGAGAGAGAGAGAGAGAGAGAGAAATCTCCAAGTAACTTAATGCTTTCAGTCCTTCTCCAATCTGACAAATATTTATTCAGATTCAAACTGACCGCCCAAGGTTCACTGCAGCTCCCTGTTTCCTGTTAGATCTTCTTAAAAATCTTTGCTTAAAACATTGAAGGCTGAATGAAGAGCAAGAAAATCTTGCCTGTGAATAAGGCACTGGGAACTGCACAGAATCAACATCAGCTCACAAGCTCATCATCTCACGCGCGGATTCCTGATCTCATTCTTGCATTCTTGCTCTTAATCCTCCCTTGGCGATCTTGTACTCAGACATCATCTTTTATGCAGAGAAGCAGGCACGTTTTCTCATCGTTAATTCTGTTCTCAGGCAGGTGTGCAGCCACAGAGCACACAGACAACAGGATGAAGTGAGCACTCCAGGATGTGAATTTGTGCGGAGGAATTACAGCTCGGGCTTATTACACGGCTTTGGCCACATCAGGACATGAAGCTGTCTTGTAAATTATGGGCATGTCTAAGCTCTTAAGCACATGTGAACTTTAACCCAGGTGCATTCCCTACTCACATACACAATACAAGCATGCCACGCACTCACAATCCAATTGGCTAACTGTGGTTATTAACAGGAAAGAACAATTATAGTCCTTATGGTCATGGTTTGGTTTAAATTTTCACCTCATCAAAAATGTAACAACCAACCAAAGCAGACTTTCCTCCTTTTTTCCTAATAAAAGCATATTGATTTTCCTGACTTCTTATGACCACATTTGAGGAAAGGAGTAAGCACTGGAATCACCAATACAGCACGCTGATGGGAGGGTGGCCACCAGCTTCATCAGCCTCCCAATTCCTCCACTGTTGCCAGTCTGCACCTCTGGATTTTCAAGGGGCGCAGACTGGCAACAGTAGAGATTTAATAGGTAAGACCTTAGGTTCAGTGGAAAGATCTCCTACAGCTTCTGATATCAGCCCCTATCAGAAATTCTATTTTACTTTGTGTATTTCACATGTTTCAGATATAAGGGGTCAAGACTAATGGTGACCAGCCTTCGTTCATTTGATAAACCTTCATTAAACACAACTGTGGCCTTGTTCTAGGCAGCATGAATAAAATGATTTACAAACATCGTTGCTCTTCCAGCAGTCAGTGTTTTACAGGGGAACTCGAGAAGCAGTCAGGAAGGAAGGTCTCGGAGGAGACAGCCCTGAAACTGAATCAGACTTTAAAAGATAAGTTGGTCCGCAGGGTTGGAGGGAGGGAGGAAGGGAAAAGAAGGTTCTGAAAGATGGATCTTTCAGAGCAAACAAATAACTTGGGCACAGGCATGGGCACAAAAAGGAAGAGAAACGCCAGAGCATTTGGAGACTCACAGAACATTTTGCATGACGGAGCACAGGCAGCAAGAGAGGCCTTTTGGGAAACACGACTGGAGAGGTGATGAGGGGCCAGAACTTGTGTCACACAAAGAACCGCTTATGCCACACAGAGGAATTTGGATTTTTTTTTTCCTGTAGGCATAAGGAAGCCATTGAAAAGTTTTAAACAGGAACAATGTAATCAGATTTACTCTTTGGAAATAAGATCTCCTGGTTAGTTAATGAACTCGTATTTCTTTTTTTCTATGTTAACTATTGTTTTATTGTTTGGTCTTCAGACTATTATTGATTGAAGTGCCAAAGTGAGGGGGGTCAAGAGGCTTTGCCACTTAACGTTCCGAAGTTTATTTTATTTTAAAATAGTTATTATATTATGTGCTTTGCCTTATTAGTTTGGTGTACAATTAAAGCAAGATAAAGGCAGAGAAACTGGCTTGTAGGGCGATTGCTATGGACACCATTAGTTAGTTGGTGTCAGAAAGATTACAGATGAATCAATATTTACTATTGGATCAATTACAGACAAAACCAGAAAAGATTAGGTCTAGCACAAACTTTATAAAGCCTTTCATTGTATTTTGCATTTAAAAATCCTTACATCAGAGATTCTGCATTCTTTCATCAGGAATGTGGCCTGTACCTTGAGAGTTTTTAAAGCTCTCCAGGTGATTTTAATATGCGATTAGATTTGAGAACCATGATTTTAGTCTTAAGTGGCTTTACAAGTAAATGCCGTTAAATTCTGTGGTAATACATCATTCATAGGCTGTTCAGGCTGTACTAAAACATAGGAAAAACAAAGACAATTATTGAGTTCATTTTATGAAACAAGAACAATTCAAATAACAAAAGGTAAAAACCTTTAAAAAGACATGAAGCTATAATCTTTTTATGAATATAGGTATAAAATCATAAGTAAAATATTATAAAAATATTTTAACCATATATAAAAGAGCAGGCTAAATAGAATATATTTTAGAAATTGAAGAATGGTTTAATGCTGGGAAATTTATTACTGTAATGCATCATGATTTCAATAATATTTTTGAGCATTATAAAATGGCGCATACTGGATCTCCATCCTCACAGAATGTATTCACTAGTGTGAAAGATAAATATTAAATGTATCATATACATCAAAAGGTAAAATAAGAAATAAATTTATAAATGCCAAAAGATAGCTTTATTTTATTTATTTATTTATTTTTGACACAGGGTTTCTCCCTCTGTCGTCCAGGCCAGAGTGCCGTGGTGCAGTCACAGCTCACTGCAGCCTCAAACTCCCGGGCTCAAGCGATCCTCCCACCTCAGCCTCCTGAATAGCTGGGACTACAGGCGAGTACCAACACTCCCAGCTAATTTTTTATTTTTTGTAGAGATATGGTCTCACTATGTTACCCAGGATAGTCCCAAACTCCTCAGCTAAAGCAGTCCTCCCACTTTCCTCCTCTCCAAGTGCTGGGATTATAGGCATGAGCCACTGTACCCAGTGAGAGTTTTAGCATAGTATCAAAATAAAATGGCCGGGCATGGTGGCTCATGCCTGTAATCCTAGCACTTTGGGAGGCCAAGGCAGGCAGATCACCTGAAGTCAGGGATTCAAGACCAGCCTGGCCAACAGGGTAAAACCCTGTCTTTACTAAAAATACAAAAATTAGCTGGCTTGGTGGCACATGCCTGTAGTCCCAGCTACTTGGGAGGCTGAGACAGGAGAATCACTTCAGCCTGGGAGGCGGAGCTTGCAGTGAGCCAAGATTGTGCCATTGCACTCCAGTCTGGGCAACAGAGTGAGACTGTCTCAAAAAATAAAATTAAATTTAAAAAAAAATGTATTTCCTATTAGTGAGCAATATTCCATGAAAATCAGAATTAAAAAAACCAAAAAACATTATGATTTAACATTATTCTACAATTTCCAGCCAACAAGAAGAAAAAGTACACTAAATAATTATTTGAAGAAAACCTGATTTTTCTACCATGAAAAAGAAGGTGAATCATCTGAAAATTATTTTTTAAATCTTGGTAGAAAAAGTTGAATAGAAGCTAAATGTACAATTCAGTAACTTTCTTATACATATTTTAAGGATGAAAATTGATTCTTCAACCACTCCCTTTCTATCCCTACATCTGATTCTTAGAAAACAGGTCATGCCCCTTTCCCAAAGTGGGTTCTAGTGACTGCTCCTCCACTGGAGTGGGCAGCTGGCAATATGACCCTGCCTCTCACATCATAAGATGACATGTGATCCCTTTCAGTCTTCAGCTACCCAATGAAGAGAATGTTATGATTATACCATTTTACATGTGAGAAAATGGTACGTGGTCGCACAGCTACTAGCCAGGCATAGTGGTGTGCACCTGTGGGCCTAGCTACTTGAAAGTGAAAGTGGGCCGGGCGCGGTGGCTCAAGCCTGTAATCCCAGCACTTTGGGAGGCCGAGGCGGGTGGATCACAAGGTCAAGAAATCGAGACCATCCTGGTCAACATGGTGAAACCCCGTCTCTACTAAAAATACAGAAAATTAGCTGGGCATGGTGGCGCACGCCTGTAATCCCAGCAACTCAGGAGGCTGAGGCAGGAGAATTGCCTGAACCCAGGAGGCGGAGGTTGCGGTGAGCCGAGATCGCGCCATTGCACTCCAGCCTGGGTAACAAGAGGGAAACTCCGTCCCCCCCCAAAAAAAAAAAAAAAGAAAGTGAAAGTGAAGAACTCAAACCCAGTCTGATTCCAAAGCTCGTGCTTTGCAAATTCTGTTACACAAATCAAATAATAAACATTTTAATCAATAAAAATAGAAAAGACAACCAATGTCAGTAAGATGAAATTACTGGAAGGAGGAAAATATCATAAGTCTAAAATCTCTACAAGAAATCACGAAGTAAAGGATCCATGCATTTGCCTGTATAAACGTTTTAAGCATATTTTTGCTCTTCAAACTGATAAGTAGCATCTATAGAAAACCTACAACTGACACACTTAATGATGAAAGACTGACTGCTTTTTCCATAAGGATTGGTGTTTCTACTCTCACCACTTCTATTTAATCTTAGACTGAAGATCTAGCCAGTGCAGTAAGGCAAGAAAAAGAAGTTAAAAGTTATAAGTAGGAAATGAAGGAGTAAAACTGTGAAACTTGCAGACAACATGATCTTGTATGTAGAAATCCTAAGCATCTACAAAACATCTAGTATAACTACTAACTCAGCTTAGCAAGGTCACAGAATCAATATACAAAAATAAATGTATTTGTCTCTATATCACAACAAATAACATGACGATGAAATTAAGAAAACAATTTTTTAAATACCATAAAAACAAATAAGAACAAATTCAAAAAGTAGAAGACATGTACACTGAAAATTACAAAACATTACTGTAATAAGAAGACCTAAATAAATGGAGACATATGCCATGGTCATCAGTTGGAAAGCTCAGTATTTTTTAAGATGACGTCTCACTCCAAATTAATTTATGCATTCAATGTAATCTCTATCAAAATCCCCTGTAGGCTATTCTACAGAAATCAACAAATTGATCCCAAAATTTATATGGAAAGGCAACAAAACTAGAATAGCCAAATGAAATCTGACAAAGAAGAACAAAGAGTTGCAAGACTTATACTACCTTATTAACCCTGTCTCTACTAAAAATACAAAATTTATCTGGGTGTGGTGGTACACACCCGTAATCCCAGCTACTTGGGAGGCTGAGGCAGGAGAATTGCTTGAACCCAGGAGGCGGAGGTTGCAGTGAGCCGAGATCATGCCACTTCACTTCAGCCTGAGCAACAAGAGAAAAATTCCATCTCAAAAAAAAAATTAATTAAAGTGTACAATTCAAGTGTTTCTCAGTATATCATTTTTACAAGGTGTGCAACCAAAAGCACCATGTAATTCCAGGATGTTTTCATCACCCAAATGCAGATCCCATACTCATGGGGAGCCATTGCCCAGTCTCCCTCCCCTCAGCCCCGAACCTGACTCTAATCTACTTTCTTTATAGTTTTGCCCATTCTGCACATGTCAAAAAAATGGAGTAAAAGGCTACAACATGTAGCATTTTTTGTCTGACTTCTTTCACTTAGCATAGTGTTTTCAAGGTTCACCTACGTTGTTGCATGTGTCAGTCATTCATTCCTTTGTGTGGATGATTATTTCTTTGTATGGATATACCACAATTTATTCATTCATCTGTTAGTGGACAATTGAATTGTTTCCGATTTTTGGCTATTATGAATAATGCTGCTATGAACATTAAGCTTTTGTGTGAACATACATTTTCATTTTCTTGGCTATATCCCTAGGAATTGAATTGCTGGGTTATATGACAACGATATGTTTAACTTTTTTAGGAACTAGCAAACTGTTTTTCACCATTTTATATTCCCACCAGCAATTTATTAGAGCTCCAATTTTTCCACATCCTTGCCAATACTTATTTCCCTTAAAAATTATTATTATGGCCATTCTAGTGTGTCTGAAATGATACCTCATTGTAGTTTTGATTTGCATTTCTCTGATGATGATGTTGAACACCTTTTCAAATACCTGTTTGTCATTTGTATGTCTTCTTTGGAGAAACAACTGTTCAAATAATTTGCTCACCTTTTTACTGTTTTTTTTTTTTTAACCATTGAGTTGTCAGAGATCTTCATTCACATATTCTAAATACTAGTTGCTTATCAGATACATGGTTTGCAAATATTTTATTTCATTCTGTGGGTTTTCTTTTCTTTAGGACAGTCTCTTGACAGCATCCTTTAATGCACAAAAGTCTGTGATGCTGATGAAATCCAATTTGTCTGTTTTTATCTTTGTTTACTTAGGCATTTGGGATCATATCTAGGAAATCAATGCCTGAATGATGATTTACACACATTTTTTCATTTAAGAGTCTTATACATTGGGCTCTTTTGTTTGTTTGTTTGGAGACGGAGTCTCACTCTGTCTCCCAGGCTAGGGTGCAGTGGCACGATCTCAGCTCATTGCAACCTCTACTTCCTGGGTTCAAGTGATTCTCCTACCTCAGCCTCCTGAGTAGCTGGGACTACAGGCACACGTGGCCACGCCTGACCAATTTGCTGTATTTTAGTAGAGATGGGATTTAACCAGGTTGCCCAGGCTGGTCTCAAACTCCTGAGCTCAGAAAATCCACCCACCTTGGCCTTCCAAAGTGCTAGGATTAAAGGCATGAGCCATTGTGCCCAGCCACTTTGGGCTCTTTTTAAATTTAGCAGTTTTTTTATATGTGTTTTGTTGTTTCTTTCAAGATACAGGGTCTTGCTCTATTGCCCAGGCTATAGCATAGCAGTGCAATTATAGCTCACTGTAACCTCGAACTCTTGGGCTCAAATGATTTTCCCAACTTAGCCTCCAGAGTAGCAAGCACTACACTATCCATTTTTAAAACCCATTCTGAGTTAATGTTTTAACACGGTGTGAGGTAGGGATCCAAATTTATTCTTTTACCTTTGGATATTCAGTTGTTCCACCCATTTGTAGAAAAGACTACTTTCCCTCATTGAGTGGGCTTCACACCCCTATCAAAAGTCTATTGGCTGGCCAGGTGCAGTGGCTCATGCCAGTAATCTCAGCACTTTGGGAGGCCGAGGTGAGCAGATCACCTGAGGTCCAGAGTTTGAGACTAGCCTAGCCAAGATGATAAACCCTGTATCCACTAAAAATACAAAAAAATCAGATGGGTGTGATGGTGGGCACCTATAATCCCAGCTACTCTGGAGGCTGAGGCAGGAGAATTGCTTGAACCCAGGAGGTGGAGGTTGCAGTGAGCTGAGATCACACCATTACATTCCAGCCTGGGAAACAACACGGTGTGAGGTAGGGGTCCAAATTTTGAGACAGAGGGTGAAACTCTGTCTCAAAACAGGGTTTATTTCTAAACACACAATTCTATTTCATTGTTCTACATGTTTATCCTTATTTCAGTACTATGTCTTGATTACTGTAGTTTTGTAGCAAGTTTAAAAATAGGAAAGTGTAAACCCACCAAATTTATTCTTTATCCAGATTATTTTGCCTATTCCAAATCTTGGCCTTTTTGTACAGATTTCAGGATCTGCCTGCCAATTTCTGAAAAAAAAAAAAAAAAAAAAAAAAAAAAAAAAGCAAAAGAGATTTTGATAGTGATTACACTGAAACTGTAATCAATTTGGTATTTCCATCTTAACAATTTTAAGTATTTCAATCCACGAACATGAATGTTTTTACATTTATTTAGGACTTTTGTATTTAACAACATTTTGTAGTTTTCAATGAACAAGTCCTACACTTCTTTTGTTAAAATTATTCCTAAGTATTTTATTCCTTTTGATTTTATAATAAATAGAATTATTTTCTTGATTTTATTTTTGGGCCATTCATTGCTAATGCATAATGCAATTGATTTGTAAATTTTGGTATTATATCCTACATATTTGCTGAACTCACTCATTAGTTATAATATGGATTCTTTAGGTTTTCTCTATGTCATCAGCCAATACAGATAGTTTACATTTACAACTTATGTAGTCTGCAAATATAGATAGTTTACAGTTTTCTTTCCACTGTGGATGCCTTTTATTTTCTTGCCTAATTGCCCCAAATAGAACTTCCAGTGCAGTGTTTTGTTTCAGTCTTTCACTGTTAAGTATGATATCAAGTGTGGATTTTTCACAGATGCCCTTTGTCAGGGTAAGAACATTCCTTTCAATCCCCAGTTTGTTGAGTACTTTTCATCATGAAACGGTGTGATTTTTGTCAAGTGCTTTTCATGAGTCAATTGAGGTGATCATATAGGGTTCTTTTTCTTCATTATATTAGTGTAGTATATAGCATTGATTGATTTTGTTTGTCGAAGCACCATTGCATTCTGGAGATAAATCCTATCTGGTCATAACATATAATGCTTTTATATACTGCTGGGTTTGGTTTGCTGCTATTTTATTAAAGATTTTCACATCTGTACTCATAAAAGATACTATAGTTTTCTTTCTTGTGTTATATTTACCTAGTTTGGATATCAAGATAATACTGGCCTCATAGAATGAGTTAAAAAGTGTTTTCTCCTGTCCTATTTTTAATTCTTCTTTAAACATTTGGTAGACTTCACTAGTGAAGCCATCTGGGGCTCAGATTTTCTTTGGGAAGTTTTCTGATTACTTATTTAATCCTTTTAGTTACTCTAGGTCTACTCAGATTTTTTATTTCTTATTGAGTCAGCCTCTGTAGTTTGTGTATTTCTAGGAATTTGTCCATTTATTCTAGGTATCTGATTTTTTTAGCATTCAGTTATTCATAGTATTGCCTTATAATCCTTTTTATTTCTGTGAGGTTTATTGGAAAGTCCCCTCATTCATTTCTGATTTTAGTAATTTGAGTAATTTGAGTCTTCTCTCTTTTTTCTTGGTAAATAAAGCTTGTCAATTTTGTTCCTCTTTCAAAGAACCAACTTTTTATTCTGTTTATTTCTCTACTTCATTTCTCTTTTGTATTTTATTAATTTCTGCTCTTTATTATTTCCTTCCTTCTGCTTGCTTTGGGTTTAGTTTACTTTTCTTTTCCCCATGTCTTCAGGTTGAAGGTTAGGTTATTGGTTTAAGATCTTTCTTTTCTTTTTTTTTTTTTTTTTNTAGACTGAGTTTCACTCTTATTGCCCAGGCTAGAGTGCAATGGTGCGATCTTGGTTCACTGAAACCTCCGCCTCCCGGTTCAAGTGATTTTCCTGCCTCAGCCTCTCAAGTAGCTGGCATTACAGGCATGCGCCACCACGCCCAGCTAATTTTGTATTTTTAATAAAGATGGAGTTTCTTCATATTGGTCAGGTTGGTCTCGAGCTCCTGACCATAGGTGATCCACCCACCTCAGTCTCCCAAAGTGCTGGGATTACAGGCGTGAGCCACCATGCCTGGCCCTCTTTTTTCAAATGTACGCATTTGCAACTGTGCATTTCCCTTCTATGCGCTGCTTTAACCGTATGCCATACATTTTGGATACATTGTGTTTTTATTTTCATTCATCCCAAATTATGCTTTATTTTGATTTCTTGCTTTACTGTATATTTAAAGTGTGTTGACATATTTGTAAATTTCCCAAATTTCTTTCAGTTGTTGATCTTTAGTTTCATTCCATTATGGTCAGAGAACATATACTGCATGTTTTCAACTCTTTTCGTGTTATTGAGACTTGATTTATGCTGTAAAATATCATCTGTACTGGAGACTGTTCCAAAGTACTTAAGAAGAGTTTGTATTTTTCTGCTGTAGGGTAGCTATATAGATGTCTATGAGGTTTAGTTCACTTATAGTGTTTTTCAAGTTTTCTGTTTCCTTGCTGATATACTGGCTAGTTGTTCTATTAACTATGGAAAGTAGGGTATTGATATACCCAACTATTATTGTTACCTAAGAAAAGAGCTCCAAAATACATGAAGAGAAACTGACAGACTTGAAGAAGTCTCTTCTCTTAGGTACATGTATGCATATAATTATTATATATTCTTGGTGAATTAACCATTTTTTAATTATAAAATGGTCTTCCTTTTTTTTAGTAATAATTTTTTTAAATCTATCTCACCACATATCAGTTATAGTAACTCCATCTCTCTTTTTATTATTGTTTGCATAGTGTATTTTTTCCTGTTCTTGACCATTCAATCTATTTATGTCCTTGAATCTAAGGTATGTTTTTTGTAGACAGTGTATAGTTGGTTCATTTAAAAAAAAAATCTTTCTAGCTTGTAGACAGCTGCTATAAAAAAAATTAGATAAAATCTTTTTTCCAGTCTCTGCTTTTTGATTAGAGTTTGCAGTCAATTTACATTTAATGTAATTAATGATAAATGAGGAGTAACATCTTCCATTTTACTGTTTGTTTTCTACCTTTTTATGCCTTTTGTTTCTACATTTCTCCATATTGGCTTCCTTTGTGTAAAATAGATATTTTCTGATACAGTATTTTATTTTATTTTATTTTTATTTATTTATTTATTTTTTTTTCCAGTGGACACTTTTATTGTTTATTTAATGGATCATCAATTTCACCTCCCTACCTACAAAGTCAATTTCATCTTGTTTCCACGCTGAGTAGTGAAACAGTGACAAAGCTAATAAGAATAAGCTACATCAAAAGAGAACTAAGCTAACACAGCTCACTAACAGGCAAAATATAAATATATGCACTCTAGAATGCACAACGGTTTAGTCACTAAGAAATTCAAATGGGATCTTGAAGAATGTAGGCATATCCAGGGTGTAGTAAAGATGAGCTGAGATACTGTGCAACTGTTTAAGGGTTCCTGGCACTGCATCTCTTGGCCACTAGCTGAATCGACATGGAAGGTTTTGGCTAATGCCAAGTGGAGATGCAGAAAATGCTAAGTTGACTTGGGGGCTGTGCACAGGAACTAAAGGCAGGAAAGTACTAAATATTGCTGAGAGCATCCACCCCAGGAAGGACTTTACCTTCCAGGAGCTCTAAACTGGCACCACCCCCAGTGCTCACATGGCTGACTTTATCCTCCGTGTTCCATTTGGCACAGCAAGTGGCAGTGTCTCCACCACCTATGATAGTGATGCAGCCCCTAGAAGTGGCTTTCACCACTTCATCCATGAGGGCTTTGGTTCCCCGGGCAAAAGCTTCCCATTCAAATACCCCCACAGGGCCATTCCACACAATCTGCTTAGCCCGAGTGACAGCCTCAGCATACTTCTTGCTGCTTTCAGGACCACAGTCCAAGCCCATCCAGCCAGCAGGTATGCCAGAAGCTACAGTGGCTTGGCCAGTCTTGGCATTCTCATCAAACTTGTCAGCAGTGACAAAGTCAACAGGCAAGGTAATCTTCACACCATTCTTCTCAGCTTTGGACATTAGGTCTTTGACAATCTTGGCTCCCTCTTCATCAAACAGAGAAGTACCGATCTCCATGTTGTTGAGCACCTTAAGGAAGGTAAAAGCCATTCCACCACCAATAATCATCTCATTGACTTTGTCCAGCATATTATTGATCAGCTGGATCTTGTCTGCAACTTTAGCTCCGCCCAGGATGGCCAGGAAGGGTCGCTCTGGGCTCTCCAAGGCCTTGGCAAAGTAGTTCAGCTCCTTCTTCATCAAAAAACCACCAGCCTTCTGTGGCAGATTGACTCCTACCATGGAGCTGTGGGCTCTGTGAGCAGTGCCAAAAGCATCGTTAACATAAACATCCCCTAGCTTGGAAAGTGAAGCTCGGAAAGCTTCTATTTTGGCTGGTTCAGCTTTAACCTTGTTCCCAGAAGCATCTTTTCCCTTCCCTTCTTCCTCCACATGAAAGCGGAGGTTCTCCAGCAAGATGACAGACCCAGCAGCTGGGCTGGCACAGGCTTTCTCCACTTCTGGGCCTACACAGTCTTTCAAGAACAGAACATCCTTGCCCAGCAGAGATTTGAGTTCCACAGCAACTGGCTCTAAGGAGTACTTGTCAGGCATAGGGACACCATCAGGCCGGCCTAGGTGGCTCATAAGGACTACTGACTTGGCTCCATTATCTAAGCAGAATTTGATGCTTGGGACAGCAGCCTTAATCCTCTGGTTGTTTGTTATCTGGTTGTTCTTCATAGGAACATTGAAGTCAACTCTCATAACGACCCGCTTCCCTTTCACGTCCAGCTTGTCCAGCATCAGCTTGTTAGAAAGAGACATTTTGGAAATACAGCCGGGAGAGAGGTCGGTGATTCAGAGAGCGAGAGAGCCGGCTGCAGACGTGCGCTCTGTACCCTTGCAGAATGCCGAACCTGATACAGTATTTTAATTCTCTCATTTCTTTTACTATATTTTTGAGTTTTCTTTCCTAGTGGTTTCCCTGGGAATTACCACTAATAACTTCATACAAGACAAGTCCCTTCTCTGTCACTGCTTTTAAGATTCTCTCTTTGGCTTTCAACAGTTTGATTACAATGTAACTCAGTGTGGATCTCTCTATCATACTTGGAGTTTATTGTTCTTTTTAAATGTGTATGTTAGTGTTTTTCATCAAATTTAGGGAGTTTTGGCCATTATTTCCTTAAGTAGTTTTTCTGAAACTTTCTCTCACCTCTCCTTCTGGGATTCCATTATGCATATGTTGATGTACTTAACAGTGTCTCACAAATTTCTAATCACTTTTTTCTGCTTGTTTTTTCTTTCTGTTCCTCTGACTGGATAATCTCAATTGACTTATCTTCAAGTTTGTTGATTATTTTTATCCTGCCTGATTAAATGTGCTACTGGGTGCCTCTGGTTTATTTTTCAGTTCAATTATTCCAGCTTTCAACTCCAGAATTACTATTTTTTAAATAATTTTGACCTATTTTTATTCTATATTTGGCAAAACACAGTTATCATTTGATATGGTTTGGCTCTGTGTCCCAACCCAAATCACATCTCAAATTGTAATCCCCACATGTCAAGGAAGGCATCTGGTGGGAGGTGATTGGTTCTCCCCATGCTGTTTTCATGATAATGAGGGAGTCCTCAAGAGATCTGATGGTTTTATAAGTGTGTGACGGTTCCTCCATTGCTCTCTCTCTTGCTCTCTGTCCTTCCGCCCCATGAAGAAGGTACCTGCTTCCCCTTCTGCCATGACTGTAAGTTTCCTGAGGCCTCCCCAGTCATGAGGAACTGTGAGTCAATAAAACCTTCTTTGTTTATAAATTACCTAGTCTCAGGTACTATCTTTATAGCACTGTGAAAACGAACTAATCCGTCATTCTTTGCTTCAGCTCTTCAGACATAGTTTAAACTTTTTGAACATAGGTTTAGATAGCTAATTTTCATCTCTGTATAGCAAGCACAACATCTGGGCCTCTTAGGACCAGGTTCTATTGGTTGCTTTCCATATGTGTGTGGGACATAATTTCATGTTTCTTTACATGTCTCATGATTTTATATTGAAAATTTGACATTTAAAATAATATAATATTGCAAGTCTAAAATCATATTCTTCCCTGCTCAATTTTTTTTTTTTTTTGCTGCTGGCTGTTAAATGTTATTTTTATTTATTTCATGACTTTTCTGAACTAATTCTATAAAATATGTTGGCTTTTTTTTTTTGAGACAGACAGAGTCTCCCTCTGTCACCCAGGCTGAACTGCAGTGGCATGATCTTGGCTCACTGCAACCTCTGCCTCTGGAGTTCAAGCGATTCTCCTTCCTCAGTCTCCCCGAGTAGCTGAGACTACAAGCATGTGCCACCATGCCAAGCTAATTTTTTGTATTTTTAGTATAGACAGGGTTTCACCACATTAGCCAGAATGGTCTTGATCTCCTAACCTTGTGATCCACCCACCTCGGCCTCCCAAAGGGCTGGGATTATAGGCGTGAGCCACCATGCCCAGCCATGTACTGTTTATTATATATGGTCATGGGAGTATCAATTAGCTTAGTGATTGGACATCTAATGACCGAACAGAGATTTCCTTAAATGCTGGAACCAGTAAACCTCTAAATCTTTGTTATGGGTTACTATATATATGTTGGATCATACCTGTAACACTCAGCCAGGCAGTTCACAATGCTGTTTTAGCCTTTACTTTCTGCTCGTGCAGAACCTCAAGGTCACCAAGAAATGAGAGCTTAGGCCCTCTCAGGTCTTTCTTCATAATGCCCGCAGGCCTACATATGGCCTTGACCTTCCAGATTCTCAGGAACATGTCAGAGCATTTCGAAGCTTATTCCTCAGCTTTTCCCTTTAATCTTTTTGGCTAATCTATCGTTTGCACTATCATCCATCTCATGCAGCCTCACAGTTAAAAGACTTGCCCAAAATTATTTTCAAATACCTCCCAACCCCTGGGAGAGACGTTTTACACTTAGCAAGTTCAAGCCACATCAAGTAAAGATGTACCTTTTCAGTGGAGACTTCTAAGGATAGAGACAAATCATGTCAGCTCTTTGGGACTGAGGCTTTGCAAGAACGCCAGCTCTGTTCTGATCCCTCGACACTGGAATGCAGTTGTTCTTTTTCTAGGCTATTGCTGAGCTAAAGAGTGGGAGACAGGCCTAGGGTAAGTTAAAATGTCATAAAGATTACAGTTCTTACCGAGATTCAGGTATTTTTCTTGAATAAATGCTCCCTGGATGGCTGAAAGTCATTGGTTAACGCCGAGAGAGTTGAAAAAAATGGATTCTGCTTTTCTTTGCCAGTTTTTTTATTGCTATTATGAAAGAACAAAATTTTGGATGTTCTTAATCTGCCATTTTTACTGATGTCACCTGTTTTAATGTTTTGTTTTTATTACCTACAAAACTAGCCTCACAGGATTATGTTGATAAGGTGGAAGAAGACATTTTTAAAACATTTTATTAAGCTGAGAATACTCATTTTTAACTTTCATTCAGAGTAATGTAAGTGATACTATATTTCTAAATTCATCTTCTACTATTCGTTAGTAGCCAGATTCAATAATTTAGTCTTAAATTATAGTTCCATTTAAATTATCTTTTGAAGAAAGGAATGGATTCTGGATCCATCAATTTCCTATACATTGTCTTCTCCTGATAGAAAACAAAAATTCACAATCTTTTTTCAAATTTAAAGATGTTTGGTGATAAATTTTAACGGTGCAATATCAATATCTTCACCAACTCTGTTGTCAATAAATTAAGGAGCATGTCACAATAACTTACAAGAACTCTGTTCTTTCAAGCATCCAGGTTTCATTTCGTGCTTTAATTTTGTGTGGCATTGGAAAACATGTTGCCTTCCTTCCCTGCAGAGGAGTGTGAACCCCCAAAATTTGAGACAGGTCTAGTTAATTTAGACAGTTTATTTTGCCTGGGTTGAGGATGCGCCCACGTGCGTCAGGAAGTCCTGATAACACGTGCCCAAAGTGGTCAGGGCATAGCTTGGTTTTGTACATTTTAGGGACACATGAGACAGGAGTCGATAGGTAAGAAGTATATTTTTTCCACCCAGAAAGGTGGAGACAGCTCAAAGCAAGCCTCACTCCCCTCCTACCGGCTCTTCCCGGCACTGGGGGCTTTCAGGTCACAGGTAGGTGAGAGACAGATGTTTGCATTCTTTTGAGTTTATGATAAGTCTTTTCAAAGAAGGCAATCAGAATATGCATCTATCTCTGTGAGCAAAGGGTGACTTGAAGAGAATGGGAGGCAGGTTTGCTCCGAGTGGTTCCCAGCTTGAAAGGACCCAAGGTATTTTCCTTTCACATTTCCTCCTTTTCTTTTAAAAAATCTTTTGGAGAAACCATTTTACAAGAAAAAGAATCTCTGGTCTCAGGTTTCATCTGATCTCTCGTGGCTAGGATGGTTTATTCCTAGATGGGTAGGTCTGGAAAGCTCATTTTTAGCAGGTTGGGAAGTCTCCTGTCCTGTGAAGAGAAAATAGAAGGGAAGAAGAGAGGAAAACAAAACAGAAGAACAATCCAGGCGGGGAGTGGTGGCTCACGCCTGCAATCCCAGCATTTTGGGAGTCGGAGGCAGGCAGATTGCCTGTCAGGAGTTGGACACCAGCCTGTCCAACATGGCGAAACCCCATGTCTCCTAAAAATACAAAATTTAGGGTGGTGGTGGGCACCTGTAATCTCAGCTACTCAGGAGGTTTAGGCAGGAGAATTCCTTGAACCCGGGAGGCGGAGGTTGCAGTGAGTCGAGATTGTGCCACTGCACTCCAGCCTGGGTGACAAGAGTGAAACTCCATCTCAAAAAAAGGAAAAGAAAGAAAATGATGGCTTACATATGTAAACAGGTTACTGTTATTTTCTTCCAAAATTTAAGTTATCTGGCTTCAGTTCACAGAATTAAAAAACAAAACAAACAAAAAAAAAACACGCAACTTAGTTTTCAGTGACTCCAAATTAGGAAAATGAAAAAAAGAAGAGAAAAAAATGAAAACATTATTTTGAACACTTGCAGCCAAAAAAATTAGAATTTGATCCAAGCTATAGAAAATAATGAAAATTGAAAAAAAAAATTAGGCAAGGCTAGACTCTAACAACAGGTATACAATCATTTTGAAACAATTTTTCTCTCTCTCCAGTTTCTCATTTTACTAAAGACAAATCATGGGAGAGCTGGTTTGCTTATTATACTTCGCCTAAATATTTGTATGCAGTGCAGCAAGAATAATTATTATTTTTATATAGGCTTTTACATTGACTCTGATGGAATTTTGTTCCATAGGAGGAATCTCAGATAAGACTTCTTGGTCAGGCATGGTGGCTCACGCCTGTAATCCCAACACTTTGGGAGGCCGAGGTGGGTGGATCACAAGGTCAGGAGTTCGAGACCAGCCTGGCCAAGATGGTGAAACCCCACCTCTAAAACAACAAAAAAGAAGCCAGGTGCGGTTGGCGGACACCTGTAATCTCAGCTACTCAGGAGGCTGAGGCAGGAGAATTGCTTGAACCCAGGAGGTGTAGGTTA
>NW_016107851.1:230805-262043 GCF_001604975.1 Cebus imitator
AAAAAAAAAAAGCTGTCAGTAGCCCAAAATAAATGTTTTAAGACTCTGAAAAGCAAAACAAAGGATCAGCAAATGTATTAAGAAAAAAGTCAGGAGTGGTGTGGTGGCTCACGCCTATAATCCCAGAATTTTGGGAGGCTGAGGCAGGTGGATCACCTGAGGTCAGGAGTTCAAGACCAGCTTGGCCAACATGGCAAAACCCTGTTTCTACTAAAAATACCAAAATTAGCTGGGCATGGTGGCCTGTGCCGGTAATCCCAGCTACTCCAGAGGCTGAGGCAGGAGAATCACATGAACCCAGGAGGCGGAGACTGCAGTAAGCCGAGATCACGCCATTGCACTCCAGCCTAGGCAACAAGAGTGAAATTCTGTCTTAAAAAAGGAAAAGAAAAAGAAAAAAGAAAGTAAACAGAGCAAGTAACCTTGAAGAGAAGGAAAAAAAGCAAAAACAGAAAGAAAAAGAGAAATATTCACAAGAGATTTTTTTTTTTGAGACCAAGTATCTCGCTCTGATGCCCAGGCTGGAGGGCAGTGGTGTGATCTCCACTCACTGCAACCTCCACCTTGCACGTTCAATTGATTCCCATGTCTCAGCCTTCTGAGTAGCTAAAATTACAGGTGCTCACCACCATGCCTGGCTAATTTTTGTATTTTTAATAGAGGCCGGGTTTCACCATGTCAGCCAGGCTGGTCTCCAACTCCTAACCTCAGGTGATCTGACCACCTCGGCCTCCTAAAGTGCTGGGATTGCAGGTGTGAGCCATCGCACCCACCCCCACAGAAGAGAATTATTTGTTATTATTATTATACTTTAAGTTCCGGGGTACATGTGCAGATCTTGCAGGTTTGTTACATAGGTACACACATGCCATGCTGGTTTTCTGCATCCATGCCCTGTCATCTACATTAGATTTATCTCCTAATGTTATCCTTCCCCAATCCCCCCACCGCTTGCTATCCCTCCCCTATCTCCCCCACCCCGCAACAGGCCCCTGTGTGTGATGCTCCCCTCCCTGTGTCCCTGTGTTCTCATTGTTCAACTCCCACTTATGAGTGAGAACATTCGGTGTTTGGTTTTCTGTTCTTGTGTCAGTTTGCTGAGAATGATGGTTTCCAGCTTCATCCATGTCCCTGCAAAAAACATTAACTCATCCTTTTTTATGGCTACATAGTATTCCATGGTGTATATGTGCCACATTTTGTTTATTCAGTGTATCATTGATGGGCATTTGGGTTGGTTCCAAGTCTTTGCTATTGTGAACAGTGCTGCAATAAACATACATGTGCATGTGTCTTTATAGTAGAACGATTTATAATCCTTTGGGCATATACCCAGTAATGGGATTGCTGGGTCTAACGGTATTTCTATTTCTAGATCCTTGAGGAATTGCCACACTGTCCTCCACAATGGTTGAACTAATTTACACTCCCACCAACACTGTAAAAGTGTCCTATTAAGAGAATTCTTTAAAAGAAAATTGAATTGAGTCATTAGAGATGACAAAGGAGAATTTAAATAATTTATCTGATTCAAGTAATTTTTTATTTAAAACATAAAAACCAGGACAGGATGTCTTGAAAAGAGATCAGAGAACAGAAAAAAGTGTTTGGAAATGAAAAATGTGATTGCTTACCCCCCAAAAATCTTTCAAAAGAAATTATTTGAAGTCGACAAAAATAACTTACACAGGTGAAAAAGTAAAGACTGAGTGAGATAGGAAAATATTTATGAAAAACTACAAGAGAGAAGTAATCCAGGACACCTAACATTAGACCAGCAGGAGTTTTTAAAAGAGAGAGGAGAGGAATGAAGAAAGGGAAATCGTTTGTGTGTCTGTGTGTGATTTTTTTTTAAATCATTTTTGAAAAACTTTACTCAGAACTAAAAATGTTATGTCTTCAGATTGAATTCCAAGCAGGATAAAATAAAGAGGCCTGAAATGCATCTTTGTGAAATTCCAGAACAGTAACTAACAATAAATAGAAGATCCTAAAAATCTTCCAAAGGCAAAAAGCAGCCCAGTAGCTGAGTCTACAGCAGATTTTTCGAGACTACAGCAGATTTTTCTAGTGGGTCTCGCCGGCAGCACAAAAATGTTGAAAAACATTGAAGCAGTATTTCCAATTCAGAGGGAAAAATAATTTTCAAAGTTCAATAGTAGGTGTGGACAAACAATAAATGATGAAAGAGAAAATAATACATTTGATGTGATACTGGAAGTTCACCTCTCTCATACCTTCCTTCCCTCCCCAGGAGTTTACTGGAGGTTATATTTGCCAGTCAAAGAAGACAGAGACCAAGAAAGGACACTTGTTGGAGATTAGCACCGGCTCCAGGAACCCATGAACAGAAGACTCAGGCTGAGGGCTTATGCATTCAGCCCAGAGAAAATCCACTTAAATGCAGAACAATTAAGGACTCTGGGGAAGAAGGACTTCACACAGTAGTGCGATTGGAAGGCAGATAAATTTTAGGGCACAATGAAAGTTGCTTAGTTTTTTTTATCCTTTTTCAATAGGAAGGATTAAAAAAATCATCTAAAACTCGGGGGAAACATCATCTAAAACAAGGTATAAAGAAATAGCTCATGTGTGACCCTTACCTGACTGTGATATGACATGGAGCATTTGATGAAGGATGCGGAAGGGAGCCTCCTTAACTCTGAAGTGAGCAACTTGGCCCAAGAGCACGTGGCAGATGCACAGGACACAGAGGGAAGGAAATGGCCTCCTGGCATGGTCCCGGCTCTGCACTGAGCAATGTCGACAAAATCATAAAGACTGCTTGCTCTTAGTTTTCCTACTTTTAGAATCAACCTACAGTCATGTAAGACTTAATTGTAGTTGTAGAATAAAAGATAAAATATTATTAGCTTTTGTAACAATAGAAGTCCTAACAATGATTCACAGTTATTCCGTGAATAAGGGTAAGGGAAAAGAGGGGGGAATGTAAGGGATTTTATGTGGAGTGAGGGAGGCAAAAGATGTTGACAGAAGCTGATGGAACAACACACACACACACACACACACACACACACACACACACATAGGAGTATATTGCTTAAAATGACAAAAATAGCCATCATAGGCCAGGCGTGGTGGCTCACACCTGTAATCCCAACACTTTGGGAGGCTGAAGTGGGCAGATCACTTGAGGCCAGGAGTTCGAGACCAGCCTGGCCAACCTGGTAAAACCCTGTCTCTACTAAAAGTACAAAAATTAGCTGGGAGTGGTGGCACATGCTGTAGTCCTAGCTACTAGGGAGGCTGAGGCAGGAGAGTCGCTTGAACCCCAGAGGCAGAGGTTGCAGGGAACTGAGATTGCACCACTGCATCCCAGCCTGGGCAACAGAGCAAGACTCCGTCTCAAAAAAAAAAAAAAAAATGAATAACCAACATAGGAATTTTAAAAATAATATATAGTTACCAAAAATTGGGGGAAACGGAGATAGGAAAAGGCAGTTCTATAAGCGAGATAAATCTTTATCTTTCATATCAGAAGTTCAGTGAAGATTGTCTGAAATTGATTGGTTCTTTCGATTTTATGAAATGTCTACAATAGGCAAATCTATAAAGCCAACAAGGAAATGAGGAATTTCTGGGGCTGGGACTGAAGCGTGGAATCACTGCAAGTCGCTTAGAGGGATCTTCTGACGTGATAGGAATGTTTTAAAATTGGGCTGTGGGATGCTTGTACAACTCTGTAAAATTCATTACATGATACACTTAAGAGATTTTTATGACATGTACATTACCCATCAACAAAGCTGTGTTGAAAAAAGAACTGATTTTTAAAAGGTCAAAGAAGAGATGTGAAAATATATTATTTAGAGCTCTGTAGACAACAGCAATAAAAACAGCAATGTTTTCCAGGATGATCTAGGAGCTGTGAGACAGGGTGAGGAAGTGTGAAATGGGGGCAGTTGTTTAATCAGTTCTATTTTTCTATACTATTTTGATTTTGTTAATCAATGCATGTATTATCTCAGTTCATCATTAGAGATTTTCAAAAATTTAGATTCCTTGATGCAGAAAAGAATGTTTCTTGTTTTTAATCTCTTAGAATTTAAATATGAGTAATGATGGCATGTGGGTTAATGAGCAGAATTTATTTTTCTCCTAAAGACCAAGGCCAAGGGGCAAACTCTCTTACGAGCCACCGCTCATAACTTGATGGGGGCAAGAGCTCAAACGGGCATCGCCAAAAGTCCATCCCACTCCCAAAATAGAATGGAGGCAAGGAGACTGAGCAACTGGTCTTGCCGGGAATGACATTTGGTGCAGCTGTGTTAAGCGGTTGCCATGGATTAATACAGCAAACATAAATAATCTCAGGGAAGCAAGTGCGGAGAAAAACGAGATGACACAGGAAGTCGCTAATGTTATCAGCTGTCCTCATCTGTTTATGTAAGAACACTGCCAAAGTAACCATCTATATGTCCCGGTTTTAAGCCGCATGACACAACCTTTCTACCCTGAGCTGAGAGTGGTAGGTGGCCAGTGAGAGGCCATCTCCGTGGAAAACACATATTAGGACTTTCTGAGATATGAAGTAATGCAGTAGATCATGAGGACTTCAGGCTACAAGCTGACGACCTTGCAGTTGGTTTAAGAGCTTGGGGACTTTTCAGTGTAATTTTGTTGGGTGACTAACCCGAAGCTTTCACACCTGCGTTCCCTTTCTGTCTTTCCTTTTTTTTTTTGAGACAGAGTGTTGCTCTGTTGCCCAGGCTGGAGTGCAGTGGCACAATCTGGGCTCACTGCAACCTCTGTCTCCCAGGTTCAAGCGATTCTTCTGCCTCTCAATCTCCCGGTAGCTGGGATGACAGGCCCCTGCCGCCACACCTGGCTAATTTTTTTTTTTTTTTTAGTAGAGATGGGGTTTCACCATGTTGGCCAGGCTGGTCTTGAACTCCTGACCTCAGGTGATCTGCTCATCTTGGCCTCCCAAAGTTCTGGGATTACAGGTGTGAACCACTGCACCCAGCCTGCATTTCCTTTCAAATAAAGTGCTACGTGAATGGTGGTAATACACCAGTAAGAGCGATTTCATGCAGCCCAGCAGATACGTGGTTTGTGTAGTTTTTTCTTTTCTTTGAGACGGAGTCTCGCTGTGTCACCTAGCCTGGAGTGCAGTGGCATGATGTGGGCTCACTACAACCTCCACCTCCTGGGTTCAAGCAATTCTCCTGTCTCAGCCTCCCGAGTAGCTGGGATTACAGGCACCATGCCCAGCTCATTTTTTGTATTTTTAGTAGAGACGGGGTTTCACCATGTTGGCAGACTGGTCTGGAACTCTTGACCTCAGGTGATCTGCCTGCCTCGGCCTCCCAAAGTGCTTGGATTACAGGCGTGAACCACTGCACCCGGCCCATTTTTTCTATACATGAGGCAATGAGAAAGGCTATTCCTGCCTTTCCATCAATCCCATTGGACCAATATTTCCCATGTTTATGTGAAACCAGACCTCTCACCGGTTAGCCTGTTGCTGGAGTGACTGCACTCATTTACTCCACTTGCTCCGGGATGCCTCTCATTACCTGAATGTGCACACGGGGCCCAGCAGGCACTGAGGGCAAGGTTGAGTGGCACTTGTTATCTACATGCCTCCCAGCTGGGTCCTGCTCAGGGAGGAGTGGCCAAGAGCCTTGGTGACAGCCATAGCCTGGCAAGATTCATGCTGCAGACAACGAGGTGTCCGAATCCCTTCCTTCTAATTCCCAGGCATGGGGTTAGTAGACAAAGCCAGTGAGACTGATAAGAAAAGCGAGATGTAAAAGCCAGGAAAGAGCACCACGTTGTCCGCTGAGACAAAAATGGAAGCGGTTTAATAAGTTTGTTATTTACTATCACGTGGTGTTACAACTAATCAAAGCGGGACAAAAATGATCAGAGCCTTTTCACAAAGCCAGTGCTTTGTGTAGTGAGGTTTTTAAGACATTACCCGAGGCGGGTGGATCACGAGGTCAAGAGATCGAGACCATCCTGGTCAACATGGTGAAACCCCGTCTTGATTAAAAATACAAAAAATTAGCTGGGCATGGTGGCGCGTGCCTGTAATCCCAGCTACTCAGGAGGCTGAGGCAGGAGAATTGCCTGAACCCAGGAGGCGGAGGTTGCGGTGAGCCGAGATCGCGCCATTGCACTCCAGCCTGGGTAACAAGAGCGAAACTCCGCCTCAAAAAAAAAAAAAAAAAAAGACATTACCCTATCAGTGAGAGAGAGCCACAGTGAGACAAACATTATAAGACAACGAGCTAAATATAAAATAAAAAATGCAGATGTAAAATTATATTTACAAGTCTTCCTTTTGCTGTCAATAGTCGGTAATTGGTTGCAACCACCCAGATGGGAGTCAGAGATATACATCGGTAAGTACCACTTCCAGTGTCAGTGGCTAAAGCATCCTGCCAGAAAGAATTTCTTAGTCAAAATTCCTAAACATTTCTCAATGTGTCAAAATGTACATATTTGCTTACAATATATTGGAAAAAAATGAGAATTTCCTTCACTTCTGGTGTCGTGAAAAGTTCCCGATAGATATCTCATGGAGACCAGATTCCGTGAGCACTTCCTGCGGCCTTACTGCAGACAGCAGGCCACTGCAGCCTCCACTCAGACGAATGCTTAGTAGCTGAGACTGTGCACGCACTGGCTTAAGTATAGTGAGGGCGGGGATACTAGGCTTGCCACTTCCTAGCTGTGGGATATTACTTGAGTCCTTTAAACTTTTGTCAGAAACTCAAGCCCTCAAGCTGTCATCTCCTCCATCTCTGCACCTCCAGGACCGCCATGAGCTTAAATGAGAGCATACGTCTAAGAGCACAGCCCAGTGCCAAAATACGGTTAAAAATGGGGATGATGATTTTTCCTATTTTGTAATTGAAGGCATGGAGGCCAAGAGAAGTGAGGAGGTGGCTCCAGGTCACAAAGCCTGGGGTCACAAAGCTGGGATCTGAAGGCAGGCTGTCGACGGTAAGGTTGTTATACTCAGTAAATGAGTTAATTCATGGAAAGCTCTTAGGAAAGCCTGGTTATGAGAAAGCTCTCAATAGAGATTCACTCTTTTATTATGACTCCATTCGCTTTCACATTATTCAAGCCTTTTCCTTTATTTCACTTCAAGAATGAGGGCTTGGTGTATGTGTCCGCATCGTCTATAAGGCTGTACATTTTGAACTTACTCCATTTCTGTGACCTTGTAACCCAGGCTTTTGGGAAAGCTGTCTTCTCCAGCGGATGTGAAATAGAGATGGCAGTGACAGTAACATAGATATAAAAATAACTCTTCCAAGTGGTCCATTCACTGGCAAAGGAATACATCTAAATCCTTGCAAGCCTCTTGGACAGTCTGCTTGCTCACTAAATGTTTTTATTTAATGAAACGATGGTGATTTTTAAATTTCAGAGTCATTTCATTCTTTTAGGGTTATGGATCCCATAATAAAGGAGAGGTAATGTATGGACTAAAAAAAAAAAAAAATGAAAGCCTGATTTATAAAGTAAACATTGATGGCAAGGTTTACGTAAATGGAACACTCTCTCCTACACTAAAGGAGAGATTTTGGTGGAATATTAGGTATGAGGGGCAGAGAATCCCTTTCCTCTATTACACCAGGGTAGATACAAATGATGCTGTTCCTGTAAGGCTGGTTGCCTCGCCGGGAGTTGAGACACGCCCATCTCCCTCCCCGCTTGAAAATTACTTATTAGAATATGTCCATCATCTAGCTCCGCCTTGGAAATCCCCTCTGCACTCGGCACCTAACCCCACCCCTGGAAATCCCCTCTGCACTCAGCACTTAGCCCGCTCACCGGAAATCCCACCTACCTACCAATAGCAACTCACCTCCTCCACATCCTGTTTCTCCAAATCCAATCGAACGCCTTCGCTCCCTATAAAACCCCACTCTTGAGCGGCGTCAGGTGCGACTTCCCTGGCCCCTCTTCCCGGGATCGGGGAATGTTGCCCGGGAGCCGAATAAATTGGCATCTAATTTTCTTGTGCTGGTCTCAGTTTCCTCGTTTTTAACTGGGCAATAAACCTACAGAGAAGAAACTTTACAGGTCCCTGCTGTTTTTCGAGGTGCCATAAGGAGCAAACCAGCAATCTGTCAGTGGGTACGTTGGTACGTTCCATGGGGGCAACCTGGGTTTGATCCCCCCAGCTTCCGAAGTCATGAAGCTCAGGGTTGTGGGCGGGTTTGCTCATCTGTGAGGTGGGAATAATGAGAGTGCCAAGCTTTTAAGTCTGTGTGGGGATTAAGTGAGATAAATCCAAGACAGTGTGAGAAAAGGGCCTAGACGAGACATGCATTCTACCTATTGATTATTGGTAGTATCCACCCTCTTTATTAAAGCACCCTAACAACAAAGCTATTGCACTGAGACGCATAAAAGCCAACTTGAAAGAGATGGCAGAAACCTCAATATTCCAGTGGCAGGAGGCAGCCTCGTTGCTCACACTGACGGCCGGGTACCCATGAAATAGCTGCTTCCAATCAAGTTGAAGCAAAACTCCGGCTCCGGTAGTTCCCTTTCCTTAGAACTAAAATGTGGAACACGGCTGGGCATGACGACTCCTGCCTGTAATCCCAGCACTTTGTGTAGCCAAGGGGGAAACTTGTTTGAGGCCAGGAGTTTGGGACCAGCCTGGACAATGTAGCGAGACCCCCATCTCTATTTTTTATTTTATTTTGTTTTATTTATTTATTTATTTTTTGAGACGGAGTTTTGCTCTTGTTACCCAGGCTGGAGTGCAATGGTGCGATCTCTGCTCACCGCAACCTCCGCCTCCTGGGTTCAGGCAATTCTCCTGCCTCAGCCTCCTGAGTAGCTGGGATTACAGGCACGCACCACCATGCCCAGCTAATGTTTTTGTATTTTTAGTAGAGACGGGGTTTCATCATGTTGACCAGGATGGTCTCGATCTCTTGACCTCGTGATCCACCCGCCTCGGCCTCCCAAAGTGCTGGGATTACAGGCTTGAACTGCCGCGCCCCGCCTTAATTCTTTTACTAATGCCTCTCAGGTCAGAAGTGGGAACCTGGGGTGACATTGTGAAATGAATGACACTAAGGCAAGATGCTCTAAGCCCTCTGTCAGGCCCGCATAAGGGCTGCTGGAGGGCGCCTCTGGTGTGCGGCAGTGCCAGCGCCCGCTGTTTAGCCAGCTAGGGAAGGAGATGCCCAAAATGGCCGAGACATCTCCCTCCTGGGGAAGTTAGGAGAAAACTCCATTTCTCCAAGCTCTTATGATAAGGCCTGACGGCTGTCAGCAAAGCCCACAGACATCCGGGGGCTTAACCGTCTGTGTGATGCTGTGCTTCAGCAGTCACGTTCCACGTCTGCTCTCATGTTCTGCTTCTGCACCTGGTTCCCTTTGTCTTGGGAAAGATAATCAGTCATAGTAATATAAATCTTAATGTTGTAGTTCTTTCTTGGTAAGTATGGAAAAAGTACTGATGCTTCTGCTCCTTGCCTCACTTCGGTGCCAGAAATTCCTGAGCCCCCACCTGAATGACACGTGATGTACTTGACCCTATCACTGCCATGCCCTGCCTACCGTGCCCCCAGCCACCGACCACCAAGGCCACGCCCTACCTACCCTGCCCCAGATTTGCAACTCAATAAAAGCGAAAACATTCCAGCATTCAGGGCCACTGCTGGTCTCCATGATTTGGGTAGCAGTGGACCCCTGGGCCCAAACTCCCTTTTCTCTATCTCTGTCTCTTGTGTCTTTGATTTCTACAGTTTTTTGTCTCTGCACCAGCCCGGGGCGGCTCACAGAACCTTGTAAGGCTGGGCGCTACATGTGGTGTTGTGCTGGCTTTGTTCTTGAGTACGTTCTTTCCCTCTTTTAGGCTCGTTCCCGGTGCCTCTCTTGTTTTCAGAGCAGGCCCTGGAAGTGGGCTTTCAGCATCTGTTGCCGACCCGGACAGTTCCCCTCCAGCCTCCCATCTCTCATCCCACCTTCCCTCAACTGCTTGGCTCACGTTTTATCCTCATTGAACTTTCCAGAGGGAATTCTTTACACAATCAGTCTCTTGACATCTTTTACTAAAGTCACAAACTGACTCATTTGTGAAAGTCTCATAGAAAATGGGGTGGTGGGTGAGTTTAAGAAAACACTGTGGCGAATTGCATGGGAAAATCTGTCAACTCACTCATATTAAGGTAAGTAGAAGAAATTTTTCTTTTCTTTTTCTTTTGAGACAGTTCTTGCTCTGTCGCCCAAGCTGGAGTGCAGTGGCCCGATCTCGGCTCACTGCAACCTCTGCCTCCCGGGTCAAGCAATTTTCCTGCCTCATCCTCTCGAGTAGCTGGGACTACAGGCACACACCACCACACTCAACTAATTTTTGTATTTTTAGTAGAGACGAGGTTTCACCATATTGGCCAGGCCGGTGTTGAACTCCTGACCTCATGATCCGCCTGCCTCGGCTTCCCAAAGTGCTAGGATTACAGGCATGAGCCACTGAGCCTGGCCAGAAAGTTTTCTTAACAATATTTGTCCAGCTAGGAAACACTTTTTCACTTGCCTTTGGTCACCAGGTTATGTACCTCATGAGTGACATCGCAAATCTGCTTGACACACCAATTGGGCATGACTGGCCCCTTCTTTCTGGCTTTCTCTCAGACCTAAAATGTGAGGACCCTCAGCAACAAGCGTTTATGGGCACTGCAAGGGAATGCCCAGACAAGATGCATGGCACATCACGAAGCTTGATGCAACATCTGTCCTCAGTCACTTGGCCACACAGGGTGCAGTAACAAAGTGGTAAGCGCCACAGAGAGCAGCATCAGTGCCACACAGCGAGTGCGTGTGTGTGTGTGTGTGTGCTGCACACCACAGACATGGATGTTGGGTGTTGTTCCATTTCACTTTAATGTCAGTGGTGTGACTCCATCAGTGTGTGTGTGGGTGTGTATGTGTGTGTCTGAGAGGTTGCTGGTGATCGTGAACATCTTAAACATCAAAACTTGGAGAAGACGAAGAGTAAGTGACGCGCGTTCTCTTTTCTCATTAATTCTCCTTTCTCCAGCCCCGTCTGCTGGCACCTCGCTTCCTGTTAAGCCCCAGCTGAAGGTGATTATTGAATTCAAAGATGTAACAAGCTCGCCACAGACAATACCAAAAGGGTTGCACTCCCTGACCATTGCCCCCACCTCCCACCATCCAAGTTCCCTGCTGAGACACATCACTCACTTGTAAAGCTCCAAACGTAGATGAAGAAGATGGTCTTATTTCCTTGCATCTCCACTCCTCACTGTCACCATAGAAAGTTGCAGAAAGACACTCAAAATCCCTCTTCGCTTTTATTCCAGTCCAGTTACCTTATTCACAAAAAATGGAGAAGAATTGGATGAATTATTATGATTTTCCCTGCACCCTGTGTGCCTTTGTTGACTTTCTCTGGAGTTTTGTTTTCTGTCCTACTAATTCTTTTTCCTGGGATCTTTAAAAAGCCAGAGTAAGGAAGGCATCCAATCAGTTTCTTCATTTCCCTTTCCTTTACAAATTAAACATCTGGGCCGGGCGCAGTGGCTCACGCCTGTAATCCCAGCACTTTGGGAGGCCAAAGTGGGCGGATCACCTGGGGTCAGGAGTTCAAGACCAGCCTGGCCAACATGGGGAAAGCCCATCTCTACTAAAAATGCAGAAATTAGCTGGGAGTGGTGGCACATGCCTGTAATCCCAGCTACTGGAGAGGCTGAGGCAGGAGAATCACTTGAATCCGGGAGGTGGAGGTTGCAGTGAGCTGAGATCACACCATTGCACTCCAGCCTGGATGACAGAGGGAGGCTCTATTTCAAAAAAATTAATTAATTAAAAGTTAAACATTGGAGTTCCATAAAAAGTCAACAGAGGAAATGAGGGAAGAGGGCTCCTCAAAGAAATAATGTAACAAAATCGCTCAGAATGAAGAGTCATGAGATTCTGGATAGAAAGAGCTAGTCAGGGCACATTTTCCAAAATTTTCAGAATCCCAGGACAAAGAGAAGATGTTTCAAACTTCTAAAGATAACCAAAAAAAAAAAAAATGCCATATAACTTCAGATATCTCAACAGTAGCATTGGAAGCCAGAAGGCAGTGGAACAATGCCTTTTAAAATTTTAAAGGAAAATGTTTTCCATCTTAAAATCACATAAGCCCAACTATAAATCAAACGTGAGGATGTATAATGGCATTTTTAAATGCACAAGTTCTCAAAAAACTTTTTTTTTTGGCTCTTGCAGCCTCTTGCAGAAAGCTAACAGAAGATGAGTTCCACCAAAAGGAGCAGTTTACTCTAATAAGGAAGAAGACCTGGGGTAAAAGGAAGGAGAAATCAGCACAGTAAGAGGCAAAGCATGGATGATGAGAAATCCCAAGACCAGCTGTGTGCCCGGTACAGCTAAGCAGTCCAGCATCGAGGAAATTAGAAGACATGGCTCCAGAAGAATGAAATTAATAGATCACTTGATATATCCGAAAGTCCCGAGGGAAGACTTAGACAATTTGGGAAATTTTTTAGTGGAATTAGCAAAAAGACCAAAAAACAATCAAGAGAAAAATGATTATTAGCTCCAGAGCTAATAATAATAATCTTTATTCAGAGACAAACAAGCGATTGTAATTTACCACATGTATGGCACAGCTGTGAATAGCATTTACATGTAAATGGCGATATTGAGCAAATGATTCTACAACAGAACTATTTTGGGAGTTGGGAGAATAGCAGGAGTCTTCATGGCGGTGGATGTGGGGGAGGAAGCAGTCAAATGATCGGCTTTTGCAGGGGAGCGACCACCTACAGCTGAAAAGGTGAAAAGTAGAAAGACAAGCACCCATTCAGAGAAATGGTGGTGAAGGCAAAAACTTACTTGCTAAAGGTAGGAAAAGTGGTGTCTCTGGGAAGAGAAAATGAGGGGAAAGGGGGATAGAGCCTGTTGTTTTTTTACAACCAGTTTGTTGGCTTAAACCCTGGTTATGTACAACTTTGATAAAAACTAAAACTTAGGCAAGCATACCCAAAAATTTTCAAACTAACAAAGGAATTCGCATTGAGAGCATTTGCTCCTGATATCGTAAAATCTGCAGTTTCCCTTAACAAAATGTCTCTCCAAACTGGCTTCCGTTAGGAAAAAAACAAAAATTTACACATATATATTTAAAGTCATGGGAGTTAGAAATTACTGGAGTCTTCTGGAACTACAAATCTTCTGGAAGTAAAACAGAACGATATTAGAAGTGAAAAGTAGACTGGCTCATATTATGAGCTTTAAAGAGCTGAAATTATTTTACGAAAACATGAATTGTAATTTTAGGTTGGCTAATGGCTTCAGTGTCTAAACACAAGTATTTTCATATAAGGCAAACCATGTGATGGGTTATTTCTCTCCACAGTAAAGAATGACCTTGGACCCACATAAGGGGTGTTGTTGAGACTTGGGCTATATTTGATCATTCTCCAGTTTACTTCTAATTTGTTGGGTTTTTTTTTCGTAAAAAAAAAAAAAAAAGAAAAAAGAAAAGAATAATAATAAAAAAAAGAAAGAAGGAGAGGAAGAAAGAGGAAGAGGGACAGAGAACGGGGGTGTTGCTTTATTGCCCGGGCTAGAATGCAGTCTAAAAATGGGTATGCCTATAATTGTGGTTAATAATAGAGACATGAAAAAAAATGAGGGAAGAAAATAACAAACAAGTAGCCAACCAATATTTCATTGAAACCTGTAAATAGATGTGATGTGGTACTGTTAAGAGTGTATATTTTATGTATTTAAAGTGGAGAGTTCTATAAATGTTAATTAAGTTTACTTGTTCCGGATCTCAGTTCAAATCCTGGATATCATTGTTAATTTTCTGTCTCATTGATCTGTCTATTATTGATGTTGAAGTCTCCCACTATTATTGTGTGGGAGTCTAAGTCTCTTTATAAGTCCTATATATCCGGGTATTCCCGTATTGGGTGCATATATATTTAGGATCTTTAGCTCTTCTTGTTGCATTGATCCTTTTATCATTATGTAATATCCTTCTTTGCTTCTTTTGATCTTAGTTGCTTTAAAGCAACTCCTGCTTTTATTTCTTTATTTTTGCTCTCCATTTGGTTGGTAAATCTTTCTCCATACTTCTAACTTGTGATTAGAAATTATCTAAACTCCAGAAGTGCCCAGGAGCTCTCAACCTCAATTTTCAAGAAAGTAAATTCAGTCTGGAGGGAGTTACAGATGACAGAGGCAGCTCAAGAAGGAATCATTAGGGACATGCAACCCTCTGGGTGGCTGAAAAAGTTAGAATCACTAAGAACCAGGAATGAAAGGCCAGATAGTCACTGTCTTATTATGAGGTAGTAGGAACAAGAAACTCATCACACAGACAACTATCTGGCCCTACAGTGACTGACGTGCACTCTACTCTCATCTCTTGGGGTTTCAGTGAATTGTACTTTGCCAGCAAAGTGGAGAAAATGCATAAAAACAATCTCATTCAATCTTGGGTGGGCTGGACAATCAGAAAGAGAATATAATAAACCAATTCATGGGAATTGTGGGGGCGCATCCTGTAAACATTCAAAGCCAGCACACATGAGCCAGGATGTCAGTCGTATAAAATCAATAAACTCATGCTGAGATTCCAAGACAGCGTCTCTACTTTTTCTTCTCTGAAACATTGCAACCCAAAAGCCTCTGGAAATAGTGTCCTGGGCCAATTTCCTAACCCCAAGACTCTTCAATAGGTTATCCAGAGATCATGTCATTAGAAATGCTAGCCTACCTTCTTGGTTGATTTAAAGTCTGATATAAAACTGGACAATAAATCCTAATCCTGCCCCCTGAAGACTAAGAGAAAGAAAAAAGCATTCTTCTGGTCAGCATGGATTTCTTCGTGTTTCATGAATCATAACAGTAAAACAGTAAGTCTCAGTCTTCGTCCAGCCCCAGAAGCCGTGCAGCCCTTCGCTATTAGACGAGGCAAGCCTAACTCCCTGTGCATGACAGGGCCACAGCAGGAAACACAGCTCACTCAAGGGCCTGCTTTATAAGATGTCAACGCAGGGACTCTTTATAGAGGTCTAGACCACATTAAACGTAGGCAACACGAAGATGCTGAGACACTGAGATTAGCGAGATGAGGAAACCATTATGCCCCCTCTCTCGAAGGAGCAAGTGAGGAAAGAGTGTGATTAGACCTCAGTAGCTATAAAGTTGGAAGGACACAGTCACTGTCTGAATGGGGCACTGACATTGGGGGGAGAGGGGAAGAAAGATCCCAGTTGCTCTCTCTGCCTACTGTCCATTCTCTCTCCCTGCCTCGAAGCTAGCTGACAAGAAGCTGAAAAGCAAGGTTCAGAGGGGTCAGTTTCCCAGGATTCAGACAGAAGAATGGGAAATGGGGCGAGGTGGGCAGAAGGAAGAAGCCACACATGTTGGACTTAATTTGAACCACCCCTGAAATTGATTCTTCAGAAGCTGAAAAAATATGTATATGTACGTGGGTGTGGGTGTGGGTGTATAATAGATTAATGGATATACCATGCACACCTACACACACACTAATAATCTTAGTCTCTTTAAAGTGATCTCAGTTTGTGTATAGTCAGAAAACATAAACACTGTGCTTTATAAACTTACAGATGTCATAGCGTGCCCCCCACATGCTCCAAGATTTCCATTCAGTCTGGAATGAGGGGCCCACGTATTTATATTTTCTTTCTTCTTTTTTTTTTTTTTGAAACGGAGTCTCACTCTGCCGCCATGCTGGAGTGCAATGGCGCGATCTCAGCTCACTGCAACCTCCACCTCCCAGGTTCAAGCGATTCTCCTGCCTCAGCCTCTGGAGTAGCTGGGACAACAGGCGCATGCCACCACTCCCAGCTAATTTTTGTATTTTTAGTACAGACAGGGTTTCACCATGTTGGCCAGGATGGTCTTGATCTCTTGACCTCGTGATCTGCCCGCCTCGGTCTCCGGAAGTGCTGGGATTACAGGCATGAGCCACTGCATCTGGCCAAAGTATTTATATTTTCAACAGCTCATGATTGATTCACTGCACAAAGGATTTTTAGAGCCACCCATTTCATTAAACTAATATCAGTCATTCACCTCCAGGGAAAATATGGTTAAGCAGATTATTTTCCCTCTAATGATTAGGTCAGACCCTCATGACCTAGAAGGGGAAAGAAAGGGAAATAGGGGAAAGATACCGAGGAAGGAATAGAAGGCAGAGAGGGAAATTCAAGAGAGAAAAGATAGTTTTGAAAGAAACAGAAGAAAGGATGGGGAGAAGTGACAATGAATCGGAATCAGAAATGTGAACCTGTGTGCTTAATATTGTATTAGAAGTCTTATGTAAGTTCAGTTTTAAACCTTTTAAGATTCTAAACACTCACAAGGTCGAGGTTATGACTATCTGCTGAGAAGGCTTAGAAGGGCTAGGGACGATGACATCCCAGCAGCCAGAGTCCAGACCTTGGTTTCTACATACCGTTCTGCCCTGACAGGAACCAGCATTTTATGGAGAAACATCTGATTCTAGGGCTGGGGCAGGGAATGTGCAGAACATACCTGGAGCATCTTGTTTGCCAGAATATGAGAAAGCGCACAAACAAAACAACAACAAAATGGGAGCGTGGCGAAGTGACGCAGGATCCGTCCTGGAAATGCTACCAGTGGCCAGAGCTGGGACACTCTGAGCAACAGAATAAGTAATGAAGTACTGGATATAGCCCTCAGTATAAAATAAAAATATAACAAGAGTTACACAAAGAATGATTGAATACATAAATTAACGAGAGAGAAAAGACAAATCTTTCTTACAGAAGAATTCCAAACAATGTATAGAGATATTCTCCTCTCTAGCAGGTGGAGCTTATTGCCCTCCCTTGAGGGTGGGCTGGGCTTAGTGACACCCTTCCGAAGAATAGAAAAGGAAAGGAGAAAAACAATTACCTTTACATTGGAGAAAGCTGGCAGGTACTACCTGAACCCAGAGATGAAGGTCAGCGTCACCAGCGATGTCTTGTAGATACCATGTACTCCCAAGATGATGTATGAGAAAGGCTCAACTCCCAATCGCAACCAATTATGAGAACATGATACAAACCCAAATTAAGAGATATTCTGCAAGATGCCTGATCCGTGACTTCTAAAAACTGTCAAGATTATGAAAAACAGGGAAAAGCTGAGAAGCGGTCACAGACCAGAGGCAGCAAGGAGACAGCGCTGTGAAATGTAATGTCATGTCCAGGATGAGGCCCTGGAACAGAAAAAGGGCATTCATGGAAAAAATATCGAAATTTGAATTAAAGTCTGGAGTCTGGTTAATAGTAACAGCGTTAATTTATGGAATTCCAAAATGATAACACCTTACTGAAAGATCAAATATCCCTTAGAACTATTGATACTTCCCATATTATCTAAAGCAAAGCTTCCAAGACATTGGCTTGAGCCCTAACTTAATTGAATTACAAACAGTTTTTGAAAACTTATACTGCAAACAACTATGTAAGCCTTTGTGCTTCCCCATGTACAGCGAACATCTGGATATTTCCATTTACTTTACTGAATTAAAACCAGCTCATCCTCCAGGAAGCAAAAATTAACTGCCATATGAGTTCACTGGCAAAAAGCTGCATACATAAAAGCTCACATAAATTGTCTGAAATTTTCTTTGAACTGAAAATAAGCAAAATGAGTGACTGATGACTAAATCACTGATGAATTCCCCCCGGGAGACATTCCAGAAGCTCTGTAGATAATCACCAGCTTCCATGATAAATTTCAGGCCGTTGCCCCACGGGAAATTTTACTCTCTGAAGGGATAAAAGGTTTTGACTAATGCAAATAATTCTTTTTAAAAGTTCAAATAGCAATTATTTGGATTATTTGAGTTACTGTGTACAAATTAGGTGTTGAAATGGATAATGAGTACGTATGTTTGTGCATGATAACCATGTGCTCAAACACATTTATGGTGCCTTTCTTCTTGATGAATCTCGAAGTACTTAACACATAGTAGTGACAAGAAACTGAACACTTCTATAGGCACCTTCTTCTGGAAAATGTTAACTGATTCAGGATTGTTATAGCTAGAGATCACTCATCCAAAAAATTTCAGTTGTGTCTTTTTCTTCCTAGAAATAGTAAATCCAAATGATTCTCCACTATGCCAGTTTAAAGGAAATTTGCTAAATACAACATTTTCTGAATGTTTCTCATGGACTGATAAACGCTTTGTGAGGAGGGAGTATACTCCTCCTTCCCTGGGCATCACTTGAGCCCACGAGTTTGAGACCAGGCTGAACAACATGGCGAGATCCCTTCTCTACAAAAAAAAAATTTTTTAATTACCCTGGCACGATGGCACACACCTGTGGTTTCAGCTACTCAGGAGGCTGAAGTGGGAGTCTCTCTTGAGCCCAGGAGGTTGAGGCTGCAGTGAACCAGGTTCCCACTGCTGCACCTCCTCAGCCTGGGCAACAGAGCGAGACCCTGTCTCAAAAAAGGAAAAGAAAAGGAAAGAAAAGAAAAGAAAACGGTTATCTCTTAAAAGGAATTCATAAGCATCCTACATTACAATTATTTGGCTATTAAGCTTGGATTTTTGCCCTAGCTAACAAATTAAGAACCAAATTCCATGTCCGAGCACTATCTTCTACCCGTAACTCTACCAGCCCTCATAGCAAGAATATTCCCTTTTATGATCTTGGTCTATTCCTTATTGATTCATTTTCTTTTAAGCTGCCTCAACTTTGCAAAGCTATCCGTCTTTAAATAAGTGACAACTTAAAGACCCAGATTACTTTGATCCATGCTGGTTTTCTTGAGTATGAAGCCATAACCCACTTCATCATAGACCAGAGTTCAAAAATCTTTGCATCTTTGCCTCATTTTACTAAACAGTCAACTGAAAAGACAAAAGCATAAGAGAAAGTATATTTAACACAGAAAATACAAAGTCCTTGCTTTTAATTCACTTTCTTTAAATTTGATAGCATGAAAATACAAATCAAGCAACCCACTCTCTTGAGAATAAATTTTTAAGTTGTAACACCCTTTCAATATAAAAATGACACTTGGTTGCCTTTGGATGTCTCCTAATATTTTGCATGCAGGGTCTCATGGGTCAGGAGAACAGTAGAGACAGAGGTAAATAGTGGTTAGGCCGGAAGCCAGGAAGTCCACAGACCTCCTCCTCTGTCTGGCTGTCATGTGGAGTTCGGTCATGTGGGCTTGGGTTTGTGGTTGCTTTGATGTTGTCAGTGCACAGACTTCAATGCCCCCATCTGTGGGCCGCTGTTACCTGTGTGCAGAGTGCGTCTGGCATGCTGGGAGGGCTTTTCCCAGTGCTCCTGCTCCACTCCCAACTTTCAGCAATGCTTGGAAGCCTACGCCACCAAGGGAGTCACTCTCCGTGTTCCTGCTCCTGCCCCTGGGGTTGACACTGGGTCTTGGTACTTGAAGGATTGGGTTGGGGCGGGAGGACTCTCTGTTCTCTGCATCCAGGTTTACTTTCAGGCCCTCCACTGGGCCTAAGGAATGGGTGGGCTTTCTCACTGTCCCTCCCTCCCTCCCTCCCCATGGCATAGAATTCAGCTTTGGAGCTAGGTCAGGCGAGAGAATGTCTGCCCCTTCCCCTGTGGTAACTGACTTCTTTGCATAGATTAATCCTAGCTTCAAAAAGATGTCTTGTCCCTCCTCCAGGGGCAAGGAAACTTAGTTTCTTCCTCTCTCAGAGAAGCCAAGGTACACTGCTTATGTCCTGAGGGCAGGAGAGTTTTCCATTCGTCCTCCAAGGCAGTGGGTTTTGCCTTCATCCCTCCAGTGGCAAAGGCTTCACGTGAGTCAGCTTGGGCAGCTATAACAAATGATCACAGACTGGACATGATCATATTGATTGATTGATTTGGAGACAAGGACTTGCTGCGTCACCCGGGCTGGAGTGCAGTGGTGCAATACCTGCTCACTGCAGCCTCAGCCTCCTGGGTTCAAGCAGTCATTTCATCACAGCCTCCCGAGTAGCAGGGACCACAGGTTCACACCACCACGCCTGGCTAATTTTTTAATTTTTTGTAGAGAAAGGGGTCTCCCTCTGTTATCCAGGCTGAACTCTAACTTCTGGACTCAAACCTCCTCCAGCTGCGGCCACCCAAAGTGCTGGGACTACAGGTGTGAGCCACTGCCTGGCACATCCCTCCTGAGGATTCTGTTGACTTGGTGGCCTTGTGACTTCAGCACTTTAATGGGCTCCTAAAAAGTTATGATCCTGCAGCTTATTCAGCTTCTTGTCACCATTAGGGTGGGGACAATGTTCCTTTGTCATCTTCTACCCTCTAAGGGGAAGAACTCTCCAAAGGTGACATTTTGACTACCAGTAGGGTGCATACATGGACCATTTTGCCGATGCTATTTTAGCTGTGGATTCACAGTTCCCATTCTTTCGCTTGCCCTCCTGGCATCCCACAACATGCACTGGGAGCCACTGCCAGGGGCCAAGCTCTGATCTGTGGCCAAGGTTCATGCACCAAACAAACTCATAACCTGGGTTTTATCAGTACCAAGTTGCAGCACCTGAGTAACCAGCCGCCCTAGTGAGTAATCAGATTATACGATAAGAGTGGAGAATCTGAGCCTCCCACACGGTTATCACTTTTCACATCAGGGCTGTATTTTGGCAAGAGCTCATAAAGTGTCACAACAGAGAAAAGCAAAGTGTGAAGCTCATGTGGTATAAAAAGAAATAGAGACGAATCAGTCTAGTAATTAACATTTAGTAGCTTGACCACCATACCCAGTCCAAATGATTTAAGCCTGTTGATTAGCTATCTAAAGCTACCCTGTGTCTGCTTTTGTGCCTCAGCTCTTAACAAACTTATCCTTTTTCTTGCGATTTATCAATTCAGGAAAATAAATAATGCAGTCCACGTGGAAAATGGAGGCATGGTGTTTTCCTGAAACTTATCTGAATATTTAAACTATAGAAGCCATTGTAAAAATAGCTTTACTAATAATCAGCTCTGTTATTGTTTTTAAGGTTAACTTGTCCCTGTGTCATGTATGTTTCTGGTTGGTGTTAGATCAGACCTGGAAAAAACAAGCAGTGTCCATTTGAGCCCTCATACTTTTATCAGTGAAATTAATACCAGTTTTCATTAAGTTGCTTGAAGATTGCACCCAAAAAGTTTATTGTTTAAATTTTTGAAGCAAGTTGTTCTAATTTTAAATAACTGCAGGTGGCCGCCAGGCATGGTGGCACGTGCCTGTAGTCCCAGCTACTCAGGAGGCTGAGGTGGGAGGATCTCTTGAGCCCAGGAGTTCTGGGCTGTAGTGCGCTATGCTAATCGTGTGTTCGCACTAAGTTCGGCATCAATATGGTGACCTCCCGGGATCAGGGGACCACCAGGTTGCTTAAGGAGGGGTGAACCGGCCCAGGTTGGAAACAAAGCAGGTCAAAACTCCTGTGCTGATCAGTAGTGGGATCGCGCCCTCCTGGCATCCCACAGCCTGTGAACAGCCACTGCACTCCAGCCTGGGCAACATAGCGAGACCTCGTCTCTTTAAAAAAATAAAAATTAAAAAATCAAAATAAAATAACTGCAGATGACCGTTTTTTCCTAATAAAGGAGTAATAAATACAGTTACTGTGTTAAAAGGGACACATGCTGCAATTGTTTCTGAAACAATTTTTTGTAGTTTAAATTATAAACATCAGAAGTTAAATGTTTATCATCGAAGCCTTAAATTCTGGTATCACAAATCCCAGAACGCCAAGCAGGAAGCACATACCTTTCTAACTGAGTAATAGGCTAAGAGGACTTGTGTAGAGCTGAGGGCAGACTCTTCACACGGCTGGGGCAGAGGGAGAGCGATCAGGTGTCCTGCAGGCAGAGCCCCAGGAGGACCATTCCCAGGGGTGAAACCGTGCCTCACTCGGAGGTGGTGCGCCACTCGGAAGCAGTGGCCCCGTCTGATAGTATATGCACTCAGCTCTTAATTTATGACTCCACATTAGTGGAAGAGAGCAAAGGTCGGTCTGGCTTTCTCCTGTGTGCAGCTTTGCAAACCTTCTTTGTGCAGACGAGCAGAGAGAGCAGCAGTGTGTTTTGGGGAACGAACTAATCCAAACCCCTCTCCAGATAAGAAATGAATGACAATTTTATGTCTAAAATGGAAAGAGCTACCGATCATCTGTTAGATTAAAAAAAAAAAAAAACTTGTAGAAGGAAAAACAAATGCTGGATGATAGGTATTTTACCTAAACCAAATCATACCCCAAAATATAACTTTTATACAAGTATACTAGCTTCCCTTAAGCATTGGTAACAGACCATCCAATCTCATAATCTCATTTCTTAGGCTAGCAGACCCTTATCAATTGGCTGACTATATATTTATTCTTTAGTGATAACAGTTATTCATCAGATAAACGTTTTGAAAAAATAAAATTTTCTTACATGCCTTCTCTCAATTTTTCCCTTCATTTGAATATATTTAAGAAACACCTGCTCAAAGAATGTCTGACTAGAAATATAAAATATTAATTTTTAAGAGAAAATATGTTCCTTGTAGTTAAGTTCTATGTTAGAAAACTATTGCGATTTTTCAGTCACTTTGCGTTGCTCAGATTTGTATAAGCTATTTCAAAATACTGTCCCATTTATGTCAGGACCTTTGTTTTAAGGGGTGCTAAGTGTCAGTTCATTTACTCATGGCAGAATTGGAATTGATCTAAAACCGCCAACCAGAGTGACGGCTCCGAGGGAGGCCGTTTGTGCTTCTAACGTGGCTGGTTGGCTTTACGTTGGCAACTGTTCAATATGCTTTAGGCACATCTGTTTCATGGCTTTTTTTTTTTTGGAAAAGAAAGGGCTATGGGAGCCTGGAAGACATTGATGTTGCCACCAAATATGAATTCAATTCCTTGGTCTTTGAAACAGCCTCCCAAGACACGGTCTATGCATTTGATTCCATGTGGAACAGCTTAGGCAATTCACGAGGACTTCCATATTAGATCAGAACTGTTTTTCCAGATGGCACTTAAAAATAACAAACAGAGGCAAGGAGTTTGCTTCCCAGGGGAGGCAACATTTAGAACAATGCTTATCATTAAGAGTTCTAGCTTCTGCTAAGGAAAAATGTTAATCTGTTCTTTCCAAAAGGCTGCTGGGATATTTCATACCTGTCAACAAAGAGGTTAACAGAATCTGTTGATGTGCAGCCTCCTTTATCCCTCTGCTGAGGCACTGCTTCAGGAGAGGGAAGCCAAGAACATGAACAGAGAGAAATAATTTAACTTCAAGTCTGGAGGAAATGATTTCATTGGGAAAAAAAATAGACGAAAGGAAGCTCATTTAAAAGGATGAAGATCCAAGGTGTGGATTTCCTTTTCAGCATTTTTGCTTGGTTCTGTTTCTAGGTCCTTTCTAATTCACTCAGCCTGTCATCAGCATCTCCTCCACATTCCCATGACATTTGACTGAAGTGCTTCTCTGAGGAGAATGATGTCATTGTGCAGTCATCACTCCATGATAATATTTTGGTCAATGAAAGACTGTGCATACGACAGTGGTCCCATAAGCTTATATTGGAGCTGAAAAATTCCTACCGCCTAGTGACATCGTAGCTGTCATAGCATTGTAGCGCAATATGTCACTCACGTGTTTTTGGTGATGCTGGTGTAAAACAGCCTACTGTCCTGCCAGTCATAAAAATGCAGGACTGCCCTACCCCAGGGCCATGGACGGGTATCAGTCCAGCACCTGTTAGGAAGCAGGCCACACAGCAGGTGGTGAGTGGTGGGCGAGGGAGCCATACCACCTGAGGTCTGCCACCTGTCAGATCAGCAGCAGCTTTAGATTCCCGAAGGAGCGTGAAGCCTATTGTGAACTATGATACAGGAGATCTAGGTTCTACACTCCTTAAGAGAACCTAGATCTTAACTAATGCCTGATGATCTGAGGTGGAACCGTTTCATCCTGAAACCATTCCCTCCTCCTGCCCCCTAAACCACTGAAAAATTGTCTTCCACGAAATGGGTCCCTGATGCCAAAAAGTTGAGGACCACTGGTATAAAAATATAGCACATAGAGGCCGGGTGGCGGTGGCTCACACCTATAATCCCAGCAATTTGGGATGCTGAGGCAAGCGGATCATGAAGTCAGGAGTTCAAGACCAGTCTGGCAAACATAGTGAAACCCCCGTCTCTACTAAAAATACAAAAAATTAGCCAGGTGGGGTGGTGTGGGCTTGTAATCCCAGCTAGGCAGGAAAACCGCGTGAATCCAGGAGGTGGAGTTTGCAGTGAGCCAAGGTTGCGCCATTGTACTCCAGCCTGGGCAACAGTGCAAGATTCAGTGTCGAAAAAAAAAAAAAGCACATACAATTATGTGTAGTACATTATACTTGATAGAAAATAAACAAACGTATTACCGGCTTATGTATTACCATACTTTTTATCCTTAAGGCGTACATGTTCTACTTACAAAAACAAAAGTAAACTATGAAACAGCCTCAGGCAGGTCCTTCAGGAGGGATTCCAGGGGAAGGCGTTGTTATCACAGAGGATGGCAGCTCCATGCCTGTTGTTCCCCTGAAGACCTTCCAGTGGGACAAGACATGGAGACGGAAGACAGTGATGTAGATGATCCCAACCTGTGTAGGGCTAGACTAATGTGTGTGTATGTGTCTTAGTCTTTAACTAAAAAGTAAAAAGAAAAACAATTTAAAAATAGAAAAAAGCTTGTAGAATAAAGCTATAAAGAAAAAAATTGTACAGCTGTACAATTCTTTTCTGTTTTAAGCCAATTGTTATTGCAAGAGTCAAAAAGCTTTAAAAATTTGAAGGTTTATAAAGTAAAAATGTTACAGTAAGTTGGGCCAGGCATGATGGCTCACGCCTGTAATCCCAGCACTTTGGGAGGCCAAGTTGGGTGGATCACCTGAGGTCAGGAGTTCGAGACCAACTTGGCCAACATGGCGAAACCCTGTATCTACTAAAAATACAAACATTAGCTGGGTGTAGTAGTGGGTGCCTGTAATCCCAGCTACTCAAGAGGCTGAGGCAGGAGAATCACTTGAACCCGAAAGGCAGAAGTTGCAGTGAGCTGAGATTTCGTCACTGCACTTCAGCCTGGACGACAAGAGTGAGACTCTGTCTCAAAACAAAACAAACAAACAAAAAAGTTAAAGTTAACTTACTATTGAACAATGAAAAGTATTTTAAAATAGATTTAGGGTAGCCTATGTGTACAGTGTAAAGTCTACAGTAGTGTACAGTGCTGTCCTAGGCCTTCACATTCACCCACCATCAGTCACAGACTCACCCAGAGAAGTGAGAGGTCCTACAGGCTCCATTTTAGAAACACTGTACACATAGGCTACCCTAAATTTATTTTTAAATACAGGTGTACCTTTTTTTTTTTCTTTTGAGACAAAGTCTCACTCTGTCGCCCAGACTGGAAAGCAGTGATGCAATTTCGGCTCTCTGCAACCTCCGCCTCGGTTCAAGTGATTCTCCTGCCTCAGCCTCCTGAGTAGTTGGGACTACAGGTGCACGCCACCACGCCCGGCTAATTTTTGCATTTTTTGTAGGACAAGGTTTCACCCTGCTGGCCAGGCTGGTCTCAAACTTCTGACCTCAGGTCATCCGCCCGCCTCAGCCTCCCAAAGTGCAGAGGTTACAGGCGTGAGCCACCGCACCTGGCCAGGTGTACCATTTTTTATCTTTTATGCTGTATTTTTATTGTGCCTTTTCTGTGGTTAGACACATTTAACCTTTGTGTTACAACTGCCTGTGGTTTCGGCACAGTCACATGCTGTGCAGGTCTGTAGCCTAACAGCTACGGGCCACACCACACAGCCTAGGTGAGTAGTAACCTCTACCAGCTAGGTCTGTGTAAGTGCACACTACGATGTTTACACAACAATGGAATCTCCTAATGACACATTCCTCAGCATGCATCCCTGTCATGAGGTGACACGATTGTGCAAAGGAGATCTGGGTGCACGTCTCTCACCCGGAGTACGGGCTCATTTCTTTGAAGGTATGAACCCCATGTTCATCGTGGTGTCTCTCTAATGCCTTTCAAGTACAGACCCTTTACAATGTAACTATTCAACCAATGTTGAGTGAAGTGGAATGGGATAGAGTGGCAGCAAGGCAAGAAGAGACTGGAGACTAAAGATGGAAGGGAGATTGCAGGCCAAAATCAAAAGAAACTCTCAAAAATAGAGACAGAGAATCAAGAAATTTGTTCTAATCGTGCATTGCATCAAATTAGAAAATGGGATGGCTCTTCCTTAAGAAAAGTACTTGCGTTCCATCATATTTATTCATACACCACTACTCCCTTAAGCAAGATAAGGTTTGTATGTGGGAAAGGAAGAAAAGGAATATTCCAGTTCTCAACTCCAGGTACGCACCTGCAGCTTTGATAGATTCTCATTCCTCAGCCTGGGTTTCCTGCCATAGAGTATCAAAGGTCAGTGGTAGAGATGGGTTGAATCTGAAATAGTTGTGGACAAAGTCTTCAGTCTGTCTGACTCCCTATTAAATGAGTTCAGATTTTTCATTCCTACGGAAAATGGGAAAAGCCAACATTTTTCTGAGTGGCAAAATCAGCACAATGAAAATGTCTCAATATGTTCTCCAAAAATCCCACCCACAAAGTCACTGTACACTCTCAAGGCAGAACATGATCTCCTGGATTGTTCCAGAAGTCTTGCTCAATCAGGAAAATCTAAACGGTTCCTTGGCAATAAGCAAGCAAATGCATAAATGATGTCGCTTCAGCATTTTAAAATAAGAGTAGCCTAGAAATGCTTTCCAAAAAAAAAAAGATTAGTCTGTATGTTAGAAAGGAGTGCTAGTTAGCCTGTCTCTCTTAATCACTGAAAATAATATTCTCTTTCCCACTAACATAATCCAGAATAATCTTCTCATATTGTTACGACACTTTCGGAAAGAAACCACCTGTGTGTATCACCTGGCACAATTTAAGACTTGTTAACAAGGTGGTGACAAGGAATCGGATGCCAGGCAGCAGCGGTAGCTGCCTGTTCCCACCAAAGTCCGTTTTGATCTCCCTGTGCCTTGCTCACCAGCAGCTGAAGCCTGTGACTTCCCTTCAATGAGCAGCAAGATCACTGTTCTTTGCCAGCAGATGGTGCAAAAATCATTTTTGCAGAAGTATTATTCATAGAAAAGCATAGGTCACCTCAGACTGGGGACTCATGGAACACATGGCCATTGCTTCTGGAAGAAGCAACTACTAGGCTCTGTATTTAATATCGATTTATGCCACTTCCAGAACGGACCATCCCATCTCAACCACCCTGCAGTCCAATACACTAGGTTGTAAAGAGTTGACTCGTGTTAGCCATTTTGACAATCCCAAATGTCCTATTTCTAAGCTGTCATCTCACGTCGTTCCCTCTGCTTCCCCTAGACCCTTGAAGTTGACTGCAGCCCTGCAGCAGACCATTCGCCATTCCCCAGAGAGACGGGCTATCTGTAACTTGGCTCCATGAGCCCCGCGCTCTTCTTCTCACTCTGTCTGTTAGGATGAAAGTGGGGGCTCTGGGTCTGACAGACCCTGTTTGCTGGGCTTCTCAATGCCATTGTGCAAAGGAGATTTGGGTGCATGTCTCTCACCCAGAGTACGGGCTAGTTTCTTTGAAGGTATGAGCTCTTGATCTCCGCATGCTAGAGATGGGATCCAGTGCAATCAAAATTGGTCAAAAGCAATTCATTATCATTATTATTTAGCAACAGAAATACTGTACTGTGAGATGTATTGTGGAGAACAAACTAAAAATGTTAGCCACTTTGTAAATCAAAATGACCATAGAAATTCTGAACAGTTTAAGATCCACTTGATTATTTCCTATATAATCTCAGTCAAACCTCTTAACTCTTCTCTGCCTCAATATATGTCTTTATTTACTGGGTATAATCTATTTTTGCCACCTGACAAGAGAGAGTGAGGGGAAGTCTAATACACTGTAAGCACTAGAGAAGAAAGAATCAACGATACCCACATTCAGTCCTTATTCCCCATGCCAGGCACTGTGCCAGGGACTTCCACAAACTTTGGTAAAACAGCTAAAACAAGGGGTAATGCCAGTATTCAAATCCAAGTCTTCTGTCTCCCAATGTTTCCCCCACTTCCTTTGCTGATTCATAAAAGCTAAATCAATCCCAGGTCACAGGCTCCAGTATTCCGATTCTAGAGAACCCATAGGCTGAAGATGACCTTCAATGCCATGGTCCTCCGTGGCTGCAGAGAACACCACTGTCACAGCCTGCTGGCCAGGAAAGACCATCCCCCCAGCCTGCCACCAACACACGCACACAATTTGCTTTAAAATCACTCCAACTTTACAAACAAACAAACAAAAAAGGCTATTGGAAGGACGGGACATTCTGCTTCCCATCACAGAGACAGCCGCCTGTGATCTGCTTCCCTCCGACTTAGAGCACTTGAGGTCTACGTTCTCAGACTCCAGTGGGAGAACAGACAAATCGTCCCTCACTCCTCACCCTCCTGTGGGGGTCAAAGATATCTTTGGGTAAACTGGATAGCCCTTAAGTGACCCCTTTGTCCTTGGACCACTTCCAGGATCTGCCCCTTGAGCTTCAAAGCCTACACTTGAGTCTCCGTGCCTGCCCCCACAGCTTCCTTCTCTTTCCTCTGTGCTCACCACTGAGCCTTTGCAGGAGCCACACTGGGGACCCGAACAGTCTTCCTGCCCCAGCCTCTCAAGCTCCTAGGCTCTGAGACTAACCCCCACTTTATTTAGTTATGGTTTGAACACTCCTTTGCGTTTCTATCACTTACCTTTCACAGGGGAGAGAAGGCAACTCAGATTCATCCCCAAAAGTTACTTTGTCCAACCTAATTCTGACCAAACGCACGATCTATGTGCTCTGTTAGTGCAGTTCCTAAATTCACCTACAGGATGAATATAGATTTTATATGTAATCCTGTAGACTTCTATTAGAGAGCCTATTTTACACTGACACGCATTACGCAATTGATTCTCATCACATTTTCGGGTGACATGCCTTAGGAAGTATTTCCATCCTAATACATGTTAATATCATATTTAGGAATATAAATGTTTTACAAAAAGTTTTTTAAAATTAGCTTGGCACGGTGATGCAGACATACTGCCTCAGCTACTCAAGTGCCTCAAGTGGGAGGATCTCTTGAGTCCAGGAGGTTGAGGCTGCAGTGAGCTATGATTGCACCAAAGCACTCCAGCCTGGGTGACACAGAGAGACCCTGTCTCAAAACAAACAAACAAACAAAGAAAAAAACCAAGAATATAAATGTTTGATATATCTATTTCATTCTTTTCCTTACTAATTCTATTGGTGCCTAATTTTTCTACTCAACTTTTGTATAACGTTTATCAGATGAACGATCCAGGTAATACCAAGCCCACATCTCATTTTTTCATATTCTCCACTTATTCAGTAAATGTTTAAGTATAGACCAAACACTATTCACTAAACTTAGCTGCAGGAAAAAAAAGAACGAACAAGCAATACTCTTAGCCCTAGAGGAGTTTATTATCTAGAAAGGGAAGAGATTAAGAGCATAGCCACGGTTCCACTGAAATGCAGAATGAGGTAAGACTGTCTCAGAGGCGTAAACAAAGCTGTCTAGAAACACAGAGGAGGGAGAGATTATTCTGGCTGAGTGTCGGGCTAGAGATTAGAAATAGAATCAGAAAAGAGGACGAGACCCGCGGCCTTTAACATCAGTCAAAATGGATGAAGAGGAGGTTCCAGGCCAGCACAGCAAGGCCAGTCAGAGGAGAGGGGAGGACCCAACATGTGGGGAAGCGGCAGTTATCTTTTTACCGAAGCTTACCATTGCTGGGGGAGAATAGAGAGAAATAATACCAAAAGCCACCCAACCGAAAAGAGAGGTATGGATTTAAGAGACATTGAAAGAAGATGCTTCAGAATTTGACAAGGGCTGGGTGTGAGAAGGAGAGCGGACCGTGCCCTTTCTGAGCACTAAGCACCGTATTCTATGTGTCTGATGCATTAACGCTAAATCCTCAGGACAAACTCTACGAGAAAAACTAGAAACCAAGACATAAATGCAAGGGCTGGTTGAGGGCCCAGTTATTAGAAGCTTCAGGGCTCTAACAAACTGAGTCGGCGTTTGGAGGCAAAGGGGAGTTGCGTTGCGTTTTGAGCAAGAACTTGGCCTGGAAACATAGGCTGGTGAGAAAGTGGGGGGCCTCCAGGGTCAGACTCTCCGGGCCTGGCTCCTGGGTCTGTACCCACTGGATGTGTAGACTTAGACCAGTTCTGGGAGGATATTAAAAGTCCTGCCTCCTTGAAGTAGTGTGAGGATTAAATAAATGAACACATGTAAAGCATTTAGAGAGAAGGGTCAGCACTTTCGGAGCCAGCTCCAGGCAGGCTGCACAGCAGGTGTGCAGAAAGGGGAGACACCCGGAACAGGTCAGGCACTCACAGGACCACCTGCAGAAGCTGTCTGCTGGGCACGACGTGCTGGTGACCAAAACTTGCAAGGATATGGATTTAAAAGACATTTCAGCCTGTAATCCCAGCACTTTAGGAGGCGAGGCAGGTGGATCACCTGAGGTCAAGAGTTCAAGACCAGCCTGGCTAACATGGTGAAACCCCATCTCTACTAAAAATACAAAAATTAATCACCCATGGTTGGTGGTGGGCGTCTATAGTCCCAGCTACTGGAGAGGCTGAGGCAGGAGAATCGCTTGAACCCAGAAGATGGAGGCTGCAGTGAGCTGAGATCACACCACTGTACCCCAGCCTGGACAACAGAGTGAGACACCAGCTAAAAAAAAAAGACATTTAAAAGGAGAATCTCATAATTCGACCACTGGTTGATTATGAGAGAGAAAGATCAAGGATATCTCTCAGGCTAGATTACTGGGAGAACAGAGGTGACAGTAGCTGACAAGAAAGTCCAAAGAAACAACCAGCGTTTGGAGTGGCAATGTTGTGGGGGCGGGGGTGGTTAATCCCAGCACTTTGGGAGGCCGAGGCGGGTGGATCACGAGGTCAAGAGATCGAGACCATCCTGGTCAACATAGTGAAACCCAGTCTCTACTAAAAATACAAAAAATCAGCTGGGCATGGTGGCGCGTGCCTGTAATCCCAGCTACTCAGGAGGCTGAGGCAGGAGAATTGCCTGAACCCAGGAGGCGGAGGTTGCGATGAGCCGAGATCACGCCATCGCACTCCA
>NW_016107851.1:262115-268172 GCF_001604975.1 Cebus imitator
TTTTTTGGGTACAGAGTCTTGCTCTGTCACCAGGCTGGAGTGCAGTGGCGCAATCTCAGCTCGCTGCAACCTCCACCTCCTGGGTTCAAGTAATTCTTCCACTTTAGCCTCCCGAGTAGCTGGGACCACAGGTGCGTGCCACCACACCAAGCTAATTTTTGTATTTTTAGTAGAGACGGGGTTTCACCATGTTGACCAGGATGGTCTCAATCTCTTGAACTCGTGATCTGCCCACCTCGGCCTCCCAAAGTGCTGGGATTACAGGCGTGAGCCACCGCGCCCAGCCAGGTGCGTTTAATTTTATCGCCAGTGGAATGTACAAGTAAATATGTACAGCAGATAGTGTGAAATGCTTCCTGAAACACAGGAGAAACTAAAATCTGTAAAGTTGATCATTATTCCCATGATGAATTTCTACTCAGTCTCCAAAACACAGCTCAAAGGCTGACTCTTGTGTGGAGTCAATTGTGTTGAGCCACTATCCCTGGCATTTATCGAATTGCATTGCATCTGTTTACACATCTGTATCACTGAGCTCCTCAAGGAAATTAAGGGTGTCTTGGTTTCATCCGTGCATTTATGCTCCATGATACTTGGTTGAACTGACAAATGCATATAAACATCATTTCAAGAGCATTGTGAATTTAAATCGTGAAGATCCATGAGATTCCAAGGGACACTGGAGAGAGAGAAGGAAGAGAAGATCAAGGATAGATTTCCCCTTCGGCCGACTCCTGCATTTAAAGGATGGCAGAAACAGGAAAATGGCATTGAAGAAGGGCACAGAAAGAGAACAGCGAGGCCACTAGATAGTGGGCCACTATGTCAGACAAGCCAGAGGAAGAGGTTTCAAAAAGGAGAGGGCATTGGTGTCATGTGCTGGGGGGACAGAGACGGGAAACACGCATGCCTATGGGTAGGGGGCATTCCTGGGGCTGGCGGGGGGAGATTTCACAGGGGAAGGAAGGATCCTGGCTACATCTGAGGGGCCAGCCAGGCCTCGGTGCCAAGCCCATGTTGGCTCCATATCCTGAAGCTAATTTTTGTATTTTTGGTAGAGACGGGGTTTCACCATATTGGCCAGGATGGTCTCTGAGTTTTTAGGGAAAGCCAGAATGCTAATATCTATGTAAATATTAAACCTCAGCAACTAACTCAAGTTATTTTTTTGTTTGTTTGTTTTGTTTTATTTTGGGTTTTTTTGAGACAGAGTCTCGCCGTGTCACCAGGCTGGAGTGCAGTGGCACGATCTCAGCTCACTGCAACCTCCGCCTCCCAGGTTCAAGCAATTCTCCTGCCTCAGCCTCCCGAGCAGCTGGGACTACAGGCATGCGCCACCACGCCCAGCTGATTTTTGTATTTTTTAGTAGAAACCAGGTTTCACCATGGTCTTGGTCTCCTGACCTCGTGATCCGCCTGCCTCAGCCTCCCAAAGTGCTGGGATTACAGGCGTGAGCCACCTGGCCCAGTCCCCTAACTCAGGTTTTAAAAAATAAAAATAGAATGCCTAAGGCTCCACGGGTCTAACACATCCTACCAGACCTGGAGGCAGCCAGTTTATGACCTCCAATGAGGAAGAAGGAGGTTGAGAGTAGACATCTGAAATGATGTTAAGTGCCTAGGGATCTAGCAATGAGTTGGATGTTGAGGAAACAGAGGCACAACACATGGAAATCAAATTCACTTGCCAGGTCTTCTTGACTTACTGGACGATGGTGAACGGTCATCGTGGGAAGACCCCCTGCCCCAAATGTGCATAACGGGACCTACTCACTCAGAACAGCACGAGTTAATTCCACTTACTGGTTTAAGAAAGCTCGGCCGGGCGCGGTGGCTCAAGCCTGTAATCCCAGCACTTTGGGAGGCCGAGGCAGGTGGATCACGAGGTCAAGAGATCAAGACCATCCTGGCCAACATGGTGAAACCCCGTCTCTACTAAAAATACAAAAAATTAGCTGGGCATGGTGGCATGTGCCTGTAATCCCAGCTACTCAGGAGGCTGAGGCAGGAGAATTGCCTGAACCCAGGAGGCGGAGGTTGCGGTGAGCCGAGATCGCGCCATTGCACTCCAGCCTGGGTAACAAGAGCGAAACTCCGTCTCAAAAAAAAAAAAGAAAGCTCAAAGGGCAAAGGCAAAATAAAAGCTGCTGCCTCCCTAAAAGCCTCACTGTAATACCTGCAGGGTATTAAATAGCTGTGACTAGATTTCATCACTTATGGTCAGACTCATTAGCATCCATTAGTATCTTTTGAAGTCCTAAGGAAGTCCAGGGAGATTCAAGCCCTGAAGTGATTTTATTTTGGCGGTTGAGTGCTGAGAAACCAAGATAAGAGTCTCCAGGAGACTGAAAATAACAATAGAGGTTCACAGTGGAAGGACTGTTGGCTGAATCTGTTCGGTAAGGTTAGTCTTGCCTTCCAGAGGGCCTTTGACTGGTAAGGACGTCTGAGTGTTAGCCCTCCACTGAGCTCTTACTGCGTACCTTGGCCAATTTGTTTAATCTTTTACACTTGGTTTTCTCATCTATACAATTGGTATAATGATAGCAAGGCTAAGAGCTTGTGGAGGAGGTTTCATGTATTTATCATAGTGCAACATGAAAGTTAGCGTGTGTGTGTGTGTGTGTGTGTGTGTGTGTGTGTAGAGACAGCATGCATCACAAGTGCATGCTCTCCACACACACACAAAAAATCTAAAAACGCAGATATGTTTGTCTTGTCTTTTAGTCCGTTATCTCCAAATGGTAGACTAAACTGATATCACAGACACACATTTAATGAGCTGTTTAAAATCACAGTCATCTCTTGGAAACATCCATACTGGTTTCATTTCAAAGGCAGTGTTGTTTGAAGGCTATGAAGTACCTTATTGGAAAGCTTCAGTAAACAGTATCTTATTTCACTGAGAATTTCTGGAAAGTTACTTCAGAATTTTTCAAGATAGTACAAGACAGTCCTGCTCCACTCAAAAGAAGCAAAGGGTAATTTAGTGGCTGAGGATTGAAATTAAATCATGTTGCCAAAACAGTGTGAGGAATCTCACTGAGGACTTTAATGGTATCTTTCTCATTTTCATGAAAGCTAAGTACAACTTAGGGTTTCTGAGGCACTCTCTTACCGCACGCTTCTTTCATTTAATGTTTCATCTTTACCGCCACTTTGATGTGGGGATTTGTTTATTTTGTAATTATTTTGTTTAAAGACACTATGATTATTTCACTGTTGTGCCCATTCTTGCAATCCTTGGGGTGTTTAAAATCTAACTATCACAGGCAATCTCTAGGGTCATTCTGCCAAAAGAAAATGATGGGATGAAAATCCCACACACATGCAAGAAACAGCCAGGAATATAGTGGAGTTAAAGTAAATGTATACTAAATACAGGATAAATGCATCAAGTAGAATGCAGATGTGATCTCACTCTAATCCAGGCTTGTGCATTTTAAGCACCTCTTCCCTCCAGCCAGTGCTGTTGGTGGCAAAGAGCTGGTCGTGGGTGGCCCTGGAGACACCGTCTCCTTTTGGATGATTCTGCCCCAGAGCAAGGACCTGGGTGAGAGCTGCAGGCAGCAACACTGCTTTGGCTCTCCGCATACAAAGACATATTCTTAGCCTTAAAAAAAAAAAAAACTGACCTTGTAGCAGGAGCAACTGCTGGAAACGGATCTCTTGAACACCGAATAAAGGAGGGAGGAGTTTATTTGGCCAGGAGACCAGGCAGTAATTTGTCAAAAACCCAGCCCATCTAACAAAGGAAGGTTCATCCTTTATATAGGCTTATACTTTAGATGTTACACGTGGAAGAATCTTAGGTTCATACTTTTAGGACTCACATGTGAAAAGGTTTTGGATTACAGTTGCAGAAATCACATATGAAAGGGTCCTGGTTTACAGTTTTAGGACTCACATGTGAAAAGGTTTCTGGTTTGATCTTGTTTTAAGTAAAAATAGTGCTTTCTAGAGAGTTTCCCCAAAGCCTAGCCTGTCACCTATAGGAAGGTAAAACCAGAGGCACCAGTCGGTCAACCTTTTGTTCTATTGAAATGCAGCATGATAGTCAAAGGGGAAGTTGATCTGAGAACCCTGGGTCTCCCTCTTCAACCTGACATGTTTCCTCGGAGCAAAACTCTTCTGCCTTTAGGACATCATCTCTCACCATCATGTTCCTTGGTTCCAAAGCAAAGGATTGCCCAGGGTTCCTGTGAAGGGCCGGTGTTGGGTGTGAAGGCACACAGAGGGGCTGGTAAAGGCAGTTCCTGAAACTGATGGCTGTTGGAAATTAGATACGTTTCTCATGTTGCCATTTTCATATGAAAATCCTAAAAGTAGAGAGAAATTCACTTAGGTTTCTTGTGATCATGAGTTTTCATAATCAAAATTATGGTATCAGTTAACTTAGTGTGTAGGTGCTTTTAAAATAAAAGGAAAAGTGACCTGTATGTCATCATTATGTTGTTATTATGAAACAGAGTTTGTATAGTTATTAGCTCTATGCAAAACACTTTCCTACACTTGAGCTCACTCAAGTCTACCAATGAGGTAGCAAAGACAAGGATGTTAATGATGGTGATGATGGCGATGACAGTGTTTATCGTAGCAAAAGACACTGAGATCCAGACACATTCACGACTGGTAAATGTCAGAGTCATGACCATTGTGACTTTTAAAACCATTCTTTCCCACTTCACACCGTTGCCCTATACCAACATTTTGTAGATTAAGTCCTGTTACGGAGCTCTGTGGGCAGGCTAAGCTTCTTACCCACTTAAACAATAACAGTAAAGCTGAATCAGTTGCACTGGGAGCCTGGATGTAATAAGATCCTTTAACATGTAAATGGCATTCAGTATACCCAAAGTACCAGAAACATAGGACTTGTTGTAATACAGTGCTGCCACATCATCCACCTGAGAACACTGGTTCTGGGGACATAGTTAATGAAACCACTGCAGTCTTCTCTGCTACAGCAGCTGAGTTCTCTACAAGCCCTCTTGCCCTAGTATCTAGCATGGCACCCAGCAAAAGTTAGGGCGCAGTGCAATTTTTCACTGAATGCTTTATAGAAACATATCATTTACCTCTTCCTAAACATGACTGATGTTCACTCATTTAAAATATTGATCAATAAACATACATCTTTGAACACACAAATATGCCTCTCCTGTTAAACAAAATGTGCACAGAGTATATTTTCCCTCTTTCTATTGATTTGCATTCCTGTTCCAGACAGAAATCCTCTCGAATAAGCTGTTGACATCATTTTGAAGCTATGATGTGTACCTGAAATCTCTCATGACTGTCTTTTTCCCCTCTTATTTTGTTGCCTTAGTTCAATCACCTCACAATATCTTTAATTCAATTCTTTATTAAGCTGCTTCTAAACAAGCAAACTGCCCCAGTTTACTCACAGTAAAACAAAAACTAGCAAATGCAGTTACCGGGTTAGTACAGACTAATCAGATGCTCATAGTTTCAATGAATGTTTGGTGAGTTCCTGAAAGCACATGGCTACACAGATACCTAATTTTAATGCTGTTGTTTTTAGCGGCACTAAGAATAACAATCCTTTTTCTATAAATCATTATTTCCCTTTGCAAACAGTTTCGATCCATTATTTTCTGTCCTTTAAATATATTAAATATCAAATATATTATTTCATGAGCCTATGAAGTATGGGAAGTTTAGAGTGCAGGGTTTCAGACAATTCTTCCAAATCTGAGGACTGGGCCCACAGGTAAGTGAAGGTTCTTATTATTGGATAGAACAAAAAAACTGAGCTGGGCTTGGGAGCTTATGCCTGTAATCCCAGCACTTTGGGAGGCTGAGATGGGCAGATCACAAGCTCAGGAGTTTGAGATCAGCCTGGCCAACATGGTGACACCCCCTCTCTATTAAAAGTACAAAAATTAGCTGGGCATGGTGGTGCACACCTGTAATCCCAGCTACTGAGGCTGAGGCAGGGGAATCACTTGAATCCAGGAGGCAGATGATACAGTGAGCCAATATTGTGCCACTGCACTCCAGCCTGGGTGACAGAGCAAGACTCTGTCTCAAAAA
>NW_016107851.1:268187-336377 GCF_001604975.1 Cebus imitator
AAAGAAAGAAAAAGTAAAAAGAAAAGAAAGAAAGAAAAAGAGAAAACAAAACAGAAGGGATTACTTAATAATTATTTCCATCAGGTGCAGTGGCTGACACTTGTAATCCCAACACTTTGGGAGGCGGAGGCTCGTGGATCACCTGAGGTCAGGAGTTCGAGACCAGCCTGACCAACATAGTGAAACCTCGTCTCTATTAAAAATACAAAAATTAGCTGGGCATGGTGGTGTGTGCCTGTAATCCCAGCTACCAAGTAGGCTGAGGCAGGAGAATCGCTGGAACCCAGGAGGCAGAGCCTGCAGTGAGCCGAGATGACACCACTGCACTCCAGTCTGGGCACAGAGCAAGACTCCATCTCAAAATAATAATAATAATAATAATTAAATAAATAAATAATGTCCAAAGGCTGTATCCTTAGTGGTAATAATTTAAGAGAGGGTGATTCTCAACATGAGGTGGTCCCCAAACCAGAAGTAACAGCATCATCTGGGACCCTATTAGAAATGCATATTCTCTGACCCCATCCAGACCCACTAAACCAGAAGTCCTTCAGGTAGTTCTGATACATAATTTAAATCAATGGTTCTAACAGCTGAAGATGCTTTTCCCCCCAAGGGGAGAAAAAAAACAAAGGGATAACGGTGATGATTATTTCCATTTTTTTTCATCACCAGCAGCTGATGCTGTGAAGTGATTACAAGTTATCAGCGACGTTTTAAATTTATGATTGTGCCTACATGAACCTCTTCATAGGTTGCTCTTCCGTTTGACAAGATGTAAGGCAAGCAGGCTTGTAGAGGGTGTTCTGAAGACCCACCCAGCATTAGACATCCTGATCTGGATTTGTTTCTCCTCTTCATTTCCTGAACTGACCTGACTATGGATTAATGCTATCTTTAGCTTTAAGGCCTTAGAGAGTTGATAGTCACATATCATTTCCATGATCACATGTCATTTCCATTAGGAACCACAGTCATTGTTAGATCTGAGATGGGTCCTATGTACCCATTGTGCCTTAGATTTTAGACTCCATAATAATGAAATTTAACATGGAAATGTTTCCTGTTGTATTTAACATAACACGTTTTGACCTGCCCAACCCAGGGTGAAACAACAGAAAACCATAAATAGATTTTAAAAGCAATCAAATGCAGTGCAAATAATGATCCACGTTCAAGGTTCAACCTTGAAATTCCAGAAAGATTGGCTGGCTTTACAAGGTTTACCCACTCATTATATTCACATCCACCTTTTTTTAGTATCTAACTTGACTGTTTTGAAAGACAATTATCACAATTTGTTTTTTTTAACCAGGATTTGCCTATATATAGTTTATTTCACTAACTGTCAAATATTTGCTGCCTTTGGGGGTAGTATCTTTAAAAAAATATTAGATGGCCAGGCGTGGTGGCTTACACCTGTAATCCCAGCACTTTGGGAGGCCGAGGCAGGTGGATCACCTAAGGTCAGGAGTTTGAGACCTGCCTGACCAACATGGTGAAACTCCATCTCTACTAAAGAGTACAAAAATTAGCCAGGCATGGTGGCGGAGGCCTGTAATTCCAGCTACTCAGGATCTGAGGCAGGAGAATTGCTAGAACCCAGGAGGTGGAGGTTGCAGTGAGCCAAGATCACGCCATTGCACTCCAGCCTGGGTGACAGAGTGAGACTCTGTCTCAAAACACACACAAAAAAAACAAAAAACAAACCAAAACTAGATGGCAGTAAGTTTGTCAGGGTGCTGCTTTAGGTGGACAAGATTTCTCTGGTGGAATTAATTATATCTGACACTATATAGTGTGGTGTTTAAAATCCAGAAACCAGAGTCGGAATGCCTGGTTTAAACCCAGCCTTCCCACTTCCTTTGTGTGAGTGTGTATGAAAAGTATGTTTCCAACTTAATCCTCCATGTCCGTTTCCTTGTGTGTAAAATGCTGATAATAACACTATCTCCCTCATAGGTCTTTGTCAGAATTAAATTAGTTAAACCAGTGATTCTCAACGTGTGGTCCCCAAACCAGAAGTAACAGCATCATCTGGGACCCTATTAGAAATGCATATTCTCTGGCCCCCATCCAGACCCACTAAACCAGAAGTCCTTCAGGTAGTTCTGATGCCAATAAAAGTTTGAAAACCCCTGAGTTAAAACATGTAAAACATGGAGCACTGCCTGGTACATAATGAGTATTCAATAAACATTCACTATTATGATCATCAAACCTCTGTGGGCTTCTCTTTTACAATGTAGTTATGTTCCTGTCTCTCCTTTTTTTTTTTTTTTAGAACAGGCCTATTTCTGAAATGTTTCTGGCTTCCATATACCTCTGGCTTTTAGGGAAGCACAGCGGCCTGCTTGGGTCCTTCCTGGCTTGCTGGACTGTCCTGCCTGTCATCTTCCATGACTCCTGTATGGATCTTGCTGCTTAAGGACCAACAGTGTTTGCTTTTCCACAATGCTCATGACTTTGTGAGGAAGGGAATGGACCCTCACGCTGACAGTGCATGTCCACGTCACTAGTTTCCTATAGAAAACCATCTCCATCCTCAACTCCAGGGGACCCCATTCATATCCCGTTCTATAGAACCTGCCCAACCAAGGTGTGCTTCTAAAGAAAGGGAAGGGGCTCCCAGTCTCTACTAAAAATACAAAAAAAATTAGCTGGGCGTGGTGAGGCATGCCTGTAATCCCAGCTACTCGGGTGGCTGAGCAGGAGAATGGCTTGAACCCGGGAGGCGGAGGTTGCGGTGAGCCAAGATCACGCCATTAGCCTGGGCAACAAGAGCGAAATTCGGGGAAAAAAAAAAAAGGAAGGAAGGGAGGAAAGGGGGGAGGGAGGGAGGGAGGGAGGGGAAGGTGCTGACCTAGCACCGAGAACAGTATTTCTGATAAAGTGCAGACGCAGCCTCTCAGCAAGTGTCCTCAAAGGGCTGGCCTTGCTCATGCAGTAGAGCTGGGAAGGCTTATTTGGGACTTGGGCATCACATAAGAAGTAAAGAGGCAATGTCATACTGGCAGGACTTTTGACAAAGAAAGCTTGTTATGAAAGGCTCATCCTCACTCAAATTAATAGATTAATTTAGCCAACAGAAAAAAGAGTAGCAAGTGTCCTCCCAAAGAGTACAGTATGGAAAGGGTGTAGGGGTGCGGGGAGCACCTTTACAGTGGAGAGAAGCACCCTTACACCGCCTCTGCAGGGGATCTGGGTCAACGCCAGCAGTTCCAAGTCACACTGACAACATGTGGCCTTGATATGATGTGATAAGAATGGCTCTTCACCCCTGTGGTCTTCCTCCACAAAATCCATAGACCCACTTGAATCATGAAAAATGCATCAGACAGAGCCCAATTGTGACCAACGTTCTTCAAAACTATCAAGGTCCTCAAAAGCAAGAAAAGTCTGAGAAACTGTCACAGTCAACAGGAGCTTCAGGAGACAATGACTGACAGCTGAGTGTCATGTGAACAAAATCCTGGAACAGAAAAGGGACATCTGGTAAAAACGAAGAAAATCTGGACAGTGTGGACTTCAGTGAGTAACAATGTGTTGATATTGATTCGTTAATTGTGACAAATGCACTATGCTAATGCCTTAGTCTGTTCAGGCTGCTATAACAAGATACCATAGACTGGGTGGCTTATCCACAGCAGGAATTTATTTCTCACAGTTCTGGAGGCTGGGAAGTCTAAGTCCAAGTCACTGCCAGATTTGATGTCTGGTGAGGGTCCATCTTCTAGTTCAAACATGGCTCCTTCTCACTGTGTCTTCCCATGGTAGAAGGGACAAGAATCTTTAATTCCATTCATGAGCACTCTAATCCCAAGACCTACTCACCTACCAAAGGCCTCACCTCCTGTTAGCATTACCTTGGGGCTTAGGATTTGAACGTATGAACTGGGGAGGACTGTGGAGAAACACATTTAAACCACAGAGCTAATGTAGAATATTAATAATAAAGAAAATTGGGTGTGGGGTTTATGGAAACTCTCAAACTAAGTGTGGAGAATGTAGAAACGCTAATATCTTCAGAATTTTTCTGTAAATTTTAAACTTAATCTGAACTTCTAAAAAAGTTTGTTATACACACACACACACACACACACACACACACACACACACACAGAGCAAGAGAGAGAAGTTATACATAGCCCTCATGTTTCAGGTCTACCCCACATTTCTGGTCTTATTTTCCCTATCTAAACCTTGTATGTCAGCCACTATAATAAAATTTCCTTAAGGTCGAGATGCTACTATGTTTATTCCCCACAAAATCTTGTACACAGGAAGTGCTTAATTATTTGAGAATTTGACAGAAGTGGGCAGAGAAGAAGAAAGGCAGAGGCATGACCTTTTTGAAAAATAAATGAGTTTTCTCAGTTCTTAGAAGATTCAATAGATTAAGTTGAGATCATAAAGTATAAGTTAAGAAAAAATTCTACCTGAGGAAACTCATGAAACAAAAATGATGGTGAGGAAACGGAGTGCTGTTTAATTGACCAGAAAATAATTAGCAAATTAATCAGCACATTGCCTTTTAAATGTTCTACTTCAAAAGACGCACACATTTTAAGGCCAAATGATATCATCAATTCCAGTAAACCGTTATTGATGGCATCTGGAGAATGTTCTCCTGTTATAGCCTTACCTAACCTCACATAAGAGACTCTTTAAAGAAACAATGCAATAGTCTTGATATTCGTTGCAGACACTGCTTCTTGCAGTGAGGGAATTACCCGATAATTATTCCCTCACCTTCCTGACAAAGAACCCGATTGGTTCAGGTATCTCACAACGTGCTCAGGAAAGGTAGGCTCTTCCCCAGGCCCATGTGGTTAACCAAGACTGCTCTAAAACTTCGTGAGAATCCCACCTTTGCCAATGATTGGTTTAAGGCTGGGGAGATTACCTAATTTTGAACAATCATGTAAGAGAAGGAAGAAATTTACTAGGGGGTTTATGGGAACAGGTGTTTTTGTTCACTATTCAGGGACACACAGGAAGCAAGCTCCCTCTTGGTGGTTGTATATTCTGTGGTCTACACATGCTGCAGGCAACTGGGCTGTCCGCCTGTGACCGAGATGAGCCAAGCCAACATACTAAGCTGCACAAGAAAGATAACATTTGAGTGCTTGAATTAACCGTGAAACTGCCCTATTTCTATATTTTGTGAAACGTTCACACTTTCCCCATTGTGTAAGCCATTGGTGGTTGGGTATTGTATTATTTGTACCCAAAATCGTCTTAATTAACAGATGTTCAACTGTCTATACCCTTGTTAGCTCCAATAGTGCTCCAGTTGTTTCATCTCTACCAAGCTGAAAATTTATTTGAGCAGGGAAAATAATCACCATATTTTTCTGGTTATAATTAGTTTTTCATAATTCAATGTTTTTTTTGTTTGTTTGTTTTTGTTTTTTTTTGAGACGGAGTCTCTCTCTGTCACCAGGCTGGAGTGCAGTGGTGCATTCTCGGCTCACTGCAACCTCCGACTCCCTGGTTCAAGTGCTTCTTCTGCCTCAGCCTCCCGAGTAGCTGGGATTACAGGCACGTGCCACCACACCTAGCTAATTTTTTTGTATTTTTAGTAAAGACAGGGTTTCACCATGTTGGCTGGGATGGTCTCGATCTCCTGACCTCATGATTTGCTCACCTTGGCCTCCCAAAGTGCTGGAATTACAGGCGTGAGCCACCGCACCCAACCAATTCAATGTTTCTAAAATCATGATACCTTTCAATGTATATATTTAATATGAAAATGTTGGCTGGGCCTGGTGGCTCACGAATCTAATCCTGGCACTTTCTGGGGCTGAGGCAGGTGGACCACGAGGTCAGGATTTCAAGACCAGCCTGGCCAACATGGTGAAATTCTGTCTCTACTAAAAATACAAAAAAATTAGCTGGGTGTGGTGGTGCACACCTGTAATCCCAGCTACTCTGGAGGCTGAGGCAGGAGAATCGCTTGAACCCAGGAGGCAGAGGTTGTGGTGAGCGGAGATCACGCCATTGCAGTTCAGCCTGGGCAATAGAGGAAGACTCCATCTCAAAAAGAAAAAGAAAAAGAAAATGTTTCTTTTTCCTGAAAACATATTATTGAATTTATAGCACAGATTAAAACAATTGCGTCTTAAACTCTGAGAAATGTGATAGTAGATTCAGCTTTATCCCCAAGAAAAAAGAGATATATAGAAAATGCCTAAAGGACTTGGTAGAGGGTCGGGCACAGTAGCTCATGCCTGTAATCCTAGCACTTTGGGAGGCCAAGGCAGGTGGATCAGCTGAAGTCAGGAGTTGAAGACCAGCCTGGGCAACATGGTGAAACCCCCCCCCGTTGCTACTAAAAATACAAAAATTAGTTGGGCTTGACGGCAAATGCCTATAATCCCAGCTACTCCGGAGGCTGAGGCAGGAGAATCTCTTGAATTCGGGGAATGGAGGTTGCAGTGAGCCAAGATCACACCACTTCACTCCAGCCTGGTCAATGGAGCAAAACTCCATCTCAAAACAAAAACAAAAAAAACTTGGTAGAAATATGTTCAAATTGATGTCTAATGTTTTCACCTGGTAAATTTGAGAGCTGGAAGTATCCTTAGCAATTGCTTAATTCAAGCCCCTTTATATATAAACACAAACAAGTGTGTGGTGCACATATGTCTATCCACATATGGATCCATAGAAAAGAGATGGAACACAGTCAGACAGTATAATTCCAGAAGGGCAGAACTGAAAGATGCAAACAGAATCAAAGGGCCTCTTTTTGTAGTATGGGAGAGCAGAAATGTTAAATAAATTGACTATAGTTACATGCAATCAATATAAGATAAAAACTATATTTTTTGCTTTCATTGTTTTGTTAATAAAACAGATTTCTATTAGTTTTTGTGAAACAGAATGTCATAATTTCTAAGTTATAATTTTTTGTTAATATTTTGCAGAGAAACCATATTTTTCAGACTATTCACAATTGTGTCTTTTTGTGTCCAAGATTCTAGGTAGTTGTGCCACAGAGCTCTATATTTGGAACTTGGCTACTTAAAGATAGAAAAAAAATCCTAAAATAGCCAAGTAATACTATAAATATCTTTATTTCAATAAATTTGAAAATTAATACAAAACAATACTGTAGACAATGATTATAATTGACTCAAGAAATTTATAAATCACAAAAGAAAAAAAATCCCTATAGCATTAAAGAATCCAAGTCAGTGAAAAAGAAACAAAAAACAACATGACCAAAGCACCCTTACATAGTTTTACAAGCAAGTTCACTAAACCTCTGAGAAACAAACCCTTTAATTAACCAACTGTTCTTATAATAGGAAAAGGTGGAAAGCACCCCAGCTCCTTTCTGTAAAGCTACTATTAATACAACGCTGAAAAAGAGATAATATCAGAAAAAGAAATCACAGTGTCGGGCTCGGTGGCTCAGGCCTGTAATACCAGCACTCTGGGAGACCAGGAGGGGCAGACCACGAAGTCAAAAGTTCAAGACCATCCTGGCCAACATTTGAATCTATTAAAGACACAAAATTAGCTGGGCATCGTGGCACCCAGCTACCCCAGAGGCTGAGGCAGGAGAATCGCTTGAACCTGGGAGGCGGAGGTTGCGGTGGGCCAAGATTGCACCACTGCACTCCAGCCTGGGCGACACAGCGATACTCCGTCTCAAAAAATAAATAAATAAATAAAAATAACAGACCAAATCAACTAACATGGATGTAAAAACTCTAAAGATTTGCAATCAGAATCCAACAATACAATGTTTTATTTCTCCGTAATGTTGAAGAGCCTTATATTTTTTTTACACCAGCTTTACTGTTTTATTACATGTATCTTATATCACCACAAATTTGTTTACATACAATTAAGTGTATGCATTCTAAGTTTACAATTCAGTGGGTTTTGGCAAATGTAACCAACCATGGTTATATTCAATTTCAATATAGAACATTTCCATAACCCCCCCAAAATTCCCTGTGTTATTTCTTTTTTCTTTCTTTCTTTAGAGTATCTCTCTGTCACCCAGGCTGGAGTGCAGTGGCATGATCTCAGCTTACTGCAACCTCCACCTCCTGGGTTTGAGCGATTCTCCTGCCTCAGCCTCCTGAGTAGCTGGGATTATAGGCACCCACCACCACTCCCGGCTAAATTTTGTACTTTCAGTAGGATGGGGTTTTGCCATGTTGGCTAAGCTGGTCTTGAACTCCTGACCTCAGGTGATCCACCCACCTCGGCCTCCCGAAGTACTGGGATTACAGGCATGAGCCACTGCGCCCAGCATCCCTGTGCTATTGCTATATTTATGTCATGCAAGGCGGACATTTGCCTCATTGTTGAAGTCATTGTTGGTTGGATTTTGTATTATTTGTGCCCCAAATTGTCTTAACTAACAGACACTCAACTGTAAATCCCACATGTTCAGCCCCAGGTCTGCTTTCTGTTACTACAGATCAATTTTTCCTCTTCTAGACTTGCATGTAAATGCACTCACACACGAACTCCATTGAGGCTAGCTCCCTGCATTCAGTACAGTGCGTTTCAATCCTTTATGTTGTCAAGTGTATTGACATTTTGTTCCGTGTCATTGCTGCGTAGGATTTCATTGTATCAATATGCCACTACTGATGTATCCATCCTCCCGCTGAGAGGCGCTGGGTTGGTTTCAGATTGGGTTCTAAGCAGACGCTTAGAGGGAGTTTGGGATGCAATGTGCTTGCTGGGGACCAACACCTGTGAAAAGCAGGGAGAGGAAGCAGGCTTGGAAAGAGGAAGAAGGCAAACAGTGATGTGGTCTGACACAAGCTTGGCCAGTGCTGCAGAAAGCTCAAGAGCAGGTGTGACCATAAGAACTGTCCAGAGGTGGCACAAATGGCCTTTCCTTCATAGTTCCACCTTGCTCAGTGACAAGATATGCAGCATTCCACAAAGGGCATCAGGCAGCCCCTAATGCAGCTGACACCTGGAGTTGATCAAACTCTGGCGGCTGGGTAGCACGTCTCTGCTTGAAAGGGGACCTCAGTGGCTCATATCTCACCAACAATGGGTGGTTTCCAGGTTTTGTTTTTTGCTATGGTGAATAAAATTGCTGAATAAGCATGCAAGTATAAGTCTTCCTGTAGGCATACTTACGTTGTATTTCTCCTGGGTAAAAACCTAGGGATGACACCGCTGGGCTGTATGTTAAGCGTAGATTTAACTTTATTAAAAAAAACTGTAAACCATGTTCCAAAGTGGTAGCACAATTTTCCATCAGCACCAGCATATCTGAGTGTCTCACTGCTCCACATCCTTGCTAACTCTGGGTGTCATCAGACTTCAATGTCATGCTGGGACAAAGTGATAGTTCACTGTGGTTGTAACTGGTGTTTCTCTGGTGGCTTGGTGGTGGTGATCAGCTTTTCATGTGCTCATTGACCACTGGTTATCTTCCTTTGTGAAATAGCTGTCCAAATTTTTTGCCCATTAAAAAAAATTGAGTTGTCTTTTTATAATTGAATTATAAGAGTTATTTATTGGAAAAATGTTTGTTGTCAGATATATATCATATATAATAAAACATGAATATTTTCTCCCAGTCTGGCTTGCCTTTTTGGTCTTTTAAATCATCTGAAATGATACACGTTTTAGTATTATTATAAATATTTTATCTTATGCTTAATGCTTTGATGTCCTAACAAATTTTTGCTATTTCGAAGTTGCAAAATGATTCTTCTATGTTTTTTGCTGGAAGCTGGTTTTGTTGTTGTTTCAGAGACAGTGTCTCACTCTATTGCCCAGGCTGGAGTGCAGTGCGATGATCACAGCTCATGGCACCCTTAATTCCTGGGATCAAGCTCTCCTCCTACATTAGCTTCCCAAGTAGCTAGGACTATAGGTACACACCGCTGCACCCTGCTAATATTTGTTTAGAGGTGCAGTCTTGTTATGTTTCCCAGGCTGGTCTTGAATTTCTGGCCTCAAGCAATCTTCCTGCCTGGCCTCCCAACATGTTGGGATTACAGGCATGAGCCACAATGCCCAGCATTCTAGAATTTTTATCATTGTAAATTTGTATTAAAATCTGTGATATCTTTTGAGTTTATTTTGTGAGGGAAAGGCCAAGGTTGATTTTTTTTTTTAATTCAGAAATCTAGTTGTTTCAGCACCGCTTGTTGGAAAGATGATCTTTTCCTCATTTAATTGTCTTGGCACTTTTGTTGAAAATTAATTTGCAAAAGTAATTGTGCTTAGAAAAAAAAGAAAATTAACCATATATGTGTGAATCTATATCTGAACTCTCTATTAGATTTCATTGATTTATATATACTTTTACATAAATTTCACACTGCCTTAATTACTTTTTAGTGAATCTTGAAATCAGGTAGGGTAAGTTCTTCAATTTTTTCTTTCATTTTCAAAAGTGAAAATGAAAGTGTTTTGACTATTTCAGGTCATTTGCATTTCAACATAATTTTAGAGCCAGTTGTCAATTTCTATCCCCCAAAGAGATTGCTATGATTTTAATTAACTTTACATTAAATCTGTAGATCAGTTAAGAAAAATAGTCTTTTTTAAAAGTACTGAGTAATTCACTTCACAGACAAAATATATATGTCCACCACTTGTTTAGATATTCTTTAATATCTCTTGACAGTTTTGTTGTTTTCAGTGTACAGATCTTTTAATGTTTTGGTAAACTTATCCCTAGATCCTTCATGGTTTTGATGCCATTGTAAATGATGTTGTTTAAAGATGGTTTTATTATTTCTTTTCAATGTATATCATTTTCTTCCTTTCTCCCCCTCCTCTTCCATCTCATCCTCCTTCCCTTTCTCTTTTCTTCCTATTTTCTTCCTTTCTTTTTGGCAATGTTGATCTCAAGTGGTAAGACCATATAGCTTTACCTCGTTCCCAGTCTTACGGAAAAAAATGTTCAGTCTCTCTCCGTTAAGTGTGATGTTAGCATTAAGTGTATCGTAGAGGAATTTTATCAGGTTGAGGAAATTCCTTTCTATTTCAACTTTGCTTAGATTGTTTATTATCTGCGGGTGGCAAAAAAAAAAAAAAAATTCAGTTGCTCCCATCCTCGTGAACACATACTATCACCAGTTATCTCACATTTTAGCTATTCCAGTGGGCATAGGGCTGCATCTTGTTTCGATTTTTGTTTTTCTGAGACGGAGTCTTGCTCTGTCATCCAGGTTGGAGTGCAGTGGTGCCATCTCGGCTCACTGCAACCTCCGCCTCCCGGATTCAAGCGATTCTCCTGCCTCAGCCTCCCGAGTAGCTGGGATTACAGGCGCACGCCACCACGCCCAGCTAGCTTTTGTGCTTTTAGTAGAGACGGGGTTTCATCATGTTGACCAGGCTGGTCTCGAACTCCTGACCTCAGGTGATTCACCCGCCTCAGCCTCCCAAAGTGCTGGGATTACAGGTGAGCCACCGCGCCTGGTCCTGTTTTGGTTTAATTTGTACTTTCCTTATAGATAACAATGTAGGACACCGGCTGCATTTGCTTGTTGAACATTGGGTTATTCTTTTCTATGACGTGCTTAATTTCAAAATTAGGTTTTCTTATTATTTGTAGGAATTCTTCATCTATCCTGGAGAAGTTTGTGTCAAGTGTATGCACTGTGACTATCTCCTAGTCTTTGATTTGCTTTTCACTTTATTAATGGTGTATTTGGTAAATAGAAATTTAATGTTTTGATGAGGTCCAGCTGCATGCTTCTGGATATTTGAAATATTTTGTAATTAAATATTTTAATTGGAAAAAATAGAAAAGGGAAAGCCTTTCTCTTTCCCTCTTAAACAGAACACATGGTTCGAAGGCTCATTCCCCCCTCCCTCCTCTCTCCCCGTCCTATGTTTGTACTACCGTGTATCCAACTCCAGGGTGGCTTCTCTGCCCCGGCTCCCTGCCCTCCCGGGCTCTCCAGGGTGAGCCTGTGGCGGCCCCAACTCGCGTGGGGGACAGCGAGCGAGGAGCGTGGAGGGAGGAGGGGGAAGAGAGGGAAGGGGAAGAGGAGGGAATGCGGGTTCGCGGCTGCCCGGCGCGCAGCAGGTGCCGGGACGCAGGCGCCCCGGGGCATGCGGCCAGGGGCTTAGAGGCTCTGCCTCTTGGAGTTCTAGAAAAGTCCACCCGGACAAAGCGGTGGAGAGAAGCGCAGTCTCCGCGGGGCGGACTCGGGCGCACCGGCCCTCCAGGATCCGCAACATTTCCCAGCTTGGAAAATATCCTCTTTTCCAGGTACCGTGGGTGACATTGCAGAATAAATATGCTAGGAGAGAAAAACAGATCCCTAACTTCAAAACGTTCTGGAACAAAGTGTCTCTTAAAACTCATATGGCGGATGACGCCAAAGCAGTCCGTTTGTTTCCAGCAGTTCCCAGTTGGAAAATTGCTTTGAGAATTTCTTTACATCTCAGGCGCAAACATCAGCAATGGCCTCAAGTAGCGCTGTCTGCATTGCTGTATTCTGATTTCTCTGGCCTCTGACAGAAGGTTTCTGGTTTACTTTTCAAGGTAACTGAAAGGGGTTGATTTAATCTACAAAGCTCTGTTCTCTAGGTGAAAATTTCTTAGAGATCTCTGCTTTCCTTTGAACTTACTTCATGGGAATTAAGATGCTGTGCTGTTATATGGCTTGTGATGCCAAGATCTGCGCTCCAGGGAGTATGAAGTTTGGTCTTAATGAAGATAGTATCTGCTTAATAATGCCCTAAGTGTTAATTAAGCAAGCACAATTCTGAATAATACCCAGGATGCATTTTTTTAATTTTTAGATTTTTAAAAAATTTTCGTGGGTACATAGTAGGTATCCCACATTTTATCATTGATAGGAACACATTTTATTATTGCTGTCCCACATTTTGTTATTGATAGGAACTGGAAGAGCTTCTAGGTATGTGTATTTATGGGCTACATGAGATGTTTTGATACAGGCACAATGCTTAATAATCACATCATGGAAAATGGGGTATCCATCCCCTCAAGCATTTATCTTTGTGTTACAAACAATCCAGTTGCAGTCTTTACGTTATTTTTAAATGTACAATTAAGTATGTTTGACCATAGTCAATAATAACCTATTTTGCTATCACATAGGAGCTCTTGTTTATTCTATTTTTGTGTACCCTATTCAATATGTCTTTTTTGAATGGAAAACAGACCTAGATAAGCTAGTGAATTTTTCACATGAAGTTGAGAAATATCATAAAAAACTAATAGATTTGTAGAATAGTGTCAAAGAAACTATAAAGGAGAAAAATAAAAGTAACACACCACAAAATAAGACATATCTTAGAAAAAAGAATTGAAGAATGACAAAATCAAGGGGATCAACTCTGATAAATAGATTGTTGTTAACAAAAATGCGTCACTTATTTATTCAGCCTGTCTTCACTGGCCATCTGCTGTGCCAGACAGCCATGAGATGCTGAGAATGGCTACCAATTTGTATAAGGGATCGATCTGTCTCTAAGGGTGCCTTAAGGTCAAGGCTGGCAGGTTATGAAATATACACACTATGTATCTGCAGCTTTCCGACTCCTCTTTGCAACTTTCTCCCAGACCTTCTCCCCCTTCTATGGTTTATTTTCTAATTCTACTAATTGAAATTAAAAACTTATTTTAGGAATCGTATGTAGAGTTAGTGTAGCTATGTTTTGATCCAAATTTAGGTCAATATAACCTCCCTGTATTTATCAGCTTGAGGTGCTATAACAAGATGCCATTAACTAGATGGCTTAAACAACGGAAGTTTATTTCTCACAGTTCTGGAGGCTAGGAAGTCTGAGATCAAGATGCCACAGGTGTGATTCCTGGTGAGGGTCTCTACCTGGCTTGAGGCAGCTGCCATATTGTTTTGTGCTCACATGACATCTTTGGGGTCTCACAGGGAAAGAGAGTGAGCAAGTTTTCTGGTGTCTTTTATTTCTAAGAGCACAAATTGCATCATGAGGACCCACCTTCATGAACACACCTAAACCTAATTACCTCTCAAAGGTCCCATCATCAAATACAGCTAGGGGGGTGGAATGTGCTCCCCGGTGTTCAAGTGTTGGAAACTTAATCCTTATTGCAACAGTGTCGAGATGGGGAACCTTTAAGAGATGATTAGATCTTGAGGACTCTGGCCTTGTGAATAAATTAATGTCATTATCGCTGAAGTGGGTTTGTTACTGAGAGAGTGAATTTACTATAAAAGTGAGTTTGTCTCTCTTATGTGCACATGTGTTCTCATGCCCTTCTGCATTCCACCATGGGATGATACAGCAAGAAGGTCCTTGCAAGCAACAGACCCCTCCATCTTGATCTTGGACTTCCCAGCCTCCAGAACCATGAACCAAATGAACTTTCGTTAATTGTAAATTACCCAGTCTCAGGTATTCTGTTATAGCAGCAAAAATAGACTAAGACTCATAATCACATTGGGGTTTAGGGCTTTGGCATTTGGATTTAGGGGAATGAAAATGTTCAGAGCAACGCTCTCCCAATGCTATTTATATTTTAAAACTTATCTGTTTCAATTGAGATATGTGGCTGTCTCCGGTAAAGCAAATCAGAAGAGGGTGGAGACAAATTCATTATCCAAGGATGATAACAGAGGGCCCTTCCGGTTACCCACAAGTATCCCATGTTTTATTATTGATAGGAACACATTTTATTATTGCTGTCTCACATTTTATTATTGATAGGAACTTGAAGGGCTACTTATTTAACTCTAAGTTTGAAATAACTTTAGCTATAGTCAAATAGAAAGTCTTGATATTCCAGGGTTGACATCACAGAACAGTAAAGCAATATTCTGTCTGCAATCTGCTTCTCCAACAACTCCAGTTGGAATGCTCAGAGCAATATTCATTAGCAGAAATAAGTTGATATAGTTGAGAGGGTCCAGAACAAGGCACCAGCATGATCAAAGCAGTGACTTGTGCATTAAGATCAAAAGACCTGGCAGCGCAGGTCAAGTATTGGTGGAGAGGGGATACCTGCTATTTGATAAGAGTCTACAGATATTTAAAAGGTGTTAACAGGGAGGAAGGCAAGCCTGATTTTGCCTGCTTGGAGGTGACATAATGTGAAACAATAAAAATAGCACCGAAGAATGAACAATGTACCCAGAAGTTCAGGAAATACTTCCAGTAAAGAACTCTTGAGGTTTCTGCAGAATTACACCATGTGAAGCATTAGATCCACTGTACCCACAGCTGAAAGTAACCAGGAACAATTTCTATTTGCAGATCATTGTGTCTTATGATCTTGCCTCTATCAGCCCATCGTTCAGTACTTAACAACTCACCCGCTTCTACCTGTTACCCAAATTCTTTAACATCGTTATGGGTCCCCACAGTAACAGCATAGCTACTTTTTGGAAGAATCTGATTTATGTAGCAAAGCTAATATAGAAATTTGCAAACAGAAAAGCATTTGAACAGTTGTCACTTTATGTGTTCCATATGCAGCACTTTTGTTAATCCAAGAATAGAGTTTAGAATCATGAATTTTAAGAAACAGAAGCAAGCTTGGGATGATTCCCTCTCATCAGAGAGGCTAGGTGACTTCTACAAAACGCATGAGCCAGAGACTTGCGCAAAATGCACAAAGCAGAGCCGAGACTAAAACCCAGGTCCTCACCAAAGTGGGTTTTGAATATTATCATCTTTTTTTTAAATTGTAGAGATAGCATCTTGCTTTGTGCCCAGGCTGAAGTGCAGTGGTGCAACCATAGTTCACTGCAGCCTCAAACTCCTGGGCTCAAGTGATCCTTCCACCTCAGCCTACAGAGTAATCCTTTTTCCTTAAAAAAAAAAAAAAAAAAAAATGCAATTGTTTCCATTTCTCTTTTTCCTCTAAAAGCTGTGCCTAACAAATTTTAAGACTTTTTTTTTTCCTTTGCTGGGTTTCCAAAGTCTCACACTTTTATTATTGCTTAGGATGCATTTACTTAAACTTGTAAACTAAGTTTGTTAATGGTACAGCAGTTATCCTAATGGGAACAAGGCCTTGCAGCAAGGCCTGAGCAAAAGTCAACCCATCCATTGCTTTTCATAAGAGAGATGCTTGGGCTGAGAGGAGAGTCTGCTCCCCAACACATGAAGGAACAGCTCTGCCCAATGTAACTTCTCCAGTTAGATCGAGCCTCTGATGGGGCACATGTGGGTTGGAAACAGGAAGCTCTTCAGCTGTCAAGAACCATGCTAAACAGTTTGGAGACGTTCTTAGTAAACAAAACTTTTTAGTGAAAATTAAGCCAGGGTTATTTCTTCTTTACCTATGTAAACCAAAAAGTGACTGAGACAGGTCTCCATTAATTTAGAGGTTTATTTTGCCAAAGTTGAAGACATGCCCAGGAAAAAGAGATACAAGTTACAACAGGATCGGTGGCCTGCGCTTTTTCCAAAGGGGGCTGTGAGGTCTTCACTATTTAAAGGGGAAAGAGTGGGTAGGAGGGAGGAAAGGAAAAAAAAGAGGGAAGAGTAGACAATGAGGCAAGTGGTTACATTCTTGTGGGGCTTTGATGAGAGCTCACATGATCCACATTTTACATGTGAAAAGAGGGATTAGAGGAACTGTCAATTCTTCATTCATCCCAAACTCAGTAAATCTGCACTTTACGTAGGATAAAGTAAACACAGAGTAGAGGAAGAAGTCAAATATATATTTGACAGGTGGAGGGGTGATTTCCAGTCTTGGCTTTATCTTGTGCCTGTGTAGATAAGCTGTTAATTTATACTGTCAGGATGAGATTCAACAGAACTCTGTTGGGGTTGGTTCGTGGGAAGGATATGTATTGTGAAAGATGTGGGAGCCCACAGGAATTTCCTTGTGAGCAATTTGTGAGGGAGTCCACCAGGTTAGACAGGTGGCCTTCTATGATTGACGCTCTGTTTGGGAATAAGAAGAAGGCAGTTTTGTATGACTCAGTTCCCAAACTTCACTTTTCCCTTTGGCATAGTGAGTTTGGGGTCCTGAGATTTTATTTTCCATTCACACCTAAAAATTTCCAAGTGACAAGATGATTGTGGTGTGTGAGCTGTATCTTACAGTAATGAATGGTGTATTTCACCCTCTGGACTCATGATGTGTTCACTTCCTATTTGGTCCTCAGCGCTGAGCTAGATAGGAGTGATACAAAGATAAATAGGACATGGTTCCTGCCTTCGAAGAGCTCAGGGTCTAATGTGCAAAGCGGCAACACACACCAATGTATAGGGCTGTGCTGTAGGTGCGGCGGCGGAGCGAGGTTAAGTGTATGATTGAACATTCAAAGAACAGAGGCACCTCACCCTGGTGAGGTTAGGGAAAGCTTCCAGATCAGTCTTTTTTATTGGTTGTTAGGCATTCTTCTGTTCTACTTCTCTCTACATATACACAAATATATAATAAATATTCCCATAGAGTTTTTAATGGGCTTATATCATACAAATTGTCATGCAACTTGCCTCTTTAAAAGACTCAAAAAATATACACATCCTTCCTACATAACCAGTTCATTTTTTAAACAGCTATACAGTATGTATTTCCAAAATTGAACTGTTGCTCGGCTTTTAGACAATTAGGTTGTTTCTAATTTTTATTAATTGCTAACATAATCTGGAAGACAGCCTCTCTTCTCATTTTGGTCCCATTGGGGCTATCCGCCAGTCCCCCAGGGAACGTGGGGATGGGTCAGTGAGGTCACCCCTTCAGCCACTGGGGTCTGGGGTCCTCCACTGGCTAGGACCCTCTTCACCCAGTGGTCTACAGCAGGCTGCCTGGTGCTTTTTAGAAAACCGTGGATGAGAGCCCATCATGCTCCTTCCAAAAAAACAGTATGATCCTAAGACCTTCTTCGGATCAAATACACATTGGCCTCCACGTAATACTTTCAGTGAAAGACTGAGAAGGCATTTTAAGTACCCTAAAGTGTTTCAGCATCAAAGGCAAGAAAGGGGAGGAAAAGGAGGGATGTGGTGGGCTTGAGTTGTTCATGGCAGTGCGCGATGGCTCACGCCTGTAATCCCAGCACTTTGGGAGGCCCGGGTGGGTGGATCACCTTGAGGTCAGGAGTTCAAGACCAGCCTGACCAACATGGAGAAGCCCAGTCTCTACTAAAAATACAAAATGAACTTGGCGTGGTGGTATGCACTTGTAATCCCAGCTACTCCGGAGGCGGAGGCAGAATCGCTTGAACCTGAGAGGCAGAGGTTGCAGTGAGTGGAGATCATGCCATTGCACTCCAGCCTGGGCAACAAGAACGAAACTCCATCTCAGAAAAAAAAAAAAAAAGAGTTGTTCATTTGTGCATTCCCTCTGTTGTTTCAAATAAGAGGGTCCGTGTCTGTCTGGTCCTTCGGAGGACATTCTGGGTAGCTCTCCCCGATGCCTTCCCTCGTCCCCTGGTCCTCTCTACCCCATCACACCTTTCTCAGGAGCATCAGCCCCGCCCTGGAGGACTCGGATGATGACTCAGTGCAGCCTCCCTCTCTCTGTGTCATGCTGGAGTCTTTGGAAAATGCATAAGCACTTGTGCCAAAAAAGGGGGAGGCATACAAACCGGCATGACTTGTCTCTTCACCATCAAAGCTGAGGCTGATTAATCCCCCACGTACCTAAGGCAAACATAACTTACCATTAATCTACGTGAGGAATTTGTGATCAAGCCCATGCCTTTGTCACTTTGACCCAGACTGTACTCCTTACAAAACAATGACCTTGGCTGAACTGAGCCAAAGGTGCGCCAGTCTCTCTCCTGGCCTAATTTCCTTCACTGAAGTCCCCATGTTAGTTAGCTGAGAACTACTCTGCATGAGCCATCAGGGCAAATGGCACCAGGAGCAATAACTTTTTCTCTGATCTCCAAGTTTCTCCACCGAGAGCAGAGGTGAAGCTGTCATTTCACCTTCCACACACATAATATTGAAATGGATGGCTGGGTGTGGTGGTTCATTCCTGTAATCCGGCTACTTGGAAGGCAGAGGTGGAAGGATTGCTTGAGCCCAGGAGTTTGAGACCAGCCTGGGCAGCATAGCAAGAACCTGACACTAAAATAAGAGCCAGGCGTGGTGGCTCACACCTGTAGTCCTAGCTATTCCAGAAGCTGAGGTGGGAGGATGGTTGAGGTCAAGGCTGCAGCGAGCCATGATTACACTACTGCACTCCAGCCTGGGCGACAGAGCGAGACCCTGTCTCAGAAAGAAAAAATAAAAAGACACTCTCGTTAGTTACCCTTGCACATTCCCAAGACTAGAATGAAGAAGTACAGCCACATTGTCCTGTACCAATTTATAATCTTGCCATCGATGTGTGACAAATACACATTACTCTGTGCATCACCAGCTCGCCTCGTAAGCAAGTGTGGGCTCCACGCTACAGGTAAAATGGGAATGACAGGATCCTGTGGGAGGTTTTAGATGATTCATAATGGTGACCATAAGGAAAATGGATTCAAAGGGGCTGAGGCTTTGGGGCATGCTGAAGGAAAAGCTTGTGTTTGCTCTCTTAGGAAAGGCGGTGAGCTAGTACACTTCCGAATTAAACTGGAGACTTTATCTCCAGGGGAGAGCTCAGGCTGCACTGTCACATGTAAAGAAATCATTTATACCTTAACAACAATTATCTAAAATGACATCAAAAGAGATAGAAAAACTGGAAGCCCTCCAGCACGTAAACTAAATATTCTGAAGATGACTTGATGGTTTGATTTTGCTGTTAGCAACAAGGAGACTCCAGTTCAGAGAAGTCCTGGCTTTCCTCTTCATAACACCAAATCCAGAAATTAGGGGAAAAGGAAATGTAGAACGCACATGAGTAACACTGGGGGAAGGGAATGGAAAATAAAATTCACAATGAGAATGGAAGGAAAAATAAAATGAAGTGAAATACAATACAACAAATAAAACAAATCAACAAAAAAAAGGTCTGTGTGTGGATAATAGCAGGCCATGAGCCAAGATTAATCTATTTGATTGATTGCATTATATTCATACACACACACACACACACACACACACAAGCTTAAAATGCAAGTAGCAGATTGGGAGACCATATTTGCAAATATATGAGATCTACATTATTAATTAAAACATAAATATCAGCGGAACGCTGTAATCCTAGCACTTTAGGAGGCTGAGGCAAGTGGATCACCTGAGGTCAGGAGTTTGAGACCAGCCTGGCCAACATGGCAAAACCCTCTCTCTACTAAAAATACAAAAATTAGCTGACGTGATGGGGTGTGCCAATAATATCCGCCCCTTGAACCCAGGGGGTAGAAGTTGCAGTGAGCCTAGATGGTGCCACTTCACTCCAACCTGGGTACAAGAGTGAAGCTCCGTCTCAAAAAGAAAAAAAAATATATAAGCAGGGTGCGGTGGCTCGTATCTGTAATCCCAGCATTTTGGGAGGCCCAGGCGGGCAGATCACAAGGTCAGGAGTTTGAGACTAGTCTGACCAACATGGTGAAACCCCTCTACTAAATATACAAAAATTAACCAGGTGTGGTGGTGCAGGCCTGTAATCCCAGCTACTCAGGGGGCTGAGGCAGAAGAATCATTTGAACCCGGGAAGCAGAGGTTACAGTGAGCCGAGATTGCACCACTGCGCTCCAGCCTGGGCGACAGAGCAAGACTCTGTCTCAAACTAAAGAAAAATAAATAAATGAATGAATAAATAAATACATAAATACATTGTTCCAAATCAGTCGGTCAGAACATGCTAAATAATAGAAAAAGAGATAAGAAATCATAATAGTGGAAATACAAATGGCCAGCCAATATGTGAAAAACTGTCTAACTTATAATCTAATAAGGAATGCAAATTAAAATAATATTAATCAAATTAAAACAATGAGATAATATTTTTCTCTTATTTAATTGGCAAGGATTTGAACATACTGATATAATTCAATGCTGGCAAAGGTTGAGGTTTTGCGTAAACAATGTGTTTGCATTTCACACACTGCTGGCAATAGCATATACTGATCTGACCTTTTTGAGAGCAGTGTGGAAGTGAGATAGCACTTCAAATGTGCACACCATCAAACCGAGTAACTTTGTAGGAATCTTTCCCATATAAATATTAGCACACTCTACAAAGGTATGGTGTCATTTACCATAACCAGTTGGAAATAATGTCTACCGATAAAGAAATATCATGCTAGCATTCTGATGTATTTAGTCTACAGAAGTAGGTTATAAAACAATATCATAGAGGATAGTATAAGCACCTTTTTGTTTAAAAAAATGTTTCTATGTGCTTGAGTGTGTGTATGGCATGTGTGGTACGTGTACCTGTGTGAGGCGTGTATAGTGTGTGAGTAAGGTGTGTGTGTGTTGTGTGTGTGACTGTATAAGTCTATTTGAAGTGTGTGAGGGAAATGTATCTGTGAGGTGTGTGTATTTCTGTGTGGGGTGTTTGTACCTGTGTGGTGTGTGAAGTGTGTGTTTATGTGAGATGTGTGTGTGGGATATGTGTGGGATATGTGTGTGAGATGTGTGTGGTATGTGTGAAGCGTGTGTGTATGGTGTGAGGTGTGTGTGCATGTGTGGGGTGTGTAAGGGTGTCTGTGTAAGATGTGTGCACATGTGTCTGTGAGAGGTGTGTATGTGTGTGTATGAGATGTGTGTTAAGTGTTTGTGTGATGTGTGTCTGTGTGGTATTTGTATGGTGTATACATGTGTGATGCATAGGATTTGAGGTCTGTATGTGGTGTATGTGGTATGTGTGTGCATGTATGCAGTGAATTAAAATGGAGACTTTATCTCAAGGGGAGAGCTCCAGCGGCACTGTCACATGTAAAGAAATCATTTATACCTTAACAACAATCATCTACAAATACTGACATCAGAAGACACACAAACACTGGAAACCCTCCAGCACAGAGGCTCAATGCTCTGAAGGTGACTTGATGGCCTGATTTTGCTGTTAGAAACAAGGAGACACTAGTGCGAGTTTGTGTGGCATGTGTGTGGTATGTTTGTGTGTAAGGTGGGTGTGTTATGTGTCTGCAGGACATGTGTGTGTGTATGTGTATATATATGTGAGGTGTGTGGTGTGTGTGGTCTGTGTCAGTGTGTGGTGTGTTTGTGTGTGAGGGGTATGTGTGTGAGATGTATATGTGGTGTATTTGTGTATGTGGCATGTGAGGTGTGTTTATGTTAGTGAGGTCTGTGTGAAGTGTATTTGTGGTATGTGTGTGAGGTGTGTTCACATACGTGTGTGGTATGAGAGGTGTGTGTAGTGTGTGAGGCGTGTGGTGTGTGAAGTGTGTGGTGTGTGAGGTAGGTGTATGTGTGTGAGGTGTGTATGTGTGTGAAATGTGTATATGCTGTGTTTGTGTGTGTGTGTGGTGTGTGAGGTGTGGGTGTGGTGTGTAGTGTGTGTGCATGTGTGTGAGATGTGTATATGGTATGCATGTGTGGTGTGTGTGAGGTGTGTGTGAGGGGTGTGCACACACCAGCACAGATACACTGAGGAGGTGTCCCCTCTGGGTCAGCGGCGTGGACTGCTGCCATGGGATTGGAACAGGCAGGAGGAGGAAGGCGCTGGCCTTCCCTGTGCGCATGTCGTTTGGCTTTTTATTACAGACTCCTGCTCTGATGTGCTGATCTCTGAGTCATGTTTCTCTTTTCATGCTAGACCTTTAGAGAAGAAATGGTGCAATTTCTATTCTAGTTCCAACACAAGAGACCTTTTTTCTTAGGAACCTCATTTGAGGAGACAGTGTCTTATTTTGCAAATTTCTCCCCCAGTGTCAGAGACATTCCCAACAAAGGGAGTGATTGTCAGAGGCATTTGTTTCATAAAGCTTTGCACGTAGATACAATTCTGAGATAAAGCACCAGAAACGCATTTCATGTATTAAATATCACACTGAAGTAGCACTTAAGATACCAACGAAGGTTAAATAAATAAGAGAGGAAGAACACCCTTGGCAGAAAGCACAGCGTTCCCTCTTTCCAGTATTTGCCAGTAAGGAAGGAGGGCCGCGGCAGGAGTCGCTGAGCATGTTCGTGTTCTCAAATCCAAGGAATATCTGTCTGGGAGTGTGTTCCACAGCTGCTGACAGGGGTTAACTCTGGGCGCAGAATAAGGCTTTTGCTTCTTGCTTTAACTATTTAAATGTACACAACTGTTTTAAAGAAGAAAATTAGAATTCTGGGTGAGATTGGTATTTTTTTACTTGTTTTTTCCTGAAATTATTCAATTTTTCTATAATAAAATATGCTTTTTTTTTGTAATCACACACACAAAAAAAGCTTGAAATTAAACCTTTTTTTTTTTTTTTTTTTTTTGTATTTTTTTCTTTTTTTTTTTTTGAGATGGAGTCTTACTCTGTTGCCTGGGCTGGAGTGCAGTGGCACAATCTCAGCTCACTGCAGCTTCAGCCTCCTGGGCTCAAGCCATCCTCCTGCCTCAGCCTCCCAAGTGGCTGGGAGTACAGGCACTCACCATGCACTACAGGCACTTACCACTTTTTTTTAGTAGAGTTCGGGGTCTCAAACTCCTGGCCTCAAGCAATCGTCCTGCCTCAGCCTTCTAAATTAAATGTTTTTTTGTTGTTTTTTTTTTAAAGGGGGAGTCCATAAGCCTCCTGTAGTGATTTCTGTGGCCCAGGAAGCCCCAGGGCAAAATTTGGAAGCCATTAACACTTCAGTGGCAAAGGTCTGTGCTTGCGAAAACTAAAACACCCTTTTAGAAAGACATTTAATTAAGAGAAGATAATAGTGTAATAGTGTGATCTAGAGTCATACAGGCCTGACTGTATGAAATTTCAGCCACATGACCTTGGAAAGTGACTTAGCCATTCTGACCCCGGTTTCCCAGCCTGTGAACTCGGGGAGCTGCTTAGGAACCTGCGGAGCACCTGGCGGAAGGCAGCTAGTCAAGCAGAATGCGTGTGGAAACCGAGAGTTCCCCAGCGTCCTCAGCCTCTTAGAGACCCCAAAGGAGCTGTCAGATCACAAGACATTCAAGGGAGGGCTGGACACCTTCCTGCCTCTGCCCACACAGCTCCTCCTGCCCGCGTCCCATGTACAGTCAACCTCGGGGCTCTTCCCCTTTCATCTCTCTCCTGACCTCACCATCTGGACCTCCTCCATCTTTTGCTGGTTGGTATGTACCATTCACCTGCTTCACATCTGACCCTTCAAGATGACCCCCATTAGACATAGCGCAAGAAGTCCTGAGTCTCCCCAGCTCCTCCAGGTCCCTGCTCTGTCTGCAGGAAGTCTGCACCACTCCAGAACAGCAGAATCACAAAATGTTGCCCAGCCCAACACTCTCCCCGCGCCCACATGCACAGACCACCTCGTCTGTGTTCCCAGGTGTTCCTCCTGTCTCCATGGTGACGCCTGCCTCTGCCACACTCCTGGCTCATGTACTCTGGAAGGACCAAACACCAAACATTCCCCTCGCTTTTGGGGCTCTCTGCCCCTCCGATAGTGGAAGACTCGCTTACTGTCCCGCTGTACCTGTGTAAGAAGGTCCCTGTCAATCCCCGAACTTTCTCCTCTCCCTCTTTTTATTTATTTTGAGAATATCTCATTTGTGATTTCATACCTTCATCTAAAGAATGGTGTATACGTAACAATGAATTTTAACATGAACAAAATATTCCCTCTGAAATATGTCCTAACACACTTTGGATTTCTCATATGTATAGTACTGTAATACCACAGTACCAATCTTCAAAAAAGCAAATTTTCATTTGAAAGGGAAATTCCACTTTCAAATGCTATAAAATATGTTGTTTGCCAAAATGCAAAATATTTTTTTTGTTTCAACATAAGAAATGCTTAGGAAAAGCAGAATTACAGAGACTTTCTCTTCCAACCGGAAACCATTTTTTCTCACCTGCTACAATCAAAGATGACAAGGCTATTTTTTTAGCAACACTTTAAATAGCTGAGATTTAAAGTGTGTTCCATGCTTACTGCTTGCCAGTACTATTTTGATGTTCACAAGAACCCTAGGTGTAGGTGCTCTTATCGTTCCCATTTCAGAAACAAGAAAGCTGAAATTTCAAGTGACTTACTCATACTCAGAAGTTCACTCATAAGTACTGGAATTCAAGCCAAGGCCACCCCACGTGAAAGGCCATCTGTCTATCTAACTAGGACACTGGAAGGTAAAAAGTTGACTAAAACAGTTTCCTCTCATAAAATTCCTTATATCTACATCTAATAATATCTCTTACTTGCTTTTCGATTATCTATAAAGCTGGAAAATAAATAGAAACTCAACTCTGAGACTCATAGCAGGTAGGAAGTAACCCTACTAAACTTAAGAATGTTCCAGAAGTAGTAAATTTCTGCTAATGAGAAATAGCAACTGTGTCGTAGTATATGCTTTATAACAATCTGATACCTGAGGAAGAAATAATACCATATATAACTGCAAGGAATGCAAAATGGTGCAGCCACTTTGGAAAACGACTCAGAAGATTCTCATAAAACAACCTGTATCTTTCACATATGTGACTTGGCAAGCTGACACAGGGAGACGAAAAAAACAGGGAGAGAAAACAGAGCAATGGTTACCAGAGGTTGGAAAGGCGGGGAGAGGCCCGGCACAGAGGTGCACACCTGTAATCCCAGCACTTTGGGAGGTTGAGGCAGTGGATTACCTAAGCTCAGGAGTTTGAGACCAGCCTGGCCAACATGGCGAAACCCCGTCTCTACTAAACATGCAAAAAATTAGCCAGGTGTGGTGGCAGTTGCCTATAATCCCAGCTACTCAGGAGGCTGAGGCAGGAGAGGTGTTTGAACCCGGGAAGCGGAGGCTGCAGTGAGCCCAGATCACGCCACTGCATTCCAGCCTGGGCGACAGGGTGAAACTCCATCTAAAAAAAAAAAAAAAATGGTCAGGAGTTGAATATAAAGAGGCACAATGGGGGTGATGGAACCGTGGTGGTGGATATACGACTGTGCATTTGTCAAAACCCCAAAGAATGGTTTGCTGTAGAGTGAATCTTCTGAAAAAATTCTGTAGTTTAGTTGAACAATATTGTACCAAGATTAATATTTTAATTTTGACAATTGTTCTATGATTATGTAAGCTGTTCATATACAAAGAAGTTGGGTGAAGGATATGAGAACTTCCTCTACTACTTTTGCAATTCCTCTTTAATCTAAAATTATCTAAAAATAAAAAAGTTTTTAAAAAGTAATTTTATGATAAACTGAATATGTGGTGCCAAATAGGATTTTTTACACAGTTAAAACTGCCTTTATTTTCTATTACACATATTAGAGAAGAAAAAAAAACTAATTTGGCCTTAAGAATTTTGTTTTCAAGATATACTACAAGTTGTATTTGTAAATATTCTCTTATATTTACAAACCTATTTCTCATCCTGTGAAATTGAAGGATTCACCATCTGTATTACCTCCTGACATTACAGTTGAGTTTTATTTAGCAAGGTCATTTTATTTTCCCTTTTTCCCCAAAAGTAGATTTTGTATGTTCCTGATTTTCACCAGTTATTCGAACTATTCCGTGTGTTTTGTACCTCAACTCTGTGCTGGGTGCTCTTTCCATTGGATGGTGGTTGCATTATTAAATGTTTTGACTTTATTTAGATTGGCATTTCTTGAATCAGTTTTTAAGGGCATGTCTGTCTTTATCTAACATTATACTTCCTGATGAAGCTCAGATCTTTTTTTGTGTCTTTATCTAACATTATACTTCCTGATGAAGCTCAGATCTTTTTTTGGTAGTGGTAGTATTCTGAAGATGTTTCGTTTTTTTCTTCTTCCTTTTTTTTGAAACAGAGTCTTGCTCTATCGCCTGGTGCCAGGCTGGAGTGCAGTGGCACCATCTCAGCTCACTGCAACCTCTGCCTCCTGGGTTCAAGCAGTTCTCCTGCCTCAGCCTCCTGGGTAGCTGGGACTATAGGCGCACGCCAGCCACCACGCCCAGCTAATTTTTTTGTATTTTTGGTAGAGACGGGGTTTCACCATGTTGGCCAGGATGGTCTCGATCTCTTGACCTCATGACCCACCCGCCTCAGCCTCCCAAAGTACTGGGATTACAGGCATGAGCCATCGCGCCCAGCCCCAAAGATGTTTCTTAATGCCTCCTTTTGCGTTTTCCTGCTATTTCACCACAGTTTTTGTTAGCATTGTCAGACTCTACTGAGAACCAAGATTCATAATTAGCCTCATATATTAATCAGGATAAATGCTGAGGAGGCAGAAAAGGAAATGGAAAACATTTGATTAATTATAAGATATGAGTTGGATAGTTTCTCCAAAAGCCAGCCTGGGCTCAGCAAAGTATTTAGAGGGCAATATGGCAGGTAAGAGTGACTTGGAATCTCTCTTGCAAAGTTGGAGAGCAGAAGGCAGCTGGGTGCGGTTGGATGGCCTGTGGCCGTTTCCAGCATAAAGCAGCCTTTCGATCACTGATTCAGGGTGTGCGTGCGTGTATCCGCTGAATTAACTTGTTCTTGTTACTGTTGTTGTATCAGAACCGCCACGTAACAGATAGTTTTGCCTGATTCACAGCCTGTTACTTTGGCATCTTCTGGATCTGACAGATTATTTAAATCACTAGCTGCTCGATTGGCTAGTAATTTGGATAAGTATTTCTAATTTACAATTTTGCCCGAGGGACCTTTAAGAATTGAAGCTCACAGTGCTGAGGGACTAGAAAGACAAGTTATTAATGGTGAGAAAGTAGTTATAAAACACATATCTGATATGGGACTTGTATCCAAAATGCACAAAGAACTCTTAAAACTCTTAACTGTCAAGGATTTGAAAATACTGATACAATTCAATGCTGGCAAAGGTGAGGTTTCGCATAAACAATGTATTTGCATTTTACACACTGCTGGCAATATCATATACTGATCTGACCTTTTTGAGAGCAATGTGGAAGTGAGATTGCATTTTCAATAAGAAAACATACTACCCAGTTTTAAAATGTGCAAAAGATCTGAACAGGCACCTCACCAAAGAAGATACACGGTGGTCAATAAGCATATGAAGATATGCCCAACACCATACATCATTAGGGAATCACAAATTAAACAATGAGATACCCCTACACACCTATAAATGTGACTAAAATTAAAAACCACATCAACAACAACTGGTAACACCAAATGCGGTCAAGGCTGTAGGGCAGCCGGAACTGTCATTCATTGCTGGTGGAAATACAAAATGTCACTGTATTTTGTATTTGGAAGACAGCTTGGCAGTTTCTTTAAAAGTTAACTGCAGTCTTACCCCATGGTCCACCAATCATGCTCCTCGGGATTTACTTCAACTGAGCTGAAAACTTATATTCTCACAAAAACCTACACATGAATGTTTATAGAAGCTTTATTCATTATCACAAAAACTGGAAGCAACCAAGATGTCCTTCAATAGGCGAATGATAAACCATATCCAGACAACGGAGTCACAGCAAGTCAGAAGAAAGTTAAATGCATATTGCTAAGAAAGAAGCCAATGAGAAAAGGCTACATACCATATAATTCTATCTGCACAACATTCAGGAAAAGGCAAAATTATAGAGACTTTAGAAACAACAGTGGTTGCCAGGGGCTCCAGGGGAAGGAAGGATGAGTAGGTGGAGCACAGGGGATTTTTAGGGCAGTGAAACTACTTGGTACAAAACTGTAATGGTGAAAACATGTTATTATACATTAGGCAAAATCCATAGAAGTCTGGCTAGGTGTGGTGGCTCACACCAGCATTTTGGGAGTTCAAGGCAGGCAGATTACTTGAGGTCAGGAGTTCAAGACCAGCCTGGCCAACATGGAGAAACCCCATCTTCACTAAAACTACAAAAATTAGTGGAGCATGGTGGCTCACACCTGTAATCCCAGCTATTTGGGAGGCTGAGGCAGGAGAATCACTTGAACCCAGGAGGCGGAGGTTACAGTAAGCTGAGATCACGCCACTATATTCCAGTGGAGACGGAAAGAGACTCCGTCTGAAAAAAAAAAAAAATTCCATAGAAGTCTCTGCACAAAGAATGAATTTCAGTGTAAACTGTGAACTTTAGTTAATTATGCACCCATATTGATTCATTAATTATTACAAATATGTCATGGTGATGCAAGATGCAAATAATAGAGGAAGCTGAGTGGGGCACATGGAATGTATGGGAAATCTCTGTAGCAGCTGCTCAATTTTTCTGTCAATCTAAAACCGTTCTAAAAAGTAAAGTCTCTATGTATACATTGAGTGCTAGCATCAAAAAATTCAAATTTAAACTATCATAAGCTACTACTAGATTGCATTTAAATAGTTAAAATGACAAAGATTGACCATATCAACTGTTGCCAAAGAAATAGAGCAAATGGAAATCTCATGTATTGCAACAGGAATGTAAATTGGAACAAACACTCTAGACAACAATTTGGCAGTTTCTTTTGAAGTTAAACATGCATTCGCCATATAATCCAGATATTCTACTCCTAGGTATTTACTTAACAAAAATGAAACTATATATCCACACTAAGATTTGTACACAAGTGTTGTCAACAAATCCACTGAAAAGGATCTTCCTTAAAAAACAGAAATGCTTTATTCCTACAAGCAGTTTGCACCCAGCCTTCATTACAAAACAAAGATGCTCTCCCTGAGAACAGAGAGACAGGTTATCCTTTATAGAAAAAGCTCCCGCCCCGGCTCCCACTCTGGTCTGCCATACAAATGACCACTATGCAAATGAGGGATACAAGCATTTTTGGTTCTGATTGGTCAATGCAGGTCACAAGTTTATTTGTTAGATCCAGGTGTCAAGACGAGACTTCCCAACAGCCATCAAATCAGGAGCATAAACAGGAACAGCCAGCCACAAAGTCCCCAAGTCATGTGAGTACCTGTGGTTTCTCAGAGAATGCAAACTACATTTGTGACCTGGCTCCATTTTTAGTTTAGACCCAGTTAGCCACTCAGGATCCACTTAGAAGGATTGGCTCTTTCAGGTTCATGGTGTTCATGGCAGCTTTATTTACAGTAGCCAGAAACTGGGTTCTCTCCCAGTTACGTTTAGTGACTTTCAGTCATACTCAGCTTCACTGAACTGTACCCCTGAACTGGCCCTTTAAGAAAAGGAAGGAGCCTTCTGCCCATGATGGAGGAAGCAGTCCAGCAGGGCAGGGGTGTCCACGGAGCTGTGGGTGCTTTTCAGAAGGCAGATTGGAGGGCACGCTGATGAGGAGAATGTAAGGCTTTGAAACATAGGAAAATGGGAACTGTACCTCCTTGCAGTTTGTTGAATAGTGGCTTTGTATTACTTTCTTGAGGCTGCAATAACAATGTACCACAGACTTCAACAACAGCCATGTGTTATCGCACAGGTCTGGGGGCTGGAAGTCAGAGACCAAGGTGTCAGCAGGGTTGGTTCCTTCTGAGGCTGAGAAGGATGAGTCTGTTCCCAGCCTCTCACCCTGGCTTGTAAATGGTCATCTTCATGTCCACACAACGTTCTTCCTGTATGAGTGTCTGCCTCTTTATCTAAACCTCCCTTTATATAGGGACACCAGTCATTCTGGATTGGGGCCCACCCTAATGCCCACATCTGAATCTGATTACCCCTGTACAGACCCGACCTCCAGATAAACTGATGTTTATCTGAGGTGCTGGAAGTCAGGATGCCAACATGGGAATTTCGGGGGATACAATCCAATGCAGAACAGGCTTGAGCCATTGTCCTTCTACGATTATGTGGACAGTGGTCCCAGATAGTTGCTACTGATCCCAGGTCATGTACAAGTGGTCCCAACATCGTGAAGAACCTGAGGATGTCTGGACCACATGGCCTTTGAAAAACCAGCCCAGAAGCTGTTTGAGAGCCTGCCCTGCCCCTTTAAAATACTGAAGTTTGAGTTGGATCCCCCAGCTAAAATGCTGGCATCTTCCTATGGTTCCTTCATACTTACTTTAATAGTTACAGAGAAAAGAAACGAACCTTAGCTTTTCTGTTGAGGGTTTATTCTGCTTGATGGTCTCCAAATAAGTTTGTTATTTCAGCAGCACTAATGAGGTCAGTGTTATCCTCTTCCTGTAGCTCAGGAAGATAAAGCTCAGTGGAACTAAGTAGGCTTCATCGACACTGCCTAAGCTGTTGTTAAAGTACAGGTGGTAAGAGGGATTTGAACACAGGCCTTTCCGACTCCAGCATCTATGTTCTTTGCCTAACCATGAGCTATTTCATGTTTAAAAAAGTGTTGAGATGAAACAAATGCAGAAATTATTCTTCTCAATATATGTAATAGAGCTGTACTCATCTGATACAATCCAGGATGTAGCCTCTGAATAGAAAAGTTAGAAAAGGTGGCATTAGAAAAGACATGCAGACCACTCTAAAAACGATGAAACTTGAGGGAGAAGATGTGTTATCACCTGAACTTATATCTTACAATGGTAAGAATTTATGGCATTCACCTGTCAAGATAGAGAAACAAAGGAGTCACGCTCCAAGCGTCGGGAAGAAAATAGCACCCAGTGGCAACTGGGGGTGACATGAGACCCCACTCCCCCATCAAGACTCTCAGGCAGCTCCTCCATTCTTGGATATGAACAATTGAAGTTCTCCATCATTTATTTTATTTTTTTAACTGGTTAATAATAGTTATACATATTCATGGGCCCCTAATGACATTCTTTATCTATAAGGTGTAGTGATCAAATCAGGGTAACTGACATGGCCGACATTTCAGACGCTGACCACTTCTTTTGAAGTGTAGCCTGGAGCTCCCCTCTGTGGATCCGATGGCTGCCACAGCCACGTTGCAGGGCCGGTGGCTGAAAGTCAGCGTGGCAAAGAGACTAAGATGGGCCAAGTGTACTGCAGCATGGCACTGGAATCATCGATCAAATGCTGTAACTTGGTGTCATTACAACAGAAGTGATGTCGAGTGGAGTACCGGAGAGCTTATCACCACAGCATCACACTGATTCAATCACACTAACCTTGCAGTAGCTCCCCTTCCTGGTGCTGTTCAGAAACATCAATGGTCCAGGCCTCATCTCATAATGAAGAGGGCTCGGCCAGCTGGGCACAGTGTTAAATGAGCTGTGGGTCAGGAGGTCACTCCTGCAGCCAGGCCGGTCTTTAGCCACACTCTGGTCCAGGCGACAGATGGGGCCCTAGCCTCATCCCCCTTTCATCTCACATGTTGGGAGTTCTTGGCCACAAGAGGACCAATTCAAACTAATGTTCTGGGACTTGGTGAATAAACTCCTCCATTGGAGATGGTATTGCACTGCTAGATGTATCTTGAACTATAAATCTTGCTTGGGTAGATGTATATAAATTGAAGATCATTTGACTGGTTTTCCTTCAAGTCCCTGCTTTCAAGTGCTTCCTGTATGCTTCCAGTAGAACATAAGAATCCTAATTCAGTCTTTCACCTATTTCTACTGGTGTTGAACTCTATAAAGACAGAATCTGCTTGCTTAGCCAATGAGCCTTACAGAGTGTCTAGTTGCTCTGATTTAATATATCAGTGCATTGGGAACCTTTAATCCTGAGGGCAGGCTGATGGAATATGGATTCCATGTTGGTGGTGGGGTTAGACTACCTCAGAAAAGAAATGGGCACATGTCTTCTTGTAAATATTTTGTCTTTGTGAATATTTCCTTTGTATTCATGAGTTCAAGGAGCCCAGGAAACGTGAAGACCAGGTGTCACAGGAATTTTCCTGGTCTGCTTTAAGGAAGTCATTAAGCATCACACTTGCCAGTTCAAATACTATTTGAGCTCTGTGCATTTTTGAGAAATGATGTGTAAGGTAGAAAAATTATACAAGAGACATTGAAAATTCAAGAGGAAAATTTGAATGTTATACTGAACTCATGAACTCTTCAAACCAAATATTTTGCTATTAAAATTATTCAAGAATCATAGAAGTCTGGAAATAAACACTTCATAAGCAACATTTTCAAATATCACATCAGGAAAAATTAGGCAAAACCAGTTAGGGAGGGAAGTTACATTTAAAAAGATTGAGCTCTGCTATCCCCTAAGTTTTGCAAAAGTAAGTTTAACTTACCTTCTAAAGATTGGCGAGTTACTATTACAAAATAGGAAAGTTGTCCTCATTCCATGAAAGAACTATCTGAAAATCACAAAAGCACCATATCCTGGATTTCGAGGAAGATGAAATTTCTTCTTATCTTCTATTTTACTAAATACTAAAAATAAAATAATCATATTATATTTGATCTAACATTGTTAAGGAAAATGGTTAAAAATTTTAAATAATGAGCAATATATTTAATTTTAAAATAGAAATAATTAGGCTAAGGTGGTAATTTTTTAATGAGCTGAAAGTCCAAACTATGAGTTCTGAAGAAACAGACCCAAAAGGCAAAGAACATGGCTTTGGAATAATCACAAGGGCAAATGCTTTGTTCTAGATAATTCTTCTTCTGTGAATTTTTAAATGCCCAACAAGTATTAATGAATTATGTCTAAGAAGTAGACATTGCTTTAAAATCTAATTTCCAGAGTCCCAAACTAAGGCAAAGACTGAGATTAAGTCTCTGCCCAAAGTCTTAAGTGAGCCAGTGGAAGATAGTTTATTCATGAATTGCTGGTTATCTGCTGCTTAACTACTTAACACACCCCGGTTTGATTGGCAATCGCATCCTAATAATGCATGTTTCAAAGAAAGGGCAGTTTACCTAAAATCCTTAAAGACTTGTCACTTTAAGGAAAACAAAATGTAAAAATGTTATCCGGTCCATCTGCTAGTGTCATTGGCTGTGTTTTAGAGTGGTCTCACAGTGCTATTTATGCTGAATATTTGACATTCAGTCTCTGTAGGAAATTGTGATTTTTATCAGCGAAGAGGCAATTAAATGCTGTCATTTGGCGAGACCATCCATCAGGGATCTTATCACCCAAGAAGCATTCAGCAGCAGTTGCTGTCCTTCCCAGCTGGGAGACAGATAACAGAAACTGTCCTGTGTGAGGCACAATAGTCTAACGTGATTAGAAATCAGCCCAACTCTGGCTTCTCTTGAGCTAAACTCCCCCACAGGCTGAATTATAGCTCTCCTACCAGTCCCACGGCACTGAATGATGTCATGGGATCTGCAGCTCAGCGAGATGAAAGGGATAAAGCAGGACCCGCTGGCACTAGGAAAAGCTTCCAACACGCAGTCCACAACACAGCTTGGGAACCAAAAAAGCTACAGATCCAGCCACTCAGCCCAAGCATGGGAGAACTACCAGCATTGCTTCATTGCAAAACAGGGGAGGAAAACAACGTGATCCAGGTTTAACAAAAGAAAGTGTGGACTAGGAGACGGGAGGGTGACTACCTGCTGAAAGTGAACTTTCTTGATATCCGTGCATATATTTAAACTCAGCCCTGCCTTTGATGTTCAGCAACTGATCACTGATCAGATTACAGGCATTTCATCTCCAAGCTCAATTTTATTTTCCTGGATTTGAACTTTCGTCTGGGCTTGTGCTGACATACATTTTTGGGAAGGTAGAAGCATTTGGCACAGAAGTGCTGCCAGGAGGAACTAAGTTGCCGAACGGGTGAGTACTGTAAAGAGCTCAGCATGTTGCAGATACTCGTTTTAAGTTTTGTGGTAGCTTTCACTGCATTTTTTGCATGTATTCTGAGAAAAGAATGGTTTTAATTAGTTTTGTAGAAAGCATTTATACAGCTGAATACTACATTATGCTGAAGGTGTGGATCAGAGTAACTATGGAATTTGATGCAAGTTTTAGTAGTTTATACAAGAGGGTTTGCAATCTGTCATGCAAATTTTCCTTGGGAATGAGTTTTACAAACAGCACAAAACAGAACAGTGGTAACTTTAGCACACAACGGGTACTTCAGCCCCTGAGATCTGTGAGCTACAATGGCTAAGTATTTACAGGTTATTTAGTAAACAGTCCCTGGAACTTTGCTGGTTGCAAATGCTTTCTTTATTTTCTTATATAAAAGAGTAAAATGTATCTCTGGCAATACTGTTTCTTTAGTTTATTTATTCTCTCACTTCCAAGACGTAAATCTATCAAATACATTTCCTTATGCAGTTTGTACACTCAAGGGAATCACTGAAAAACCATTAAAGTATGATTAAAGCCTTTTATGTGTAAAACTGAAGAATTTAAAAACAGTGAGGTTAAAGTTGCACTAAGTTTGGCTAAAAATACTCTAGTGATTTTCTATAACTTTGGAAACAGCATAAGCCTTATTTACAGAAACATTCACAAGGTTAATATTTCTAAATTAACATTTACTTTAAATTTATAGTGACAGCTGTTGTAAGTTACAATTTGCCAACTGTTTATGAAAACTATCTGAGTAATCAACAGTTATTATGTTACATAAAGTGTTTTAGTCACATTTTCACTTTAGCTAATGCCCCACATGACAAAACCAAATTATACTGCTGTACTGAATTTGAAAGTTAATTGTTATTTCTTTGTCAGTTCATGATACACACACACACACACACACACACACACACAGTAATATCTTTACAGTGAAATATAAGAACTAAATACAGTGGAAAAGTAACACTGTTACTTTGTTCACACAGGTTTGTTTTAACGTTCTAGTTCTAAATTTATTTGGGCAAAATATTTAATTATTATCACAAGTCTATTTTATGCTAGCTGAACCACAAAGAAACCATAAGTGATAAGACCAGTTATCCTTTAGTCTGAAATTCTGATGAAACACGAAAGCTCTAATGAGTCTCATTTCATATGTAATTAATTTTTCAGAGCCAATTAATTAAATTACTTTCTACACTTTCCTCTTGATATTAGGAAGGTAATTAGCATTGTTTACTTAATTTTAAAATTTTGCTAGTTGTTAAGTGGAGGTTATTTAAAGCCATGCTAAACTGACTATATTTTTAAAGTGTGTCAGTAAGAATTTAATCTTAAAGACTTAACTGTTACTTTTAGTTATGCCAGGAGAGGTATTTACTTTTTTTTTTTTTTCTTAATGACACATCGAATCATGTTCACAACATCCTGAAATATTGGTTTAGTTTGATTTTTTAAAATTTGTTTGCTTAAAATCTTCCTTTTAATCACAAAAGTGGTATTAATGTTCACATTCAGATAAAGAAAATGAACCTTTTAAAACAATGGCTGGAGACAATACCTAAAGAAATAGTGTGTTTGAAACGTGCTCATTTAGTTCAGATTTGGGATTAAAAAATTTTTTTAATGACTGTTTATTCTGCCACTAGGATCATTTTAACAAATGCCGACTCTCAGCACAAAACAAAGGGGAGAATTAGTAATTATCTGATTAATTTAGGCTTTGTAGAAAACTAGCTTGGGCGAGTGAAGTCCTTGAAACTCCACTTCAGTGTTTGAATTAAGTCAGTTAATTGTTTACTTCTTGTGTCATTGTTGAGAAATGAAACAGAGTGTTTTTGATTTTAAAAGAAAGATGGTTATTGCTAAAGTTCCAGGTACAGTCTCAAATGGCATTTGCTAATTAATTGCCACAAAAGGACTTTGGCAGATATAGTCCATAATACTTCTACTGAACGAAATCCTCGTGACATTTTTCAAAGCACTTTCCTGTCTGTTGCTTCAATGGCAGCTTTGTTCCTACAGAAAGTCCAAGTCTTCAAAAGACTTTTATGTCGAGTCATGATACTGTCATCAATTAGCTATATGACTTCAAGAGAGTTTTCTCATGTGCAAAGTGAGGGAGTTGATCACATCATCTTCATGAAATAAGCAGGACTGGGCTTTTTATGGCCATTTTACAGATGAGAAAACTGAGGCTATAGAAAACAAATGTCCCTAGCTTAACAAGGTCACGTGGCTGATTTCCCAGTTCTCGTCCAATGTTTTTTCCAGTCTAGCACGTGGAGTCTGCTTTCTAACAACTGCTGAAACAAATGCACCCTGTAGCTCATCAAAGCACAATGTTAGTTTGAAATATAAAGACAGCCACTTCCTACTGTACATTTTTTTGTTTCCATGATAGATACGTCAGCCAGCTTAGTCTGATTATTTCCTATCTGTTCCTTCTACTTCTATACTTCTAAACTGTCTAAACACAGTATCTGCTATGCATAATTTACCATCACATGTAAAATAATTTTCACAAAAAATTTAACGTTATCAATGCAATGTGGAATTATATATGTATTTGTGTGTTTGTCTCTGTGTATATGTGTATATATGAGTTTGGCATTATATCAACACATCTTTGTGTGTTTTGAAGGAATTGATATTTTCTTAGAAGATGCCAGTGGCATCCACAAAAAGTTTAATAATTAAAGGTTAATTTTCCTCCAGGGATAGTCCCAGTGGGATTTTGTGAAATTTCAGTTCATAAACTCAATGTGCATTTCAAACATGGTATGTGTTTCATATCATGTTTCATTATGTTAGGAATCTTGAGCATGTTTTCATTAGCTCTTTCTGGTTTTTTTCTTCCTTGAAAAAATATATCTTGTGTGAAAAATTTTAATTTAGTTATTGATAAAATTTAACACAAATACAGGACTCTCATGGCCAAACAGCTGCCCTCATAGTAGGACTTACCATCCTCCTTAGGGTTCCTATATATACAAGATTATTACTAACATGACCTAATATCTATTAATTCACTCATTATCAATTAATTCAATAATATATCTTGAGCACTTGTGTGCCAGGCACTGCAACAATATTTTTAAAACACTATGTCATTTAAATTCACAACAGGTAACTTTGTCATCCCATTCTACAGATGAGGAAAGTGAGCCTTAGGGAGGATGAAAAATAACATGTGGCTGGGCGCGGTGGCTCACCTGTAATCCCAGCACTTTGGGAGGCTGAGGGGGGTGGATCACGAGGTCAAGAGATCGAGACCATCCTGGTCAACATGGTGAAACCCCGTCTCTACTAAAAATACAAAAAATTAGCTGGGCATGGTGGTGTGCGCCTGTAGTCCCAGCTACTCGGGAGGCTGAGGCAAGAGGATTGCTTGAACCCAGGGGGCGGAGGTTGTGGTGAACCAAGATGGTGCCATTGCACTCCAGTCTGGGTAACAAGAACGAAACTCTGTCTCAAAAAAAAAAATAAATAAATAAATAAAATAATAATAATAATAACGTGCAACATTATAGGAATAATTCAGTGGCAGCATTGTGGTCTAAACTTTTTTCATTCTGGGGCTAGGCAGTTGATTCTTTCTCCTATAAGAATTACACAAAGTTTGCCTGTAATCTCAGCACTTTGGGAGGCCGAGGCAGGCAGATCACAAGGTCAGGAGATCAAGACCATCCTGGCCAACATGGTGAAACCCCATCTCTACTAAAAATACAAACATTAGCCAGGTGTAATGGTGCGTGCCTGCAATCCCAGCTACTTGGGAGGCTGAGGAAGGAGCACCTCTTGAACCAGGGAGTCGGAGGTTGCAGCGAGCCGAGATCAAGCCCTGTACTCCAGCCTGGCAACAGTGAGACTCCATCTCAAAAAAAAAAAAAAAAAGAATTATACAAAACTGAACTTGACTGTCAGCAAACATTAAAACATTATAGCCAAAATTTTGGCCAAAAATGTGGGCTACAGGTTTTTTTCCTTTTATATATTTTGTAAGAACTGTTCGACATTTTTCATAGTATTTTCCATCAGTTGGCCATAAAGGAACTCCCCAAGCCATGAAGGCATAATCTGTTTTCCCTCTGCTTCAAGAGTGAGCTGAACTCAACCATCTGGCATTGGTTTAGACAGATTCTCTTTCTGTGATGGCAAGGTCAGCCCAAGCCACCCTGGAAGAATGAGTGATTTGGTACCCTTTAAAGGGTAGTTCTTTACAATGTTGTCCAACTGGGTGAGTTCTATGATGGGAAGGCAGAGGGAGGCTCCCTGGTGGTTATGCTTTAATTTCTCCTCTACTGTCACTAGTCATTCAGCTTTGGCTCCAAAGTTGTTACCTCAAACCCACAATCACGGCATCCTTCTTTAGATTAAGTAGGTAGTTTAACACCCTTCGTTGTGACTTACATTTTTTCTTTGATGAGAAGGGAAAGGAGAAGTCAGGTGGGGGTTTCAAGTGATTTCATAAAACCATTCCTTCCAACATAACATACTCTGTTTGAGAGGCGTTCTGATAAGGACCGTTTTCTCCGTCCTGCTAAGTGTCCCCCATTCTTTGGTGGCCCTATAGCTTAGCACCATGGACTGTTGCTCAGCCATACTGGTCTTAAGCCAGCCCTAGGTAGGGGAGTCCACCCTGTTTATCAGGAAGGAGAGAAGGAGAGGCAATGGGCAATCTCTTCCCTCATCAAACTCATGAAAAGGGTCTGGCCGATAAGGTACCCAGGGCCAAGTTATCACAAACTCATAAAGATCAGGGCAAGCGCTGCAACATGTAACTTTGCTCTGTGAGCGTCTTGAGTTCCACAGTATATAAATTATGTAAAAAGAGTCTCTGTGGCTTTTTTGTATATGGTTTATGCACCCATGGTTTGGTGAAGATTATGTTAACATGCAGGAAGCCCAGATTCTGATTCCAGCTTTGACACTCCGGAAGTCATTGGGCACTGGCCTCACAGTGCTCCTCCGGCTCCATGCTGATAGCCTATAATTGGCAGTAGCGGGTATTGGGGATTAAATAGCTAGGTCTTGGGGGTTCCACCTCCACTTATTTTCTTAACTGTATTTGGAAAATTTTACTATCCTTTGAGATTCTAACTCTCAATTACTAAGTCATCCAACAAATTTTTAATGAGAATCTACTATGTGCCAAGCACTATAAACCAAAAAGACAAAATTTCATATTCTCCTGTGCCTTGCATTCTATTCCATTTTTTTCCAAGGAACAGTAATTTACACTAATTAGAAATGACTAGAAGTCACTAAAGCAATTTTTCATTAGCTTTGCTTCCAGTAAGCTAGTTTAGCACTGAAACCATTTTTTTAAGAGTTTTTCAAGTTTTCATTAGTTTAACTTTTGGGGAAAAATATTTTAAATGGATGCACTTTACCTCAGCTCAGATATTGCTAAAACTATCTTCAGAAAACTAACCTTTATCATAAATCTTAAAAACAAACATCTCTACCAAGATCCTCACAGCCATTTGGCTTTTCCAGTAAAAATTTTAACCCATTAACGATATGCAGTGTTTTAAAGGAAATAAAATGCTCCCAGTCCTAATTACAAGCATCCAGTTGCATTTTGCATGAGCCTAAGGATCACAGAATTTTTTTTTTTTTTTTTGAGATGGAGTCTTGCTCTGTTCCCCAGGCTGGAGTGCAGTGGCGTGATCTCAGCACTGCAACCTCTGCCTCCAGGGTTCAAGTGATTCACCTGCCTCAGCCTCCCTAGTAGCTGGGATTACAGGTGCACGCCACCACACCTGGCTGATTTTTGCATTTTTAGTAGAGATGGGGTTTTGCCATGTTGGCCAGGCTGGTCTTGAACTCCTGACCTCAGGTGATCCACCCACCTTGACCTCCCAAAGTGCCGGGATTATAGGCATCAACCACCACACCCGGCCCACAAATTTTTTTTTTAATGCTACCACTGGTGCTCGATTATGTGCCTGAGTTTTTGTTCAAACAGTGTCTCCAAATCATGTAACATTCAAATGAAGGAAAGTGGGAACTACAGTGTTCCCTCAGCATCCGAGGGGGATTGCTTTCAGGAGGCCCTCTTGGATACCAAAATCTGCAGATGCTCAAGTCTCTTACAAAAAATGGTATACATTTGCATATGGTTTAAATCATCTCTGGATTACTTGTAATATTAATACAATGTCAATGCTATGGACATAGTTGTTATACCATATTGTTTAGGGAATAATGAGAAAATAAAGTGTACCTGTTCAGTACAGACACAACCATTCATTTTTTTTCAAATATTTTCAATCTGCAGTTGGTTGAATCCATGACGTGGAATCCATGGATGTGAGGGGTCAACTGTATTTAACTGAATGAGTCTCGCCTTTAAAGAATAAGATGTATCTAATGGCTAGAGAGCAGAGGGTCAATGTCCTTTTTCTCACCATCAATGATCACTTATTGATTGATGCTATGCATTGCGTGAGGATATATTGCTACTAAGACTGGCTACTATTTAGTATCAGGCATTGGCCTAAGCACTTTAAATACCTTATCTATTAATACTTAACAACCGTCAATGAAGCAACTCATTTTACAGATGGAGAACCAGAAGCTTAGGGGGTTAAGTAACTTTTCCAAAGTCCGGCCACTAGTGAATGACAGGCTGGCATTGAGACCAGATTGTCAGATGCCCAAGCCCATGCAGACTAACAGTAGGTCTCTCTCTATTGTGCGCTAACAGCCTAACTGGGAAGATCAGTCAAAACACATGGAGATGATTCAAGAACTAATGAACTCAGTAGTGTGTTACTGTCTCTAAGGACAAAAGGTGGTCAGAGAGAAGAATAACATTTGGTTGAAGTCAGAGATGGTAGTTCCTGACTTGGCAGATTCAATTCCACTCAGAAACCATTGGTTGAACATTTATTTGAATGACTGATACTGTCAGAGATACAAATCGGAACAAAATATGCCCCTTCTCTGAAAGTGTTTTCAGCTCCTTGAAGAAGAAAGTTAGTACACAGAATCTTATGACATGACAGAATAGGCAAGTGCTAAATTGCCACAAGCCTTGGAGGAAGTAAATATATAAGCTTAGAATTGAGGGAAAACTCGTGAGAGCCATGGCTTTGAGCGAGGTCCTGAAACAGGAGTAAGGCAAGTAGGTAAAGCTCAGAGGTAAGATGGGAGAGCAAAGGAAGGGCCATGCTGTGCAGTTTATAGAGCCTGCTCCAGAGGCCAGGCGAGGCTGGAAATAGGAGTGGGGCGGCACGTGGGCATCTCGGAATGCTAATCTAAGGAGTGCAGAATCCATTCTTTACAATGAGGAACCTCCGGGGACTCTTCAGCCAGATGGTGGCAGTGATGAAAGGCGGGAAGCAGCATTAATGGCCGAGGCAGTGCTGTGGTGAGGGTGGGAAGGGCCTGTATGGTAGTGGAGGTGGTGGTCACCGAGGCAGAGAGGACGATGGGGGACTGCCTGAGACCTTGCAAAGGAAGATGCAGTAACTCAGCTTAGATGTGTTGAGGATCGATTGTGGGCTAGGCCCCCAGGATATCAAGGAATTAGGATATGCTCTCGGGAGATCCAGGTCTAGCTGGGGAAGGGAACACAGTTAAAGAAGTGACTTTTCAGGTTCAGTGGGATGTGGGAATGAACATGGTAGTGATGTGCACTGAGGACTGGAGTCTATCCAGGTAGCCGCTGGGAGATGGGACAGGGAAGCACACACTTGCCCTGAGGTTCAAATAAGATAATGTACATCATTTGGAAATCTTTTACGAATAAGTCATGGTGATCTGGATGTTTTAGATTTGAAATATACAGCCTCCATCAAGATGTGGCATCGGCAATGATCATATTTTTAACACTATTCACAAGTACCTAGTATACCGCTATGCTGTTGGAAGCTTGGGATCACAAGCTGTGCTTTTGGGCAATTAAATACAACAACCTATTCACTCATTCATTCAACAAATACTGATAGGGGCTCCAATGAGCCTTGGGGTATTGAAAAGAAACACAAGACTTGGCCCCATCCAAACAGTGAAGTTGAGTCGGGAAGTCAAAACCAACACGTGAGAAAGGGTGGAGTCGGGAAGTCAAAACCAACACGTGAGAAAGGGTGGAGTCGGGAAGTCAAAACCAACACGTGAGAAAGGGCGGATGCCCGGGTACTAAAGTCATGCACCGTATCTTGGCTGAACGAAAAGAACAATACTGCTGGCACTTTCATAGGATTCTACTGCTGGAAAAGTATTTTGTCGCAGACATGATTCTCTTAACCCTTTCTGCAAAACTGTCCAGTGGGTCCCTGGCTCTGGCCCCGCCTGGCACGCGCGTGAGCCACAGCTGCGGTGCAGACGCCCTCCCGCCGCGCGGGTGCGGCGGCCACAGGGCGAGTCCTGGCCCGGCGGGGCCCCGGCCTGCAGGAGGCGGACTCGGGCTTCCCGGCTTCCCTGGGAGACATCCGTGGGAACGCGCACCGGCGAGTCCCTGCCGGCTGGGGAGCTGGGTCTGCGACCTCGACCGACCTCAGGCGCAGCAGCGCAGACCCGGCCGCACTATCCCCTCTGGGTGGGCTGCGGACCCACGCGGGAACGGTTGAAAGGTGGGGAACACCCCGGACGAAAAGGAAGCCTCCCTCCCCGCTCTGAAGGAAGGTCTCCCAACACGGCCACGTTGTTGGTGGTCTCCGGTCCCCCATCCCCAAGCCCCCGGTCTGCCTCACACTCATCCGCTGGGTGGGGGCCTCCAAAGACCCCGAAGGCAGAGTGGACCTGGTGGACTCAGAGGGGGCTGGACGGGGGCGCCACAGAGAGCATGGGGGCGGGGCTCCAGGAGGGGCGGGGCTACGTCGAGGGCGGGGCTCTGTTTGTGGGCCGGGCTACGGTGTGGGCGGGGCGCAGGGTGGGCGGGGCGCAGGGACAGCGGCCGTTGCCGGGCTACGGGAGAGCGCGCAGCCCAGCGCGGATAGGCGCACAGCGTGCACCCGGGACTGGCCCCCGTCGCAGGTCCTCGCCCCGCGCTTTGCCCAGAACGGCTCCGCGCATCCCTGAGCCTCCGCGGAGTCCCGGCTTCGGCCCGGACCTGGAACCTCCCAGGTGGCTGGGAAGGTAGGTGCTCCGCTGTCTCGGGCGCGCGGCATCGCACGGGGCGCCCAGCCCTTGCCCCGGTGGATCCCCGCGGGGTGGGAGCCGGGAAAGGGGGCGGCCGCCCGAGGGAGGGAGGCGCGCGGGCGGGGGCTGCTCACGGGCGGAGGACTGCGCCGCGAAAGAACCCCCGGAGGGGCTGACCCGGTACGGGGTCAGGCGGCTAGGAGGCGGGAGGCGAGCGTGTGAAGTCACGCCGGGTCCCCGCGCGCTGTGCCGGCGACGCGCCCTGGACTCCTATCGGGGATGTTGTGAATAGAAAGATCTGCCGTGAGGCCCACGGCTGCGAGCCTGTCACTCTGCCCAAGCCCGACCCGGCCCCAGCGCCCGCCCGCGTTCTGCCGAGGCCCTGGAGTCCGCGCGCTGCTGCCGGCGTCTCGGGGCAGCATCCCGGGTAGGCGCCGGCGGCAGGAGAGCGTTGTCTGTGAGCCGCCCAGGCTGTACTCCTTCCGTGGGAAAGAGTTTCTTAGAGGTCAGCAGGAATTATTGCATTCATGGGTAGAGCTTGTGATAATGGAAAACCAGCTCTTACAATGCGTGTCAGTGTTGTAATGCTGTCTCATGGAACAGAAATTTGGCTGATATATTCCTGGAGATCAAGTTTGGCGGATCAAAACCCTGTGATATGTTTTGATGGTAGCGCACTAGTCATCCAGTCTCTGTTCACTATTGTAAGAAATCCATGTCATTTTTTGTATTTTAATAAAGGACTCAATTTGCATATAAAACCATAAGCATTGTTCAGTGTTTCTTTTAACTGAAACAGCCTAACCCAAGATATGTATGAAGACGTAGTTTTTACTCCAGTGACAGTCTGACTGCAAGTCAAAACAATTTCTTTATGTAAACAGGAAACAGTTATTGTTAACCATGCCTCATGCAAACGATATTTTTTAGTGTTGCCATTTCATGATCAGATACTTAGATGCAAAAGGGAGGATTACACTGCATTACTTCAGGATTTACACAGTACGTTTTCTGTGGGGCATTCACCTTAGGCGTTTTTGCCAACACTGCTTTGAGGTAGTCTTAAAAATTCCAAGCAGTGCTTATTATCTAATTGAAAGGTATACAACTGGAGGGGTGAGAATTGAGTCCTAGTGTGGAAGACAATTTTTGGCATTCACGGAGATGTGAGTACTTAGAAAGCTTCTTTGCTTAACATTTATCAAATCGTTCTGAAAGAAAAAAAAAACACAGAAATGCATTTACATTTGGAAAATATGGCCTTGGTGTCAATGCAAGAAGCATTATCATGAGCTCTGTTAAGTTCTTTACTTTTTAATCTATGAAAATGTCTTACCACACCTACTTTATTACCAAAGCCAGATGGCTTTATTGACTTTAGGAAACTTTTTTCCATACCAAGTGCTAACTGAGATGTGTTAGTATTTTCAGGACAATCACGAAAGTTATTTGTTTCTTTGGTCAGAGTGTGTCTTACAACTCTGAGTCCAGGCTGGATCTTGAATATGCAGTTACGGGCACATGAAGAGCGTTATGCACTGGAAATTGCAATGTCGATGTGCCTTTTTTTTTTTTTTTTTTTTTTTGAGATGGAGTCTTGCTCTGTCACCAGGCTGGAGTGCAGTGGCGAGATCCCGGTTCACTGCAACCTCCACCTCCCAGGTTCAAGCGTCCTGCCTCAGCATCTTGAGTAGGTAGATTACAGGCACATAGCACCACACCCAGCTAATTTTTGTATTTTTAGTAGAGACAGGGTTTCACCATGTTGGTCAGGCTGGTCTCAAACTGCTGACCTCAGGTGATTGTCCTCCCTCAGCCTCCCAAAGCACTGGGATACAGTCATCAGCCACTGTGCCCGGCCTCCATTCTCATCTTTCCTGAATGCAGACTTCAGTACTCCAGATCACAGAAGCAGCCCTTCCTTCCCCTGGACCCTGGAGAGTAAGGTCATGTTCACATCTGTACATGGGGCTCAGATCAGGGCCTGGTACAGAGAAGGTGCACAATAAATGGGAGTTTATGGCGAGGTAAACTTAGTTTACCTGTGTAAACAACCTCACGTGTGTAATCCTAGCACTTTGGGAGTCCAGTGTGGATCACTTGAGCTGGGAGGCTTTGGTGAGCTGTGATCATGCCACTGCACTCCAGCCTGGGGGACACAGTGAGACCCTGTCTCAAAAAATGTAATAAAATAAAAGCCTAAAAAATAAATGAGGGCTGGGCATGGTGGCTCATAGTGTAATTCCAGCACTCTGGGAGGCAGAGGTGGGCAGATGACCTGGGATCAGGAGTTCAAGACCAGCCTGGTCAACATAGTGAAACCCTGTCTCCATTAAAAATACAAAAATTAGCCAGACATGGTGGCAGGTGCCTGTAAGCTCAGCTACTTGGGAGGCTGAGGCAGGAGAACTGCTTGAACCCAGGAGGCAGAGGTCGTGGTAAGCCGAGATTGTGCCATTGCAGTCCAGCCTGGGCAACAAGAGTGAAATTCTGTCTCAAAAAGAAATAAAGAAAAAATATTCATCCTAAAATTATTTTTCTTCTGCCCAGGCAGAAGGATCATTTGCACCTAGAAGTTCAAGATCAACATGGTCAACACAGGGAGACCTGGTATCAATTTAAAAATCAGCTGGGCATGGCACTTTGGGACACCGAGGCAGGTGGATCACCTGAGGTCAGGAGTTCAAGACCAGCTTGGCCAATATGGTGAAACCCATCTCTGTATTTAAAAAACAAAACAAAACAAAAATTAGTCAGGCCTGGTAACCGGCACCTGTAATTGGCACCTGTAATCCCATCTAATTGGGAGGCTGAGGCAGGAGAATCATTTGAACTGAGGAAGCAGAGGTTGCAGTGAGCCGAGATCTCCCCAGTATACTCGAGCCTGGGCAACAAAGTGAGACTCTATCTCAAAAATAAATAAATAAATAAATTAGTTGGGCATGGTGGTGTACACCTATACCCTCAGCTATCTGGAGGCTGAGGTGGGAGGATCACTTGAGCCTGAGTTCGAGGCTGCAGTGAGCTCTTATTGTGCCACTGTACTCCAGCCAGGGTGACAGAGCAAGACCCTGTCTCAAAATAAAATAAATAGAAATAAATACAATGGTTACTTTATTTCACCTCAATAATTTTAAGTAAAATAAAATTAGATAACTGAATAGAAGGTACTAAAGCAATTTAGTTTGCCATCCTTTGGAAACTATCCTCTTCATTAGAAAGATGAGGACCCCGAGGCCATAAAAGGGAAGGGTCAGGTCAGTGGAAGAGGCTGAAAAGGAGGGCTGGCTCCCACCCCGCAGCACCGTCGCTGCCTCCTTTCCCCTTTATTTAGGCTGTGAACTCAGGTGTGATACAGACAACCCATTCACCATGGGTTATTCCCCACATGTTCTGGCACTTGAACTCTCAGCCTCCAAGTAGCTGGGACAATAGGCCAGCTCTACAAATGCCCTGCTCATTTTTAGTTTTTTTTTTTGGTGACGTGGGGTCTTGTTTTGTTGCCCAGGGTGGTCTCAAATTCTTGATCTCAAGCAACTCTCTCACCTTGGCCTCCCAAAGTGCTGGGATTACAGGCATGGGCCACTGCACATAGCCTTGATGTATTACTTTTTAATTTTAATTAAAAAAAATTTTTTTTTTTTTTTTTTTTGAGACAGAGTTTCACTCTTGTTNTTTTGACAGAGTCTCGCTCTGTTGCCAGGCTGGAGTGCAGTGGCGAGATCCCGGCTTACAGCAACCTCTGCCTCCCGGGTTCAAGCTATTCTTCTGCCTCAGCCTCTTGAGTAGCTGGGACTACAGGCGTGTGCCATCACGCCCGACTAATTTTTTTGTGTTATTAGTAGAGATGGAGTTTCACCATATTGGCCAGGCTGGTCTCGAACTCCTGACATCATGATCCGCCTGCCTGGGGCTCCCAAAGTGCTGGAATTGCAGGTGTGAGCCACTGTGCCCGGCTGTCAATGTGCCTTTTCTATGCAGAAGACTGAATAAAGAACATTGTTCACATGTAAAAGTAGCTGTATAAGTGGTTTTTTAAAGGGACAGAACATTATTTTTTTAACTTCAGATAACAGGCTTTTTATATATGTTTTATAATGGAAAATGGATTGCAACAGGTAATGTCACATGCTGTCCTAAATATATTAATTCAATTTCCTAGTTGTAGCTCTTTTACATGAATTTAGGGCATGATGGGGACTTTTTAAACATAAATGAGGAATTCTGCTAACACTCAAAAAGAATTTGTTTCTTTTTTCACCTGTTGCAATCTCTGAACCTATGCTTAATTCAGTCCCCTGTGGCCACTTCTACCCCTCAAAAATTAACACGATAGAAACAAAAACTCCAAAAAGCCAAACCCTTTTAAAACTGATGAATCAATATTTAAAGTCAAGCATTAAAAAGTCTGGAAAAGGCCAACATGTTCTATTTGTGTTGACTACACATTGAACATGAATGCCCATTTGAATAAAAGCACACCCCCAATAAATACCGTGGACAGCTGCCTATGTGGTAAAACAGCCAGGGAACAGTGAAACAGTTAAATACTTGTGTCTTGTGGCAGCTGATTATTAAATATTCATAGGCTTTTAAAAGTAGCCTTCTAGTGAAGAGGAGAGGAAAGAATAGGAACAGGTTGGTTCATGGATACAAAATTACGGCTAGGTAGAAGGGATAAATTATAGTGTTCTGTAGCATTGTAAGGTGAATATAGTTAACAATTGGTTGTGTATTTTCAAAAAGCTGGAAGAGAGGATTTTAAAGGTTCCCAATATAAAGAAAAAATAAAGATTTGAGGTGATGCATAGGTTAATTACCCTGATTTGGTCATTACACATTGTATACATATATTAAAATATCACTCTGTCTCCCATAAATATCACAGTTATTTAATGTCAACTGAAACTTGACAAAACTAACACCCTTAGTGAGATTCATTGGCATATAGTAAGTGGCATATATTGAAATTTGTAATTAGGTAAGTTTTGACATACCTGTGAAACTGCCAACACAGTCCTGATGGTGAACACATAAAACACACCCAGAAGTTTTCTTACAACTCTTTGTAATCCTTTTCTTCCATATTTCCCTGCCCTCTTCAAGCCCCTGACAACCTCTGATCTGCTTTGTTGCTATGTATTAGTTTGCATTTTCTGAAATTTCATATACATGTAGTCATGTAGTATGTCATCCTGGGAAGAGGGGTCTGGCTCCTTTCACTCACAATAATTATTTTGAGATTCATCCACATTATTACAGGTATCAAAAGTTAAATAATTTTTATTGCTGACTAGTATTCCATTGCATGAACCATAACTTGTTTATTTCTTTGCTTGTTTATGGACACATGGTTGTTTACAGTTTTTAACTATTGTACGTAAAACTGCTATGAACATTTGTGAGCAGCTTTTTGTACAAAAGTTTGCTTTTCAAAATACTGGGAGAAGAATGTCTAGGTGATATTAAAGGTGTATGTTTAACGTTTTAAGAAATGTCCAGATTGTTTTCCAAAGTGGTTGTTAGACTTTCATTTCTAGTAACAGTGTATGAGAGTTCCAATGCTCCAAATCTTCACTAACAGTGGAGTGATCAGATGTTGTATTTTAGACATTCTAATAAGTATGCCATAATAGTTCATTGTAGATTTAATTTTCATTATTCCAATGGCTAAAAATGTTGGACCAAAAAAATTGATAAAGTAACCCTTTAGGTGAAGAAAAAGAAAATTAAAGTGGTTATGATCAGCATTTTTTTTTCATGATTTACTGGTTTAGTGAGTTCCTTCATGATATCTTATTTGTCTAAAATGTTTTCATTTAAAAGTAAGATGCTTAAACAGTATTGGGTTGTCTTCTAGTCCACATGTCACATAAAAGGTACCTTTATGTACCTTTTAAACTGAAGTTTTAAAACCTGGGTTTTAAAAAGAGAACATCTACCCATCAGCGATTACAGAAACAAAGGAACTTGTGTATCTGAAGACTGAATGTTATTTAGCAGCTCTTTGGTCAGCTTGGATTGGTCACATATGTGGAAACTGGGAAAGAATAGGACCTACTTACACTGGAGAAGAACACTACAAATGGTGTAAAGAGTGGTTTTGGAATCTATCCAGACTTCCTTCTGAAATAAAAGTTTAAACAGCTGTGTTTGAGAGAAGGGTATGCACAATTCTCGTAAGAAAGACTGTGTGGATGTTTGAGGTCCTCTTAGTCCCTGATGCTACCATTGTTCCATTTGCATTTTAGAATAGGAAAACATTCATGAATTTTGGGAAAAGCACATTAGTTACAATGTGCTTGTTGACTGGACATTTTGAGAATTTTGACAGTGATTTTCCTAATGCAAAGATGATAACATGTATAACTTAGAGAAATAAAAAGAATTAGTCTCAGAAAACCCTGCCCTAGGTTTTTTGTTGTGGTTGTTGTTTTTACTTTTATTTGTTTATTTTTTCTTTATATCCATAGGGTTTTGGGGAACAGATTTTATTTGGTTACATGAGTACATTCTTTCGTGGTGATTTGTGAGATTTTGCTGCACACATCACCCGAGCAGTATATACTGAACCCAATTTGTAGCCTTTTACCCCCCACCCCCCTCCACACTTTCCGCCCAAGTCCCCAAAGTCCGTTGCATCATTTTTATGCCTTTGCATCCTCATAGCTCAGCTCCCACTTATGAGTGAGAACATACGATGTTTGGTTTTCCATTCCTGAGTTACTTCACTTTGAATAATAGTCTCCAATCCCATCCAGGTTGCTGTAAATGCCATTAATTCATTCCTTTTTTGGCTGAGTAGTATTCCATCATGTATATATATATATAGGCACACATATATACACACATAAATATGATATTAGTGTTAGTTGTATGTATGTACATATAGCCACTTGTTGATTGATGGGCCTTTAGGCTGGTTCCATATTTTTGCAACTGTGAGTTGTGCTGCTAAAAACATGCATGTGCAAATATCTTTTTCGTATAATGACTTCTTTTCCCTTGCATAGTTATCCAGTGGTGGGATTGCTGGATCTAGGTTAAGTTTTGTTTAAAAAAAAAAGGAGCCGAATAGTGGCCCTTACTGTTTTGAACTTTGGGAGAATTGGAGATACAGTATTTGGCAGCAGAAAATTTTTAAGCTTTTAGGGTTTTCAGTAGAAAACACCTTATAATTTGAAAAACAGAAACCATTCTCATTTCCCAGCCAATGGCAACATGTATATTCTTATCACAGCACACCTTGGTGAGTTCCTAGGCTGCAAAGAGGCCTGCCAACTCTAGTATGTAAGAAGAATGATTTTCAGAGTATAGTGAGACTGAAGGCTAAGATACGGAATAGCTAGAGGCCGGGGGTTATTGTTTTGTTTGGAAATAGCATTACTCTAAATTTCTAATTAATGTTTTTATTCTCTTAGCATGTGGGACTGACAGTATTTCTAAGTCATTCATGATTATGTTGTGCCATTAAAATGTCAAAGGCTGTATTTATAGTGTTGGCTTTATTTCAGTGCCGATTTATAAATTGTAAAACCACCAGTTTAATGTCGAAACTTTAAAAATGTTTTTTCTTATTGCATATTAGAAAAAAATGTATGGGTTAAATATAGCTTCATTACATAATGTAAATACAGTTTTTTAGATGAAAACTGTTACCAATTACGTACACGGCATCTGTTGGATAATAAATAGCTTTGAAGAGATAGGAAAAAAAGAAAATTAAATAATTTATTCTGAAAAAAAATGAGTATCCAGATTATTAGAATTATTCCAAAGCACATGTTTTGGTCATTTACACAATCAAAAATATAGATAATTCTCAGAAATGTTACTGATTGTAAAAATTAGAAAGATAATTTTCTTTCTAATTATCACCATTCTTCCTCCTTTTCTATATTACAGCACTATCTTCAATAAATGGGATTCTGACCTGGATTTGTTCTATCACAGTGACTTCACTTCAACCTCAGATTATATTTGCTCTTTTTTTCACATATATTGTTTTATCTCTTAGAACTCTGAGAGGTAAACTATTAGCCCTAATTAGTGAATTTCTTCCTTCATTTAACATGCATTGGGCACATATTGTGAGTGACAGTTCTACAGTAAAATCACAGTTCTTGTTATTAAGTCCTCAAACTCTGATTGGTGGTCAACTCCAGTGGCTGGGTTGGTGATAAAATGAGGGAAGGCAGCCCAGTGTGACAGTGGGGAGTGGTGGAGACTAGTATACTAAAGAATATGTCCCATGTAAGGGACAACTGAGCATTAGCTCTAGCTCATGTTGCCTTGATGTGGGACCCAGGGTTGTCAGATTGTCTAATTTTTCAGAACATTCTTTATTTTTAATATTGAAAACAAATTTTAAAGATTAAGTGCTGCAGTGACTAAAGAAAGTAAATGCTGGCCAGATGCAACACAAAGGCTAGAAAGAGAGCAAAGTAACCGGGTCATTATGCAGCGTGTGGAAGTCTAGAGTGCTGTGGAAGCAGAAAGAAGAGGTGCCCATGCAGATTCAGGGGGATTCCAGAGGACCTGTGACAGGCTGGGGGCAGGCATTGTAGAGGAAGGGGCAGTTGAGGGACCCGAAGATGGAAGCTGTCACTGTGGTTTGAGATCCAGGGATCTGCCCAGCCAGTCAGAGATGAAACCAGGAGCTGCTCCTCCCTGGCAGTGCTCCCCTGCCTCTGCCTGGTGACACAGTAGCACAGGCGTTCATGATTCTAGACAAGAAGGCACAAGGGGTGTGCATTATAACACCTATTGGATTTATCGTAGTTAGAGGGAGGCCAATTAGGATACATCTGTGTTAGTTACCATTCACTCAAATGAGCAGACTGAGCAGCTTTGAGAAGCAGCCACTCTGTGCAGGTGATCAGCATGTTTCCCTGCTCTGCACTTGGGGTTTGTGTCCCTTCTTCTTTTCATGCTCCTGATACTGCCAAGCTGCGTGTTGTTGTGGAATAGAAGACAAGCTGATATTCCATGCTTGTGGAATAAAGTAAACCAGGCATCATTAGTCTTCTCCCTAGTGCTTATGTGGGGCCAGTTTCTCCACACATGTTCCCCAAGAAATGCATGCTAGACTGTTACAGATGCTGTCAAGACTGGAGGTTTTGGCAAAGTATGAAAACCCCAGCATCCAGACCCGTGGTACCTAATCTCAGACATTTGTATGGCTTGTGCTTGCTAAATCATCCCCACATAAATAGAACACTGAAGCATATAAAAGCATTTTTCTATTTTTGAGCCAGACCTTGGATGTCCAGAATTTTTTTTTAAATGTCATAAATAACCTTTTTATTGCCTTATTTTTATTTTAAATATTATTACTTAAATGCTGAAGCTGCTTCATTAAATTTTCCTTCTTTTTATGAATGCCAAAGAATTTCATAAGGAATTTCATTCCACTCCAGGAAATTCAAGGTCACACTTACAACCCTCCACCAGTGAAATGGTTTATTTCTAAAATACTCCTTGGCCAGGCTGTGTCAAAAGGTGTTTTGGAGATCACCACCTTAGCCAAGCTGTGAGCTGCCTTGAAGGAACACGTCGTGCCTTCTCCTAGCCTAGTCCAGCTGCCTTTCAGGCACCTAATAACTGTTTGACCAATGTTTGTTGAATAAATGAATACATTGTTAAGTGTACTATTGCACTATGTGTTTGTGATCAGTTTTGTTGAGGTAGCCCTGCTGTCCCGAATGGCAGGAGTCACTGGCTACTGGCAGTGGGGTAGGACTCAACCCTAGGTCAACATGGAGGGATGCTGAGGGGCCCTGTTACCAGGCATGAATTGGATTTGATTTCCACTGGTTCTAGTATTTGTTCCCTTTGACCTTCAGTTTTCTCTTCCATCGTATGGGGATAAATGTCTACTTTAGAGCATGGTAGAAAGAAAAACAAGCTATCCTTTTTTAAAGCACTAACACAGTACTCAGCATTATAAATGTTTGGTTCAAAGTGTTAGTGGATTCTTAGTCCTCAGATGCCTTCTGCAGGTCCCTAGGTCCAACGCTGCTGTCGCGTGACTGCGGCTGCCTGGATGCCTCCTGTTCGTCCGATGGATTACAGTCTTCGAGGACTGTCACATCCTAACAGATCATTTGATCCTCAAGAATCATGTCATTAACATGAAGGACAATATTAGTTGCAAACACTTCTATAGCACTTATCATGTGCCAGAAACAGTTGACATCAGCTAATTCTCCTGAAAGTGCTTTACAGCTGTTAAACTCACTTACTCCTCACAGAAATTTCAGGAGGTAGGCACTGTCATTCTGCCCCATTTAGAAATGAGGAAACTGAGACTCAGGATTAAGTAACTTATCCCAGGTCTCACAGCTCACAAACAACAGCAGCATTAACAGCATCAGCAACTGCTGGGGGCACTGGGCTCAGCACTTTGTGTGTTAGCCCGGTTGCTCTCCACAGTGCACCTGTGAGATGGGTTCTATTTTTAGCTCCTTCTGAATGCATGGCGTCAAAGTGACAGTGTTGAAATGCTTCACTATTTGTCTGCCTTTTTCAGTTGTGAGTGTAGTATCCCACCTAGACCATTCTATCCAAACTAATTTCTCGAATATGATATGTGCCGACTGACTTGTCAATCTCTTTGTCTTATATTTGTGTAAATTCCTTGGCATCATCCCTGTTTTTTCATATTAGTTTTAATTCCACCTAAGTTATACATTTTTTTACTTTTAAAACTTAATACATTTTTTTAAAAAATTTAAGATCGTATCATGAAAGAAATAACCTGAAGCGTGCACTTCAAAGAATGTGATTTTTATCTTCTCACCCTAACCCTGTGTCTACACAAGCAGTAAGTTGCATGGTTGGGTAATTGCTGGATGATTTTGAGATATGCCAGCAAGAAAAAAAAAGTTATGACCAAGAAGCTGGAAAAGTGAAAAAAGCTGTTTGAATTCACTTCAAATGGGTCATTCACTCAACAAAGGTAAATGATTTTTCATTGCCCTGGCAACGTGACCTGCCTGGGCAGTGGGCGTGGTTCGTCTGGGTTCAGCCACTTCCGGGGTACCCATCAGCTCACCCCTGGTAGCTGCTCAGCCCACAGCGGAGGCAGCTCTGCTCCTCTGCCTCCTTCATTGTTGTCGCTGTTGTTTTTCTTGAGCTCTTTACCCAGGATTCTGGTTCTGTGCCCTGGTTTCTTTCTAAGTCAGATGATCCACTTGGGATCTCTGCTAGTTTTGGAAGCTTCGACTTTAAAGGAAACAGAACCACTGTTTCTCTACCTGATGGAGCAGCCAAATGAGTCTTTGCTTTTTCTTTTTCATCTCTTCTCTGGACATGTGTGAATCTGTAAAAAAAAAAAAAAAACAGCCAGATTTGGTTCTACATTTTAGTTCATTCCTCGTAAACATAAGAAGGGTTGGTTTATCTTTTATTGAAATGTTGGATTAGTGCCTGTGATTTCACCACTCGTAAATGACCTTTATATGTTTTAAGATGAATGCGTATTTTTCTGCCATGCATACTTTGCACTATACTGGTTTTGGGAAAGAATCCACAGATGCCAAATATTATCTGTCTGTTTCTTAGTGAAGAAAAGTTGTCAAGACACAAGCATAGGATCTTCATTTAACAGCACGGTTTTTTTCAGGGTGCATGTGACACAGTAGCTGTAGAAAGGTGTGCTCCACCTGGGTTTGCATCCAGCTGCGCCTCTTACTAGCCAGTGTGACATTGGGCAGGTTACGCAGCCCTCTCTGAGTCCCAGTTTCCCCACCTCTAAAATGGGAATGTTGATAGGATCTACCTTCTAGAGCAGTTGTGAGGATTAAGTGAGTTAGCATGCTAAAAACAGTACCTGGCACATAGTGCCCAGTGAGGGCTGTTATTTTATCACTACCATTACCCTGTTGTCAATGCCCAAACCCATATAAATGGGAGGGTTATATAGTCACTATTTGAATAGAATTTCAAACTGAGTAAAGCAGATTGGCCACTGTAGAGACATGGGTAGAAAATATCAATAAAGGTGGGTATAGCCTGGGAACTGAGAGTTTATAAGAGTTTTGCTTATAATGTATAGGTAGTCAAAGCTTCAGTTCTCATAATCTGAATTTTAAAAGAATTACATATTATTTGTCTATTTTACTTTTTTAAAGGTGTCTATTTCTTCTTTTAAAACACAAATAATATTTATTACCTAGTTTATCTAGTAAGTGGTAAATGTTATATAGGAAACAGAGCACAGTCACTGATGTTTTTAATATTAACTACATCTTCCTTTCTATCTTTTATTTAGAACGCTTCAACAATAAATACATTTGATAAAGAAGGATGGCTTTAAAAGTACTTCTAGAACAAGAGAAATTGTCGTTCACTCTTGTAGTGTTACTAGGCTATTTGGTAAGTAAACTCCTGCTTCTTTCATAAGAATGTGGTGAAAGAATTCATGTGTTAATAAGTAGTAGTACTACCAAAATTATTTTATTTTTTTGAGACAGAGTCTTGCCCTTTCACCCAGGCTGGAGTGCAGTGGTACAATCTCGGCTCATTGCAACCTCTGCCTCCCGGGTTCAAGCGATTCTCCTGCCTCAGCCTCCCGAGTCACTGAGATTACAAGTGCCCACCACCATGCCTGGCTAATTTTGTGTTTTTAGTAGGGCTAGGGTTTCACCATGTTGGCCAGGCTGGTCTTAAACTCCTGACCTCAGGTCATCTGCCCACCTTAGCCTCCCAAAGTGCTAGGATTACAGGTGTGAGCCACCACCATAAATTCTAATTTGGAACCTATGACCTATACAGATTATGAAGAATTTAGATTTTTAAAAGTTATTATTTTATATACTTGTTTATATTCTTGTTGGTTCCAAAAAGCATGAAAAACAGATAGAAAAGTTTAATATTTGGAAGTTTGATAAAAGATCTATGAAGGTGTTCAAAAGAATGAAATTTATTTAATCTAGAGATAATGATCTACAGATATATAAAGAAATATTTACACTGAAGACGGTACACAAAGTTTTCTTGAAAGACAAAGTTAGTCTGGATGCAGTGGCTCATGCCTGTAATCCCAGTACTTTGTACTGCCGAGGCAGGTGGATCATTTGAGGTCAGGAGTTCAAGACCAGCTCGGCAAACAGGGTGAGACCCTGTCTCTACTAAAAATACAAAAATTAGCTGGGTATGGTGGCAAACACTGGCAATCCCAGCTACTCGGGAGGCTGAAGTAGGAGAATCACTTGAATCTGGGAGGTAGAGGTGGCAGTGAGCTGAGATCGCGCCACTGCACTCCAGCCTGGGTGACAGAGTGAGACTACGTCTCAAAAACAAATAAATGAAAATAAATAAAAAAGAAGGATAAAGTGGGATTCAGGTCAATGTAGGAGAGCTTCCATTCTGTAATTGGAGGCTGTTATACATTGAATAAGGTATATGAGGAGGGTTCTGTAATTTCTTTCTTGATGGTCTGAGAGGAAGGTTGTGTAATTTCTTTCTGGAAGAGATTACAATCTCTTTGTGCTGGAAGGGAAGCTCCTACTCCTTATAAATAAACTCCAGGATTGGGAGTTGTGGAGGAGTTGAGGCAAAAGGAATTTATTAGATCTTTAGCCTCAAATAATTTTCTAGTCTCAAACTTCACCTTGACTTCTTCCTCCTACTTGCCCTAGATATTAAACCTTTGACCGTAAAGAGGTTGTCAGATACCTTCACAGATTCCTGCTTCAAGGTGGAGGAGGTTTGTGCAGAATTATGCATCAAAAACAATGTCCTGTGCTCACCTGTGTGGTAAGCATTGGACAGAACAGCAGTGTCTGTTCCCGCAGTGCCTGCTAAGATTCTCACCTTCCATTAAGGAGCACAGAGCAGAGTCAGTAGCGCTCTTCAGGCATTCTTGCTTAGGGTAAGAGGTTGGACCCAACATCTTCATCAGTTCTGTGATAATACCACCATTATTCATGAAATACTGTCTGTTAAGCAGACAGACATACTTTTCTAGGATGATATCATACAAGGTGAACTTGTTGTTTTCAGATAAAATAAGAGACAAAAGCTATATTTTGGAAAATGACAAATAACCTTTGTTTTTGCCAAAGTATAAGTTTTCCATCTAAGTCCTATGCTGTGAACCAGAGTATACGGTTAGGTCCCAGGCAGTGGCTCAGTGGTAACTGAGCATAAGGTCAGATTTCAGTGGCACTTCTACTTTGAAGAGTTACGAGACTTGGGCCACTGTCGCCATCTTTATCGTCATCACCAAGAATTTTACTGGTGTCCTGATTGTTAGAAAGTATTCTTTGAAAGACAGCCTCTAAGTAAATATCGTTGAGTTGAAAAGGGTTGAAACTTTCCCATCAAAACCGCATGGCAGGTAAGTCTAAATAATAAATGAGAAGTTTTTGTGGCTATACTAATCTATTCCATTTATTTAATTCATTATATTGAATATGTTTATTTTTCTTAAAGATTAAAAATTTTTTAATTCAGAATTTTTCTGGTAGCAAAAGGACCTTGGGTGGGTCATATATCAAATAAGTCATAACATTTTTTTTTTTAATATTTTCTTAGAGATGAGAACAAAGAAGTCATAACTTTTTTTTTTAATATCTTCTTACTTAGAGATGAGAACAGCTTCTAAGTCATACTGTGTCTTGGGTCCCAGAGGGTATCTGAGGAGGGTAGCAGTTAATTCCAAGAAAATGGGACACCCTGTTTAGAGAATCAATGAATATTCTCTAGAATACAGAGAAGAATTTGGCTCATTGATTTATTTGTTCCACTGACTTATTCAGAAAGGGTTTTTCTTCCTAAAGTGAAAATTGAATTGACCTCACTCTGAACCAATGTTTACATTCAGTGATTGTGTGACTAATATTGAAAATATTGTTTCTTTCTTGCAAAAAATATATTTAACATACTTTAAGATAACATTTTGTTAATTTTTTTTTTCAGTTGTGTAAAGTGACTTGTGAAACAGGAGACTGTAGACAACAAGAATTCAGGGATCGGTCTGGAAATTGTGTTCCCTGCAGCCAGTGTGGGCCGGGCATGGAGTTGTCTAAGGTATACTGGATACATGGCAAAGTTGTGAATCTGTGTTTGTAAAATGCATTCTTTTAAACTAAATTCTTTGAGTTAATTATTAATGAAGCGTTGGATACCATGACCAAATTCTTTGATTATTATGTCACTTTAGCCAAATGTCACACAATTCCGCTTTTAATACTTTTGATTCATGTGCGTTACTGAGATAAATAGGTTCTCAAACCCAGAATTCAACAGATGTCATTTTTTTATATATATTTTAAGATTTGTAGTATTTCACTTAAACAATAAAAATTTTTAAGGTTTATTTGCATTGACGAAAAACAACCAAAATTCCATTGAAGATTTAAAACTAAAGCATTGGGGGGTGACTGGCAAGATGGTGCAATAGGAACAGCGCTGGTCTACAGTTCCCAGCGAGATCAACGCAGTAGGCGAGTGATTTCTGCATTTCCAACTGAGGTACCCAGCTCATCTCATCTGAACTGGTCAGACAGTGGGTGCAGCCCACGGAGGGTGAGCCGAGGCAGGGTGGGGGCTCGCCTCACCCGAGAAGCATAAGGGATTGGGGAACTCCCTCCCCTAGCCAAAGGAAGCCACGAGGGACTGTGCCGTGAGGAATGGTGCATTCCGGCCCAGATACAACACTTTTCCCACGGTCTTCACAACCCGCAGACTAGGAGATTCCCTCTAGTGCCTACACCAGCAGGGCCCTGGGTTTCAAGCACAAAACTGGGTGGCTGTTTGGGCAGACACCAAGCTAGCTGCAGGAGTTTTTTTCATACCCCAGTGGTGCCTGGAACGCCAGCAAGAGAGAACTGTTACTTCCTTGGAAAGGGGGCTGAAGCCAGGTATCCAAGTGGTCTAGCTCAGTGGATCCTACTGGGCCCCCATGGGGCCCGGCAAGCTAAAATCCAGTGGCCTGAAATTCTCGCTGACAGCACAGCAGTCTGAAGCTGACCTGGGACACTTGAGCTTGGTTGGGGGAGGGGAGTCTGCCATTACTGAGGCTGGAGTAGGTAGTTTTCCCCTCACAGTGTCAACAAAGCCTCTGGGAAGTTCGAACTGGGCAGAGCCCACCACAGCTTGGCAAAGCCACTGTAGCCAGACTGCCTCTTTAGATTTCACCTGTGTGGGCAGGGTATCTCTGAAAGAAAAGGCAGCAGCCCCAATCGGGGGCTTATCGGTAAAACTCCCGTCTCCCTGGACAGAGCACCTGGGGAAGAGGTGGCTATGACTGCAGCTTCAGCACACTTAGACGTTCTGCCTGCTGGCCCTGAAGAGAGCAGTGGATCTCTCAGAACAGCATTCAAGCTCTGATAAGGGACAGACTGCCTCCTGAAGTGGGTCCCTGACCCCCGTGCCTCCTAATGGGAGACCCCTCCCAGCAAAGGTCAACAGACACCGCATACAGAAGAGCTCTGGCTGGCATCTGGCAGGTGCCCCTTTGGGACGAAGCTTCCAGAGGAAGGAACAGGCAGCAATCTTTACTGTTCTTTCCTGGTGATACCCAGGAAAACAAGGTCTGGAGTGGACCTCCAGAAAACTCCAGCAGACCTGCAGCAGAGGGCCTGACTAGAAGGAAAACTAACAAAAAGAAAGGAATAGCATCAACATCAACAAAAAGCCCATCCAAAGGTCACCAGCATCAACGACCAAGGGTAGATAAATCGATGAAGATAAGTTAAATCTGGAAGCATTCTCTTTGAAATCCAGCACAAGACAAGGATGCCCTCTGTCACCACTCCTATTCAACATAGTATTGGAAGTTCTGGCCAGGGCAATCAGGCAAGAGAAAGAAATAAAGTGTATTCAAGTAGGAAGAGAGAAAGTCTAATTGTATCTGTTTGCAGATGACATGATTGTATATTTAGAAAACTCCATTGTCTCAGCCCAAAGTCTCCCTAAACTGATAAGCAACTTTAGCAAAGTCTCAGGATACAAAATCAATGTGCAAAAATTACAGGGATTCCTATACACCAATACGAGACAAACAGAGAGCCAAATCATGAGTGAACTCTCATTCACAATTGCTATAAAAAGAATAAAATACCTAGGAATACAACCTACAAGGGATGTGAAGGACCTCTTCAAGGAAACCACTGCTCGAAGAAACAAGAAAGGACACAAACAAATGGAAAAACATTCCATGCTCATGGATAGGAAGAACTAATATCTTGAAAATGGCCATACTGCCCAAAGTAATTTGTAGATTCAATGCTATCTCCATCAAGCTACCATTGACTTTATTCACAGAATTAGAAAAAACTACTTTAAATTTCATATGGAACCAAAAAAAAAGCCTGTATAGCCAAGACAATCCTAAGCAAAAAGAACAAAGCTGGAGGCATCACACTACCTGACTTCAAACTATACTACAAGGCTACAGTAACCAAAACAGCATAGCACTGGTACCAAAACAGATATATATACCAATGGAACAGAACAGAGGCCTCAGAAAATAATGCCGCGCATGTTGTCAAACCTGACAAAAACAAGCAATGGGGAAAGGATTCCCTGTTTAATAAATGGAGTTGGGAAAACTGGCTAACCATGTGCAGAGAGCTGAAACTGGACCCCTTCCTTACAACTTATACAAAAGTTAACTCCAGATGGATTAAAGAGTTTAGCATAAAACCTAACACCATAAAAATCCTGGAAGAAAACCTAGGCAGTACCATTCAGGACATAGGCATAGGCAAGGACTTCATGACTGAAACACCAAAAGCAACGGCAACAAAAGCCAGAATAGACAAATGGGATCTAATTAAACTAAAGAGCTTCTGCACAGCAAAGGAAACTATCATCAGAGTGAACAGGAAACCTACAGCATGGGAGAAAAATTTTACAATCTATTCATCTGACAAAGGGCTAATATCCAGAATCTATAAGGAATGTAAACAAATTTACAAGAAAAAAACAACCCCATCAAAATATGGACAAAGGATATGAGCAGACACTTCTCAAAAGAAGACATTTATGCAGCCAATAAACATGAAAAAAAGCTCATCATCACTGGCCATTAGAGAAATGCAAATCAAAACCACACTGAAATACTATCTCAGGCCAGTTAGAATGGCAATCATTAAAAAATCTGGAGACAACAGATGCTGGAGAGGATGTTGAGAAATAGGAACACTTTTACACTGTTGGTGGGAGTGTAAATTAGTTCAACCATTGTGGAAGACAGTGTGGTGATTCCTCAAGGATCTAGAACCAGACATACCATTTGACCCAGCAATCCCATTACTGACTATATACTCAAAGGATTATAAATTATTCTACTATAAAGACACATGCACACGTATGTTTGTTAAAGCACTATTTACAATAGCAAAGACTTGGAACCAACCCAAATGTTTATCAGTAATAGACTAGATAAAGAAAATGTGGGACATATATGCCATGGAATACTACGCAGCCATAAAAAAGGATGAGTTCATGTCCTTTGCAGGGACATGAATGAAGCTGGAAACTATCATCCTCGCAAAACAGAGGAACAGAAAACCAAACACCACGTGTTCTCACTCATAAATGGAAGTTGAACAATGAGAACACATGGACACAGGGAAGGTAACGTCACACACCAGGGCCTGTCAGGGGGTAGTGGGGAAGGGGAGGGATAGCATTAGGAGAAATACCTAATGTAGATGATGGGTTGATGAGTGCAGCAAACCACCATGGCAAATGTATCTGTATGTAACAAACCTGCATGTTCTGCACATGTATCCCAGAACTTAAAGTATAAAATAATTTTTTAAAAAAGAAACACTAAAGCGTTGATAACAGAAAACATGAATGCCACACTTACTGGCACTTCTTTTTCTTAAAATGAATGTTAGCATTGCTAGTCAAGAAGTAGAGCCTGCCAGTGTCTTAAGTAAAGATGCTCAGAGATAGCAGACATTTTCCAAACTAGAGTTTTGAACATTCCTTAGACAGTAGGTGTGTTACTACTGCTCTCACCACAGTGAGTATGTGTTACTCCCAGGAGCACTTTAAATATATTCATTTCAACCACTATTGCTAAGAAACTGTGTTATATCAGGACGTATTTCACAGTCTTGGATGTTCTGAAGCCTATTTTGTTTTTGTTTGTGAGCATGTTCAGAGCTATACATCCATTTGCTTTATTTGCTGATTTTTTAAAGATGTTGCTAGTTGTGGAGAAGCGATGTATTGTTTTAAATAAAACTTCAAAGCCTTTCTGTTAGAAAAGGAACAATAGATTTTTCTTTTTCTTTTAAGAGACTTTTAAAAGAGAAGTCCTTTTTCCCTACAGACTGCCATTATCTAATGTTGAGTCTTGTCATTCATAGATTTTTGATCAATGATTAACAAACAGCAGGAAACAAAGAATTATGCATTCCACAAGTGGCTCCTGGTAGATAGCTTTTCTCTCTGGCTTTTGTGTTAAATGAGTGGTGGCTTTTAGTATCCTGGGCTTTACATTTAGATCGAAACTGACTGATCTTCAAAGTCTGTGTGATATCTCATTAACGGTAACATCTCAACAGGTATTTTTCAACTCCTGTTGATTACAGTAACATGCACTTCAGACGTAGATTTTGCTGTGTCGGGTGTAAAAAGATTCATTTATGACATATCTAAGATCAGTAAACAAAGTAGTTAAAAATGCCATTACGCCCAAGAAGAAAATAGATTGCTGATGAAAAGAGCCAAACTCTGTAAAATATTTGAAGAGATTTATTCTGAGCCAAAAATGTGTGACCAGTGGCCTGTGACACAGCCTTAGGGAGATCCTGACAATATGTGCCCAAGGTGGGAGGGCTACAAGTTGGTTTTATTCAATTTAGGGAGACATAAGACATCACTCAACATTGGTTCTGTCTGGAAAGGCAGGACAACTGGGAGTAAGGAGCAGGTAGGAAAGGGTGATTTCAGCTCATAGATGGATTCCAGGATTTTCTGATTGCCTATTGGTTATTATCTAAAGACCTGGAATCAATAGAAAGGAATGCCTGGGTTAAGATAAGGGGTTGTGGAGACCAAGGTTTTATTATGCAGAGGAAGCCTCCAGGTAGCCCACATCAGAGAGAATAGATTGTGTTTTCTTATCAGATTTAAAGAGTCTGTTTCATCAGTAATTCCAAAAGGGAGGAGGGTACCATGAGGCATATCTGGGTCCCTCTTCCCATCCTGGCATGAGCTAGTTTTTCAGTTAACTTTGGAATGTCCTTGGCCTAGAGGGGGGGTCCATTCAGATGATGTGGGGCTTAGAATTTTAATTTTGGTTTAAAGATGATGACATTTCATTTCCTCAAATGTTCTTCTTTTTCCAAATCTCTGTGAAAATCTGAATGAAACTTTAAAGATTCTAAGAGATGAGTAAATAATTTCTAAGAAATTACTGTCTTCATCCTTTGAATCTGCAGAATATAACCTTAAGGTAACTTTTGGAGAATCAGACCAGATGATGAAAGTCCTGTGAGCCTTATTACTATTTTTTTTTAATTAAGAAATCATTTTCCAGTTTCTGGTTTCATATATATGAGGAATTTAGAGGTTGCCACTCTATCCCAATAGCAAGTAAAAAGCTGAACAAACTGAAAAGTCTGCAGCTCTTAGATCTGCAAGAGAAGTGAGGTTGCAAGCAGCTACAGAGAATCACAATACACTGCTGCATAAGCCTCCCCGCGAGCCAGCACCGTGGTAGGAAACCTGCACTGTTATTGACAGACTGCTCCAGCCTAGGTTTGGAAAAGTCTGAGAGTTAAAAACTTCAGGAGGACCCACTCATAGAGCGCCTTCCCTTGCTTTTGTGAGTTTTACCTCTGGGAACTCAAACAGATTCTCACAGTAAATGTCAAAAAAAAAAATCCCCTTGTTTTTCTGACAGGGGAGGCAGAAAAGGAACATTTTGAAATATGCTAGAGCACTTTGTTTTTCTTGACTGCCCTCAAGCGAAATGCAGACACCAGAGGCTCACCTGCCGGGGCTTTATTAGAGCCTAACTGAGCTGGGGAGGGGAAATACTGCCTCAGCCTGCTGCAGCCATTCTCTCCCATTTAAAGGTGAACAAGCAACTGAGAGGCACTGGGGAAGCTTGCAGTCCAGAGGCACAGGCCTGCACAGAACTATGGAAAGCTGCCCTTTCCCCCACATCTCACCTCCACATTACTAAAGGCCTGTTTACAGCAGCGCCTTGTACCCAGTGCATCATCTATGACATTTAACAAAAATGTACAAAGCATACTAAAAGGCAAAAAATACTATTTGAAGAGACAAAGCAAGCATCAGGACCAGCCCTGGCAAGGAATGTGAAATTATGAGACCGAATCAAGAACAACTGATTAATATGCTAATAGCATTTATCATTCATATGCTAATATTAATATGCTAATCTGAGAAAGGAACAGAAGAAATATTTGAAACAATAATGACTTAGAATTTCCCCAAGTTAATGCCAGACACCAAACTACAGATCCAGGAAACTCAGAGAACACCAAGCAAGGTAAGTGGCAAAAAACGACACCAGTTATATCATGTGCAAATTGCAGAAAAACAAAGAAAAAGCCTTGGAAGAAGCTAGAGGGAAAAAAAGCGCCATATGTACTCAGGGGCAGAGATAAGAATGACATCTGACTTTTCCTCAGAAATCATGCAAGGCAGAAGAGAGTGCAATGAAACATTTAAAGTATTGAGAAAAAAAATCACCTAAAATTCTGTATCCTGAGAAATTATCCTTCAAAATTAAGGACAAATAAAGACTTTCTCAGTCAATTGAGGGAATTTGTTACGAGTAGACCTGCCTTGTAAGCAATGTTAAAAGAAGTTCTTTAGACAGGAGGAAAATAATATAGGTCAGAAACATGGATCCACATAAAGAAAAGAAGAGCATCAAAGAAATGCTGAGTGCAGGTAAAATAAAAACTTTAATTTTCCTATTCTTAATTGATATAACAGATGATAGTGTGTTGGAACTAATAACAGCAACAGTGTATTTGAGTGAGTATGCTTGTATGTGTATAGGCACACACATAGAGGTAAAATGAATTACAGCAATGATACAAAGTATGGGAAGGAGGAATTAGCATCATTTTGTTATTATAAGGCATTCACACTACCTATGAAATAGTACAGTGTTAACTGAAAGTAGGCTTGGACTGTTTATAAATGTATAGTGCAACCTCTAGGGCAGCCATTAAAAAAAGTGTAAAAAGAAGTATAACTGATATACTAAAAAAGGAGCGAAAATGAAACCATGTAAAATGCTCTATTAAAATTGTAAAAGGGAAAATGTGGAAGACAAAAATGAGAACAAGTAACAAGGGCAACAAATAGAAAACAGTAATAAATATGGTAGCTATTAACCTAACTATATCAATAATCATTTTCAGCATCATTGGTCTGAATGTACCAATTTATAAGCAGAGATTGTCAGAGCAGGTCAAAAAACAAGATCTACCTCTGTGATCTACAAGAACCCACTTCAAATATAAAGATATACATAGATGAAAAGTAAGTGGATGGAGAAATATATACCATGCTAACACTAATCAGAAGGGCAGAAGTAGCTATATTAATTTCAGACAGAGCAGACTTCAAAGCAAAGGCAGGTGTCAGGGGTGGAGATGGACATTACATAATAATAAGGGGTATAATTCTCTAAGAAAGTATAACAATCTTTAAGGGGTATGCCCCTAGCAACAGAGCATCAAACCATGTGGGATAGAAACTGATAGAACTACGAGGAGATACAGATAAATCCTCTATTGTAGTTGGAGACTTCAACATTATCAGAAATAGACAGATTCAGCAGGCAGTAGGTCAGTAAAGACGTAGTTGTCCTCAACACTGTCAATCAACTGGATATAACTGATATCTATAGACAACTTCATTCAGCAACAGCAGAAGATACATTATTCTCAAGCACTCATGGAAAATTCACCAAGCTAGAGCACTCTTGGGGCCATAGAACACCTTTACAAATTTAAAAGCATAGAAATCATACAGTGTCTGCTGTCAGACCACAGCGGTATAAAACTAGAAATCAATAGCAGAAAGATAGCTGGAAAATTCTAAAATACTTGGAGATTAAGAACACACTTCTAAATAACACATGAGTCAAGGAGGATACTGCAAGATCAGTTTTAAAATATTTTGAACTAAATGAAAATGAAAACAGAACTTACGAAAAATTGTGGGATGCAGTGAAGCAGTGCTCAGAGGGTATTAAAGGCACATATTAGAAAAAAGAAAGACCCAAAATTGGTGGTCTAAGCTTATACCTTGTAAAACTAGAAAAAGAAGCTCAAATTAAATTCAGAGTAAGTGGAATAAAATAAATAATTACTATTAAAGCAGAAATCAATGAACTTAAAAACAGAAACTTAGTAGAGAAAATCAACAAAACCAAAAAGTGATTCTTTGAAAAGATCAATAAAATTGATGATTCTCTAACTAGGCTTACTTAGAAAATAAGGGAGAGGACATGAATTACTAGTATCAGAAATGAAAGCATGGACATCACTACAGTGACATTAGAAATGCTATGAACAACTCAATGCCCACACATTTGGTAATCTAGATGAAATGGATCAATTCCTTGAAAGATGCAATCTGACAAAGCTCACACAAGAAGAAAGCCACACTCACTATAGGCTTATATTGACTGAAGAAATTGAATAAATAATTAACAAGCTTCCAAAACAGAGAGCACCAGTTTAAAGTGAATTTACTGGTGAATTCTACCAAAACATCAAGAAGAGATTATACAGAGAGATCCAAGATGGCTGATCACTAGCAGCTCGGGATTGTGGCTCCCAGTGAAAGCACAGAGAACGAGAAGACGCTGCACTTTCAGACAAATTTTGTTGCTCACGGACCAGGAGATTCCCAGCGGAGGAGCCACAGGGGTAGCCAGTGCAACTCTTGTGGCCTGCGCAGCGGTTTTGCTGGCGCCCCAGTGCGGTGGTTCTTGGTGCAGAGTAAACAGGACTAGGTCCCCTTTTGGTCGACATTTGGAGCTGCGGGAAGGCAGAGTCACCTATTCAGCTGATTGAAAAAGGGACTCAAGATGGAAGCCAGACCCGAGATTCCCAGGCAGAAAAGCACCACGAATCTTAACGCTGCTGTTTTGGTGCAGTGGGTTGCTCAGATTCCAGCGCTGGGAATCAACAAGTTGGACGTCCACTCAGAGATCTAATTTGAAAGTCAGTAATTACAAAGATGACAGGTGGATAAATTTACAATGATGGGAAGAAACCAGCGTAAAAAGGCTGAGAATACCCAAAATCAGAATGCCTCTCCCTTTGCAGGGGACCACAGTTCCTCATCAACAAGGGAACAAGACCCGATGGAGAACGAGTGCGTTCCATTAACAGATTTAGGCTTCAGAAGGTGGATTATAAGAAACTTCTGTGAGTTAAAAGAACATGTTCTAGCCCAATGTAAAGAAACTAAGAAACTAAGAACCTTGAAAAAGGGTTTGACGAAATCCTAACGAGAATAGACAATCTAGAGAAGAATATAAGTGAATTAATGGAACTGAAGCATACAATACGAGAAGTCCGTGAAGATGCACAGGTTTTAACAGTTGAATTGAT
>NW_016107851.1:337917-361661 GCF_001604975.1 Cebus imitator
AAAAAAAAAAAAACTCTCTCTTTCTCTTCCTTTCTCTCTTTCTTTTTTTCCTTTTTCTTCTTTCTAAAACAAACAAACAAAAAAAAACCTCATCTCTAAAAAAATTAAAAATAAACATAGAATTACCATGTAACTAGCAATTATCTTTCTAGATAAATGCCTAAAAGAATTGAAAATAATAATTCAAATAAAAACTTGTATCTGAATGTCCACAGCAACACTATTCACACTAGCCAATAGGCAGAAACAACCAAAATGTGTGTCACTGATGAGTGGATAAACACAACGAAGTGTGTTAATACAATGAGAATAGTATTTGGCCATAAAAAGGAATGAAATACTGATTGATGCTGCAGCATGGATGAACCTGGGGGGGAAAAAAAAAGAAAAGATTATACAAATTCTCCATAATTTCTTCCAGAATATAGCAGAGAAAATACTTCCTAATTCATTCTGTGAGGCCAGAAATCACCCTAATGCCTAAACCAAAGACTTTACAAAAAAACTATAGACCAATATTTCTCATGAACATAGATATAAAAATTTTCAACAAATATTAGCAAATTGTAGTCAATGATGTATTTAAAAAAATTATACACTGTGACAAAGTGGGATTTATCCCACATACACATGGCTGGTTCAACATTTGAAATTCAGTTAATGTAATCTGTCACATCAGTGGGCCAAAGAGGGAAAAAAATCACATACAGCAGTAAGTGCACAAAAAGCATTTGAAAAATCTAACACCCATTCATGATCAAAAACAATAATAAAACCTCTCAGTAAACTAGGAATGGAAAGGAATTTCCTTTGTTTGGCAAAGAATTTCTACAGCAGCAACAACAAAACCAAAACTCTAGAGTTGACATACTTAATGATGGAAACTAGAAGCTTTCTGCTAAGGCCAGGAACAAGGCAAGGATGTTCCCTTTCTCTACTCATTTTCAACATCATACTAGAAATCCTAACTCATACACCAAGACAAAAAAAAAAAAAGGAAATAAAAGGTAGACCCATTTGGAAGGAAGAAATAAAGTTCTTCTTGTTCATAGATGGCATGATCATCTATGTAGAAAATGCAAAAGAATTAACAGAAAAACTCTTGGAATAAATAAGCAATTATAGTAATATTTCAGGATACCTAGGTCATGTACAGAAGTCAGTAACTTTCATATGTGTTGGCAATGAACAAGTGGGGTTTGAAATTAAAAAAAGTATCATTTATATTAGCACTCTCCAAAAATAAAATACCTAGGTATAAATCTAACAAAATATGTACAAGATTTTTAAGAGGAAAATTGCAAGACTCTGATGAAAGAAATAAAAGAAGAAATAAATAAATGGAGAGATATTCCATGTTTATGGATAGGAAGATTCAATATTGTCAAGAAGTCAGTTCTTCTCAACTTAATTTATAGATTCAGTGGAATCCCAATCAAAATCCCAGCAAGTTATTTTGTAGATATTGACAAACTGATTTTAAAAGTTTATATGGAGAGGCAAAAGACCCAGAAAAGTCAACACAATTTTTTAGAAGAAAAAGTTGGAGGATTGACACTATCCACATCAAGATTACTGTAAAAATACAGTAATCAAGACAGTGTGATGTTGGCAAAAGAATAGACAGATCAATCAATGGAACAGAATAGAGAGCCCAGGAATAGACCCAGGTAAGTATAGTCATCTGGTCTTTGGCAAAGGTGCAAACAATATGATGGAGAAAAGATACACTCGTCAGCAAATGGATCTAAAACAACTGGACATCCACATGCAAAAAATCTAGACAGAGACCTAACTCAAAACAGGTCACAGACCTAACTGTGAAATACAAAGCTATAAAACTCCTAGAAGATTTTCTCTAGAAGAACTTGGGTTTGGTGATGACTTTTTTATATGACACCAAAGGCACAACCTATGAAAGAAAGAATTATTAAGCTAGACTTCATTAAAATTAAAAATTTCCACTCTGCCTAAGACACTGTTAAGAAGAGGAAAATGCAAGCCACAAAATGGTGGAAAATATTTGCAAAAGATATCTGGACAAAGGACTGTTATTCAAAATATATAAAAAATTATTAAAATACAAAACTAAGAAAACAAACAAATCTGATTTAAAAATAGGTAAAAGACTTTAACAAACAACTCACTAAAGAAGATAAACAGATAGCAAATAAGCATATGAAAAGATCCTCCATATATAGTATGCATAAGGAAAATGCAAATTTAAGCAAAAATGAGATACTGCTATGTACCTATTAGAAATCCAGAATCCGGAACACAGACAACACCAAAGGCTGTCAAGCATGTGGGGTAAAAGGAGTGCTCATTCCTTGCTAGCAGGAATGCAAAATGGTACAGCCATTTGGAAGACAACTTGGCAGTTTCTTACAAAACTAAGTATACTTTTGCTATTTGATCCAGCAATTGTACTCCTTAGTATTTTATCAAAGGAATGGACACTTAACGCTTATACAAAAACCTGCACACAGATGCTTATAGTGGGTTTATTCATAATTACGAAGACTTGGGAGCAACCCGGAGGTACTTTAGTAAGTGATGCGTAAATAAGCTGTGATACATCCCTGCAATGGAATATTACTCCGCACTGAAAGGAAATGAGCTATCAAGCCATGAAAAGACAAAGAGGGCCTTAAATGCACTTTACAAAGTGAAACAAACCTATTTAAAAAGTCTGCTTACTGTATGATCACAACTATATGACACTCTTGAAAAGGCAAAAGTACGGAAGCAGTAAAAAGATCACTGGTTGCCAGGGTAAGGGTGACGGAGGGCTGAATACGCGGGGCATGGAGAATTTGTAGGGCAGGGAATCTACTACTTTGCATGATACCGTAATGTCGGATGCATATCATTCTATGTTCAAACTCACAGAATGTAACAAGAATAAACCCTAATGTTAACTGTGGAACTTAGGTGACAGTGATGTGTTCATGGATTGTAACGAATGTACCATTCTGGTGCAGGGTGCTGATGAAATTGAGGCTCTGTGTGTGGCGGGATAAGGCAGGGTATATAAGGGCAATCTCTCTACCTTCCTCTCAATTTTGTTATGAGCTTAAAAACTGCTCTAAACATTGTGTTTATAAACGGAAATAATCCATCTTCTGAGAACACTCTCTGATACTAGGTGCTGTATTTCACATACCTATGGCTATCCAGAAGAAATATTTTTCTCTAGATAGCAATTTTCCTTAAGGATTAAAACAACTGTTCCCCGCTGTGAGGGAAGCAGTCAAAGGGAAGCAACCAGAACAATTCTGCCTTTATGTACTCATTTCATTTGTTCATCTTCTGTCTCAGTATTTATTATAATTTTTCTTGAAAAAAGAACAGGACAAATTGAGTGAGCAGCAATAAAAGTAAAGGTAATAGTGTCAGTGAAAAATGAGATCTTAGGACCCACACGCCTGCCCTGAGCTGTCCACCTGGAAGCCTGTGTTGTTCAGCTTTTCTTCCCCTGTATCTACAGAGCACCCAGCTCCTGACACACACAGTAACTGAGTGAACAAATCAGTCAATCTCAAATGTTTCTTGGAAAAAAAAGTGACACTTAAATCTAGTACTATAAAAATGAATGAATTTGCATATGTTATAAATCACATATTTTGCTAAATCTTTTATCTTAGTTTTAGCTCATAATAAATAAAATCAGCAATTTAACTTTGCTAATGCTCTAACATACAACAGAGAGACAAAGGATTCAAACATACAACTGAAAACATAAATACATTTTTATTTTCCACTTCACTTAAGTCAGAGAGCTTGAACTTTTTAAAAGTAATTACTTTAAGGTTAGATATTTTTTAATTGTCCATTCATGAATTTGCAATTTCTTCTTTTCATTGTGCCTTTTGCAACAGCATATGTCTTTCAGAGGAAAGAAAAATAAGTTTTGAGTATATTAAAGTCAGATAAATCACAGAAATTAAAATTACATTTAACTGGCTAATTCTCACTTCTAAGCTTTACAAATCAAAGGAAAATTTAGTCATTTGATTAAGACTAAACTTTAAATTTTTTTTCAGAAAACTACATTTATAAATAATCTTTTTTTAAACTTGAGATATTAAATATATAGTTTGGGCCGGACATGGTGGCTTACCCTTGTAATACCAGAACTTTGGGAGGCCAAGGTGGGTGGATTGCCTGAAATCAGAAGTTCAAGACCAGCCTGGTCAACATGGTAAAACCCCATCTCTACTAAAAATACAAAAATTAGCCAGGCATTGTTGCAGGCGCCTATAATCCCAGCTACTCGGGAGGCTGAGGCAGGAGAATCACTTGAGTCTGGGAGGCAGAGGTTGCGGACAGCCAAGATCGCACCACTGCACTCCAGTCTGGGTGAAAAAGTGAGACCCTGCCTCAAATAAATAAATAATAAATTAATGAATAAATAGATAAATAAATAGTTTAGAGGGATACCTTTTAATTTGTAATTAAGTCTGAGAGCCCTTACCTTTTTGACTGAGGCTTAGAATTTTGGTTACCTGTGGTATTTGATATTTTGAAAGCATAGTAAACAAAACTGTTTAAAGTTAGTTATGAAAAATAGGAAAAGCTAGACCAAATTATTGATATGTACAACTGAAGTTTTTTTATATTGAGGATAAAAAGCACATTTTTTTTTTTTTTTTTTTTTGAGACAGAGTTTCACTCATGTTACCCAGGCTGGAGTGCAATGGCGCGATCTCGGCTCACCACAACCTCCGCCTCCTGGGTTCAGGCAATTCTCCTGCCTCAGCCTCCTGAGTAGCTGGGATTACAGGCATGCACCACCATGCCCAGCTAATTTTTTGTATTTTTAGTAGAGACGGGGTTTCACCATGTTGACCAGGATGGTCTCGATCTCTTGACCTCGTGATCTACCCGCCTCGGCCTCCCAAAGTGCTGGGATTACAGGCTTGAGCCACCGTGCCCGGCCCAAAAAGCACATTTTTAATAGGCCATTAGCATTTTCAAATAACCTTTAACATTATGTTACTTGTTTCTCTGTATTAAAGGTATCTTAAAACTTCTGACATTTTCTGTTCTCCAGTTCATCTGTCTAAAATAGCACTCTCTGCGTCATGAGGTTCTTTCAGTTACAAACATGTATCTGTGCCTTAAAACTAAAGCTTGAAAGTGCTTTGGTGAAGCAAGTATAGTTAAACTTTCCATCTGCGGTTTTATTACTCCTAATTATTATTTTCTTTGGAAGACATTCAATTCTATTTTTTCCCAAGGTGTCTGAGCGTCCCTTCCCATTGTTAGTTAGGTTTCTTCCATAAAAATGTGTAGTCAGGGCTGGCTGGGGCTGCTGGAATCATATTCTTGGCCTCTTTTCACTTCCTTTCAATTATTAGATATTAAGAAGTCTGCACAGCAGCTCCAGGTCCACTGATGCTGTTGTTGACTTAGATTGATGATACCGTTCCCTTCTTTGGCCACTTTTAAAAGATTGCTTATTTTAACTGTTTACCTTGGGCTATGTTCACATAAATGACATCTCTTAACATAAATATGAACTATCTCTTGTAATACATATTATGCAACTAAGATAATATTGGCTGATTTTTCATACAGTGAGCCAGGTATCGTGTGTTTTTTTGAGACGGAGTTTCGCTCTTGTTGCCCGATCTTGGCTCACTGCAACCTCTTGGGTTCAAGTGATTCTCTTGCCTCAGCATCCAGAGTAGCTGGGACTACAGACGTGCGCCACCATGCCTGGCTAATTTTTGTACTTTTAGTAGAGACAGGGTTTCACAATATTGGCCAAGATGTTTTCATTCTCCTGACCTTGTGATCCACCTGCCTCGGCCTCCCAGGGTGTTGGGATTACAGGCGTGAGCCACCGCGCCTGGCCAACATATGTTTTAAATAGGGAATATAACCATCCCCATCTTACGGACAGGGAAACTGAGGTACAGTAGTTCATTGATCTGTCCGTTGTGCTAGTAAGTAACAGTGTGGGAGGAAGGAGTGATGGAGCCACATGGGGGTAGTGATCTCCTGCTCGTTTTGTAAATGGCCTAGTGCAGTGCTCCCTGATAGAACTGTCTTTGATGGTGGAAGTGGTCTCTATCTGCTCTGTCCAGTATAAGAGCAACTAGTCACTGAGGTTACCGAACACTTGCAGAATTTTATTGCATTTTAATTGATTAAAATTAAATGAGGCCACATGGGGTCTGGCTATTGTGTTGGACAGTACCACTCTAGAATGATTAACTTTATTCCAGCAATTCTGGCATGGGACCAGCCTCTAAAACAAGGAGATGCCAGAATCATATTGACCTAACGCCTATGCACCATGGGAGCTGCCTTGTGGTCAGCCTTCCTCCTGCCCTTCCTTCTCTGAGCTGCCGTCGACCATGCCACCGGTTCCCGACCCATCTGTTTCCAGTCCTCCATGCTCCTCAGGCCAGATGCTGTTTGTTCTGAGCAGGCGTCCTTCACTAGCTCCTTTGCTCCCCTCCCTGAAAGCCCCAAGCAGCATCTCTTCCCATTCAGTTCTTTTATAGCAGTTCTATCCACATTTTTGGGAAAATATAGGACAGGTCGCTGATCATGTGGAGTCTGAGGATTTAATCCCATTAAGCCATATTTACCCTATCTCTCCTCCACTATGGGATTTCATTTTTGAAAGTGTATGAAAAAGAGAATTCAGAATGTTTTTCCTACTTCAGAGTCAAAAAATACAAAATCTGGTTCTCAGCGCCCCGTAAGTAGTACCTGCTGGGCCTTCTGAGCCATAAATACGGTGAGGGTTACTCGGCCATCAGGCACCCTTTCAGCTCCCGAAACTAAACCTAGCTTTGGGATATGTGGGAGTGGATGATTTTTGTTTCCCTGTAGTAACCGCATTAGACTTTTAATTCTTACTGCCTAGAATTCACCCAGCCCCATCCCATCCTCCTCCCCGGTATTAATGCCAACAATGTACTTTTAACATGATCACTTCGCAGCAGTAAATCAGGAAACTAGTTTTTGCATGAACCACTTGAAACAGGCTTCAAGTCTCTGGCACAGTTTTCAAAGTAAGCTTTTCTAACCAGTTATTGGGAGAACTTGAGTTAATGTGAAAAAATAGACTCTTGTAAACAACAACATACTTTCCTCCCATGGGGCGTGCCCAGCTTCATATTTCTGGAGATGTTTACATTTTTGAAAACTGTTTTTGTCTCTGTGAGGAAAGTTAAAAAAAATTTAATGTAATTTGCAAACATAAAAAATGAGATTCGTTTCTGCCATTTAATTACAGTATTGCTCACTTTATTTATGTTTAATTATAGCTGATCTAGCCCAGGGAAAGTTGTCAGATATTAACAAGCTCTTGCTTGTCAGTTTTCTCTAAAAAACTCAAGCACAGATTTTCAGAAACTGAAAGTTGAGGGGAAATATCTCTTCAGGGTTGTTTTATTAAAGGAAATTAAAAGTTGATTTCTAAGCACCAGCAAAATAAATCTAATTTGTCATTTCCATTTACATGCCCTAGATTTTCCCTCCAAATAACTTCTCCATCCACATTTAAAATTTAACATTTAACTTTTAAAGTTCAAAGGACTGCGGTTAATAATGCACTGGCTGTACAAATAAACAGTGCTTTCGACCCAAGGCCCAGAATGTGTTTCCTGGATGACGAGGGTCTGTGAGTTCTCCCCTGTGGTCTGAAGAGCTGCTCCTCCCACCTGTAGGTGGTACCCATTTATGTTTTTGTTAAAGGCTGGATTTGCAGAGGGAGAAAAGAGAGAAGGGGATTTGGGGACTGTTTACTTTGAGTCATTTTGCTACTGGAAAGCCACCAAATGTGGCTTAAAATGTTGGGCAGAGTGACAGAGCTGCTGCTGCCGCCAGCTTGGGTGGATGTAGCCCAGCTGCATCCAACCCTCTGCTGCCTTGGGACCAAGATAAGGAAGCCCGCTGACCCCACTCCACCCAGACATCCCCACCCCAGCCGACCCTGCCTGCCACCCTGCAGCCCAGGAGGACTGAATGCCCACACCGGAAGGGAACAATTGCTGGAGCCCTTACAAGCTGTTGCTCCCTAGGATTTTTAAAAAGCATTTAGGAAATACTGCCTTAAATAATATTTGTTCATCCATTCATTTATCAGCAAGGATTTGTTTCTTATTCACTGGCCCATTATGTACCAGGCTTTTGGAAAGAAGAGGTGGAGGGAGGTGTCGGATGCTATGGGTTGTTCACTTCTCATATGATTTTAGGAAGTAAGTAGGGATCCTATAATAATACCTTTTTATTGCATTATTATCTTATCTACGTATATGTTTTCCCATCTTAAAGTTTATTGATAAACATATCTTCTCAGGGATTTGGGGATGTACTAGGTACTTCCTTCAAGCTTTTAACATGCCAGGTCATAATTTCAAGAATACAGGCTATCGAGTATTTTAAAGCAGAAATGCATTTCTACCATTAATGTTAACGGTGGACCATGCTCCATAAACATAATCCCATGTCCCTCATGCTGAAGCCCAGGTTAATGATGGACATACTCTGCCTGTACTCTCTTTGCCCTCCCTTCACCAGACACACACACGCGTGCATGCACGCACGCACACACACACACACACACGCACACACAGTCCTCCTTTTGCCATAACCATCTCTTGCCATGATGGGAGGGACAACCCTAGTGCAACTTGGAAAGATTCAAAGAAAACCCAGAGCTGGACAGTGGAACAGCAGATTTTACTTAGGACTACTGCAGTAGAGGAAATGAAGGCTCGGTGTGGAACTGGGTTCCGCTTCAAATACAGCATTGACAAGTGGGGATTGATAGCCAAGGAGCAGGGTGGGTTTGGGGGATGAAAAATCACGGAGAGGAACCGTCAGGGGTGAGGGACATTCTGGCTAAACCGATCTCACAGGATTCTTGCTGAAGACAGGCCAAGGTGACCAGACGTCACCTGGGGGATGGTGAGGGTTGAGGAACCTGAGAAGATGTTGAGCATGGCCAGCTTTAGCTAGGATTTTGGGAAACTGGGCTCTTGAGAACAGGCCCCAACAAACGGTGGCTCATAGGAACCTATCTAGAGTTTGGCCAAAGAGAGACTCCTTCTCAAAAGGTTAAACCCAAACCTAGCTCATTTCATTATTTATTCGCTTACTTGTCTGCCTGCAGCAGAAAATAATATACCTAGAGAAATTATTCCTTTCTATCCAAAAGTTATGCAGGAAAAACAAAAGATTTGATATTGTTTTTATTTGCTGCCTGGTTAGGTCATCTGATCAATACAAATGCAATGGGCCAAACCAAAATGGAGGCCCTCTCTGTGCCAGGACTTGGGGTGCAGTGGTCAGAACAGCTCCAGCTCCATCCATGCAAGGGAATACTCTCTATTTGCTGATATGGAGCACTCTCCAAGATGCATGGAGTGAGAAAACGAGAAGTCTAGTTGCAGAACAGTGTTAATTAAATACATGCACACACACTAGGAGGACATTTTTGGCAGGTTACCCCAAAACCTGTGTGGGGGGAGTGGGAAGTTAAAGACTAGGAATGGGAAGAAAGGTGAACTGTTGATTATTCTTTTTAAACCTCGTGTGTGTAATAGTTTCTTAGTATACAAGTGGTAAAAAGAAAAGCAAAGCAAAGATCTCAGGCCAGGGTAGTGACACAGGACTGTGAAGGCAGTGTCAGTCTGTGCTAACCAGTGTCACCATTTGGAGGCTGTTGAGCTTCCCTTTCAGCTGTTTTGCCTCTTTCTTTTGTTCTTGGTAGTTATGTATTGAGCTTAATGGGGAAGATTTCAAGGCATTTCAACCACCCAGTTTTACTGAATGAAATGAAAACATCAAAGCAGACATTTATATTGGGGGTAATTTAATATTTATGTGCAGTTTATAGCCTGGATTACGAGTACTTACAGAGTCTGTGTTTAAGGTGCATTAGAAATATGACAGTCAACTCAAAAAGCGGTTGCTGTCATGGGCACCATTCTGTAATTTGATTCCTTGAAATCACCTCTGAAATTTCTAGTTATTTCATGTTTCCAGTTAATTCAGCATGTAGAATGGCCACTTCATCAATTTCTTAGACTTTTATGAACTGAGGGCTATTTTTAATAGTTTCAAATTAATATTAAGCTTTCAAAAATATTATATTTTTGAAAACAGTAAATACTTCAGAGAAAACATATTTTAAATACAATTTCCCAAATAGTCTCTATAAAAGTTTCCATGAGTATTTGGGATATGTTCAATTAAGTTTATTATTGTGTCAAAAACTAAGCACAAAGACCTCCCCACATTAAGCTGTATGTTCATTTTCAAAAGAGATGTGACACTCAAACTGTTTAAGCCTGTGGGTTACTTATACAGTTTCTCAGTGAAGGGAGGAGGTGACTTGGAGACAGTCAGTAGGGCAGGGAGCGACAGTTGACTGACAGGCAGGGACACAGGGCTGTCTTACAGCATGGTGCAGCAGTTGACTCAGATCGGGTTGAATTAGAGTTTGTGTTCCATTAAACATTTTTTTTTTTAGAAAATTATGATTTCTTTTTGAAAGATTTTTAGTCAATAAAAATATCTTAGATGGAATTTCGGGTCTGATGTTACCTTTATTTCCAGAGAAGATTTATGATACTTGAATCAGCAAAGTTGGTTTATTGGGCCATCGAAAATCTGAAATTGTAACACTTATAATTTGTTTAGAGAATGCGCATTCTGTACTTTATTTAGAGTTTAGCAGCTTTATATGTTTCCCATTTATTCCTCACACAACCTGTAGGGCAGGTATTCTTATCCTCATCTCTCAGATGAAGAGACTAAGGGTCGGAGAATTCCTAAAGTATCTTGGCCAACAAGTGTCAGAGCTGGCATTGAAATTCATGTGTCTTTGGATCCATTGTAGGAAAACACATACTTTTTTCCTATATCAACCTGGCTTGAAACAGAATTTCAGAGGACATTTATTCCCAGTTAATGCACCTCTTCCTCTGCATTCTCCTTGCTCTTTCCCTTTGTTTTCTCTTCTACTTCTGCTTTTCCTTTCCTTTGTTGTGTTTTAACTTGTACATGAGACTCTTACAGCCTCAAGCTGCCTAGATCAAAGTGAGATTTTGAAACACTCTCCTCTTGCCAGAGATGGCTAGCATGGGAACAATGTGGAGACCACCCCCAGAAGTCACGTGTACCTGTGCTTTGATCCCAAGGGACTTTGAGAGTGGGAGGCTCTCTCCTGTACTTCAGAAAGCCTGTGCCTGCACACAGCTCTCCCAGCAACCAAAGTGCTCAGCAGAAACACAGCTGTCACAGCACAGAGCCAGAGCCACATGATTACCTCACAAAGACCCAGCACATGCCCAGAGAAATTCTTCTTGAATATGCATCTTTATTGTTTTCCTATTACAAGAGTAATGGATGCTTTCTGCAAAAATTAAATTATGTTTTGCAGAATTATAAAACTTGAAAACACCCCATAATTCTAACCTTCCCCTCCCCTGAAAGAGGTTATCCCTTTTAACAGTCTTAAAGAAATTCTAACTTGTTAATCAGTTCTTTAAATCAAGTGTTGTTTTTCTCCCCCTCTCCCCTCTGTGCCTCTGATGTAGAACATTGTGTGGCTGGAGCTCTCAGGAGTGAGGAGGAGGCTGACCTTTCACCTTTTCCTCCTTAGTTCTTTGTTGTGTGCGTTCCTGATGTACGTTTGAAAGACAGGCAGAGTAATTCAAAGGAGGAAAGAAAGTATCACTCACCCAAAATGTGAATGAGTTAATTAGTAAGAATCTAGATGGAAGTGATTCCTCCGCATCCTTTGTTGAGTAATTTATTAAGTACAGGCAGGTCTACCCTTCAAGTTGGTTTTCTTTTAATTTTTGGTCAGTAAGTACTGCTTAGTTGATTTGTATATAAATATGGACGAAGAAATTAAAATATATAAATTTTACAGAAAAACGGGAATGTTGAACAAGGTGGGACTCGTATTCTAGCATCCAGGGTTTACAAATGAGGAAACTGAGATTTTGTGCAACCCCTCCTTCCTCTGTGGTGTCCAGTCTGCATCTGTGGGCTTGCCCAGCCTGCTGCCTGCGTGAGTGCCCTTCTTGCTCCTCGTAAGCCGCTGTTTTTTGTTAATGATGAGTGTTCTGTAGAAACCATCACAAAGATCAACAACAGGCGTTACCAACAGTGTATAGTCTTTCAGACACCTTCCTATGGGTAATACATATATGTATATATAAAATACCTGGCAGGCCCTATGGTATAGTGGTAATGAAATCTGACTCTGCAATTAGATGACATAGGTTCAAATCCTGGTTCTAACACTACTTCTGTCACCTAGCACAAGGTACATAACTTCTCTGAAGCTCCCTTCCCCCAACCTAAGAAATGGAAAAAATGGCAGTGCTCCCCAAATTGGGAAGGAATATGGATTATTTAGATAATGGTGTAAAGTTCTTGGCCAAATGTTGGTACTTACATGAATGTTTTTGTAAACAATGGAATCATACTTCTAATTCTGTATTAAAATTTATTTGTAAAAAAGTTGTCATGAGCACATCTCACGTCTACATTCTTCTTTTTATGGTTGCATTACAGCTACGTTATACAATATGCTATAGTTTACTGAATTCTTGAACTTGTAGAAATGATTGTATGTGGGTCAAAGAGCCATTTGTTTGGCCCATTCTTGGAAAACAGTATGTTCTGATGTTCAAATCTAGAGAAGCTTGAGGCCTTTAGTACCACAGCGTTTGTCTCAATGGGAAGTTAACATCTTTCAGCAAAAGTGTAAGACTCTTTCTACTGTCAGGAAATAGTAAATTTCTAACGATTTCAAGAAGCTCTCCATTTGGGCTGATTTCTAGGCTTGTCCACTAATGAAAATTGTTACGAACTTATCCTCATTTTTTAAACTAACACCCCTGATATCAGAGTACTGATTTTCTGCCCTGGAAGTGAGTGTCAGAATGTTTCTCTGGCTTTAGCTTCTGAGCATGTACATGACTGGATTAATTAGAGGAGAAGAAAGTGCCATAATTCTTCCACCCACTGGTAGTAACTCAGCGGTGGGAGCCTGAGAGCCCCTTGATTATTCCTATGCTCACAGCTTCTTGAATAAAGTGGATGACTAAGTGGACTTACCGTAGTAAGAGAGATCATTAGCAGTGGAAGACACATTTGAACTTGCTGAAAGAGCTGCCTTTGTGTCTAGGAAGACTGGCACTTGGTAATTATTAGACCAAGTCTTCGTTTCATCCCAGCGGTCTTTCCTTTTTCACGCTGGCAAAGTCTGAATAGCTTTCTATTGCCCGTTAATCCCCACAGGAATGTGGCTTCGGCTATGGGGAGGATGCACAGTGTGTGACGTGCCGGCTGCACAGGTTCAAGGAGGACTGGGGCTTCCAGAAATGCAAGCCGTGTCTGGACTGCGCACTGGTGAACCGCTTTCAGAAGGCAAATTGTTCAGTCACCAGTGATGCCATCTGTGGGGACTGCTTGCCAGGGTGAGTTGGCCAGTTTCTTTCCCTTGTAATTACTTAATTAAGTAACTTTTAAAAAGGCAATCCCCTGTTCCATTCTAAACTGCAATGCATACTGATACTAACCTGAAGGTGCTGGTGGAGTGTTTGTGACTTCTCTCAATATTAACGGCTGTATCCTCTGTGGTACCGCGCGCCATGCATGCAGCAGGCACTAGCTATAAATACAATGAATAGGCATGCTAACAAAGGATTTCTGTTATGAAAATCTAAGGAGCTCCTACAAATCAATAAAAAAGGAAACTTGGACAGAGTGACACATGAATGAACAGGCAACCCACAAAAGAGGGGACCCATGATGGCTAACCCTTGTTAGCCATCAGACGACTGCAGGTCATACCATTCAGCCATTCAGCAGAGATTTGCCCAGCCGCCATAGGCATTGCTTTACTTACTTGGGCTATGTCAGAAAATAAAGTGGCAAAGATCCCTGCCCATGGGGAGCTTATATTCTTATAGGTTTTTTTTTGTTTTTTTTTTTTTTTTTTTTGTTTGTTTTTGAGATGGAATTTCACTCTTGTTGCCCAGGCTGGAGTGTAATGGCATAATCTCAGCTCATTGCAACCTCCGCCTCCTGGGTTCAAGCGATTCTCCTGTCTCAGCCTCCCAAGTAGCTGGGATTACAGGCATGCACCACCACGCCCACCTAATTTTTTTATATTTTTAGTAGAGACAGGGTTTCTCCATGTTGGTCAGGCTGGTCTCAAACTCCCAACCTCAGGTGATCCGCCAGCCTCAGCCTCCCAAAGTGCTGGGATTACAGGCATGAACCACCGCGCCCGGCTTCTTATAAAAAGTCTTTAAAAATATTTAAATGGTAAATAATGAAGAAGCAAATTATGCAGAAAGCAGATGATAATTGCTGTGGAAGAAGCCCTAAGGCAGACAAGGGTGATTGGACATGGCCACAGTGAGGGACAGGACAGTAACAGTGTTAGGTTGGATCATCAGGGTGGGCTTTATTGCCAAGGTGAGATCTGAGCAAAGGCTTGAAGGAGACGAGGCACTGAGCCAAGCAGAGAGCTGGGGAAGAACACTGCGGACAGAAGGAGCCTGCAGTGAGAGGTTCTCAGGTGGGCATCCACTTGGTGTGGGTAAGAACTGTCAGCAGGCCGAGGGAGTGGCAGGGAGAGGGAGGAGTGCAGTACACAGAGACGCAGAGCAGGGGAAGGGGCGGGCAGGTGTGAACAAAGAAGCATTCAATGGACTTGTCAAAAAGGCAGCCAGGCCCAGGGAAAGGCCACACCTGGGCCAGGGGGAGCGTCAGGGAAGAGGGAGTCTAAAATTCTGACTGCTTCTAAGCAACGGTGAGATGGATTAATACAGACAGCTGGAGGAGAGAGTCTGGATGAAGAGCTGGACTCAGGGTGGCAAGGGGGTGATCTGTAAGGCAGGGAGGAGGCGTTGTTACACCAGGTAAGCAGAGAACAGGAAGAAGCAGAATATCCTGAGAGCTTAATGGGGATAGAGTGGAGCCAGAGTTACTGACCAAAGACAGGAGAGAGGCCGGGCGTGGTGGTTCACGCCTATAATCACAGTACTTTGGGAGGCTGAAGCGGGCGGATCACGACGTCAGGAGTTCGAGACCAGCCTGACCAACATGGTAAAACCCCAGCTCTACTAAAAATACAAAAATGAGCTGGGTGTGGTGGCAGGCACCTGTAATTCCAGCGATTCAGGAGGCTGAGGCAGGAGAATGGCTTGAATCCGGGAGGTGGAGGTTGTGGTGAGCCGAGATCTTGTCATTGCACTGCAGCCTGGGCAACAAGAACAAAACTCCGTCTCAGAAAAAAAAAGGAGAGCGAGGAACCAGAAACCCTGGAGCAACAGAAACCAGTCCATTTTGCGAAAGTAAGAAATAACCAGAAACTGCATTACATGAACAGTGAACATTTATTACTTACAGTGTACCAGGCACCCGGCCCAGTACTTTTCATGAATTATTTTCTATAATTCTCACAATGTTTTAAAGAGGAAGAAACTGAGCTCTATTCAGGCAAGATCATCCACCCTGTGTGTGATGAGTCTAATGTCAGAATTCATGCTCCAGGGCATTACAGACAAAAGACTAACTGGACCGACCATAAGGTCAAAGGGGTTTTAACCAGATGTGCGGGGGGTGAGGTCTTGTTGAGGCCAGAGGGGAGGTAAAGGTCCGCACCTGAAGAGTGGAAAGAGTGGAAAATAGCCCAGTGGGCCCAGCTCGGCCATGTGCAGAGACCCAGCACCGAGGAAGCTGTAAGATGTAGTAGGCTGACACCGGAAGCACACACAACGAAAGAAAAGACAGCTCTGTTGGACTTCATCAAAATGTTAAACTTTGTACTTCAAAGGAGACCCTTTGTGGGGTTCTTAAATGGAGACAAGTCCATTTAAGGCTTCAAAGGAGACCCTTTGAAGTACAAAACAAAACCACACAACCCACAAAATAGGAGAAAATACTGGCAAATCCTATGTCTGGAAAAAAACTATCTTAAGTAGAATATGTGAGGAACTCTTACAACGAATTAGTAGAAAGACAAATAATCCAATTAAAATAAGGACACAGGGTTTGAATAGACATTTCTCCAAAGAAGTGTACAAATAGCCAATAAGCACATGAAAAGATGGCCAACATTGTTAACAATCAGGGCCACATACATCACCCCCACTAAGATCACTGTAGCCAACAAAAACCAGACAGTGTCTAATGTTGGTGATGACGTAGAGAGACTGGAACCCTCAAACACTGTTGGTGGGAATGGCAAAGGGTACAGCCAGGTTGGAGAACAGTCTAGAGTTTCTTCAGAAAGTTAGACATAGAGTTACCATGTGACCTGACAGTTTGACTCTTAGGTGTGTAACCAAGATAGTTGAAAACTCGTCCACACAAGAACTTGTACACTAGTGTTTGTAGCAGCAGTTTACATAACAGCCCCAAAACTGAAACAGCCCAGCTCTAGTTTGAATGCGTCCCCTCCAAAGTTCAGGTGTTGCCAATGTGATTACATTAAGAGGTGGGGCCTTTAAGAGGTGATTAGGTCATGATGGGCCCACCCCTCACAAAGGTGTCCTGATACAGGGGCTTGACAGAGGGAGTTTGTTCCTTTTATTGCCATTCCACCGTCTGCCATGTAAGGACACAGCATTTCTTCCCTCTGAAGGATGCAGCAGAAAAGCCCTCACCAGATGCCAGATACTGGTGTCTTGATCTTGGACTTCCCTGCCTTCAGAACTGTGAGAAATAAATTTCTAGTATTTATAAATTACCCCGTCTGCGATATTCTATTACAGCAGCACAAAACTAAGACAAACCCAAATGTCTATCAACTGATGAATGGAAAAACCAAATAGGATATATTCAAACAACAAAATATTATGCATCAGTAAAAAGGAAGGAAATTCTGACATATGCTATGAGACGGATGAACCTAGAAAACATTATGCTAAGTGAAATAAGCCAGTCACAAATGACTGTATATTACATGATTCCGTTGAAATGTCCAGAATGGCAAATCTATAGGGACGGAAAGGAGATTAGTGTTGCCTAAGAGCTGTGGTTGGGGAAGATTGGGAATGGGGGGTGACTGATAAGATTATGAGACTTCTTTGGGGATGATGAAAATGTCCTAAAATTGATTGTTGTGATGGTTGTACAACGCTATGACTACATGGAAACCTATCCAATTGTACACTTTAAATGGGTGAATTGTGTGGTGTCTAAAGCATAACTCGATAAATTTGTGCCTTAAAAAATAAGAATGGTCTATAATCTCATACCTGTGACGATATCTATGGATATCATTACCCAGAGTGTTGAGCTTGTACAAATCTAACTGAGGACGTGAACTGGACGTCTCACACATCTCTGTTGTTTGTGTTATCCAGTCCTCTGATAAAAGCCTGTCTGTGCACATCTAGTCTCTTCATCTGAGGGTAGGGAAGTGAGGAGGTCTTCAGGGACTGAGGTAGGCAGTGCCCAGGGAGGGTGGGAAAGGCCTGACCTTTAGGACGGAGTTTCACTCTTGTTGCCCGGGCTGGAGTGCAATGGCACGATCTTGGCTCACTGCAGCCTCCGCCTCCTGGGTTCAAGCAATTATCTTGCCTCAGCCCCCGGTGTGGCTGGGATTACAGGCATGCACCTCCACGCCTGGCTAATTTTGTATTTTTAGTAGAGACAGGGTTTCTCCTTATTGGTCAGGCTGGCCTTGAACTCCCGAACTCAGGTGATCTGCCTGCCTCAGCCTCCCAAAGTGCTGGGATTACAGGCGTGAGCCACTGCCCCTGGTCAGTACTGGGATTTTATAGAGCCCACACTGGGCTGGGCTGCCGGAGTGGGGTAACAGGTCTGCCCAGGACTCCACCACGCCTGGTTCCTCCTGCTTCCCTTGGTCATTATCATTTGAGCCCGCTGCTCTAGTTTCTACAGTGTTCGTTTGTTCTTTAAGTAAATACTTAACTATAGGAAAGTTATAAATGAATAGACATTTGAGTGATATTTCAGTTTATTTATATGATTACTTTAAAATCCCATCCCTGGCCAGGTGCTGTGGCTCACGCCTGTAATCCCAGCACTTTGGGAAGCTGAGATGGATGGATCACCTGAGGTCGGGAGTTCGTGACCATCCTGACCAACATGGTGAAACCCTGTCTCTACTAAAAATACAAAAATTAGCTGGGCGTGGTGGTGTGCACCTGTAGTCCCAGCTACTGGGGAGGCTGAGGCAGGAGAATTGTTTGAACCCAGAAGGCGGAGGTTGCAGTGAGCCGAGATCACAGTAGAGCAAGACTCTGTCTCAAAAAAGAAAAAAACAAAAAACCCCATCCTTTCTAAGTCAGTAGTGGCATATGTGGCAGGCATAATTACATAGTGACTTTTACCGAGGTCTTTTCAACGTGTTTTCAAAGTACTCTTCCAGTTTAACTATACTTCTGTGAAGAAGCCAAATAGTTGAAACCCATTTTAGAAACCGAAAAACTGAAGCAGAAAGACATGAGCAAAATGCATATTGCTCCCTGAAAAGCAATGCAGAAGTCAGCATAAGGCAGGCATTGCTCCTTTTGGTGCCACTCTGTCTCCTGAGGCCTCATTCTCTAGCAAGAACCTGCTGCTACCCATAGACCCAGGCCTCCCAGGACACCAGCTGCTTCCCTCTCAATAGCAGGCAGGGTATGGAAATCATCTGTCCTCTGTGCCCACAGTTTGAGTCATTCAAGAAAGCCAGCCCCTTTATTCCCAAATCTGCTCTGTGACTTTAAGCCAGCCACTTAACTTCTCTGACATGCATTCTTCTCACCTGTAAAATGACCATGTCATAAGAATCCACCCTGCAGAATTGTTAGTAGGATTGGAAATGTAAGGCATGCAAAGTGCCCAGCAGAGTGCCTAAGCCATAGGAAGCCCTAATTAAATATTGGACATTATTGCCAGTTGATGGTTTGCAGGGACCAGTAAAAAGTTGGCATGAGATTTTCAGTGAGTGGCCAACAGGCCTCCAGGCTCCTCTGCTGGTGCCCGGTTCCGGATTCCTTCCCAGCTCAGGGGAACTGGAACCCAATCTGATGAGTAGACTGGCCCCCGCCAGCCCTTTGCTTCTTGTGGTGACAAAGACAACTAACACTGAGCACTTACTGTTGTCTGAACCACTCTGTAAAGTAGTGATTCCTACCATTCCCTCTTTACAAAGAGGGAAACCAATCCTCAGAGTGGATAAATGACTTCCAGAATCACTCAGCTTGTAAATCAAAGGACTGGGATTGACCTCGAAGCTCCTCTGCCCCGTGCTTAGGTGCATGCCTGATTTCACTAGGAGGTCTCCCCTGGGGCTTCTATGACTGATGGGAAATACTGGGACTGCCTCTGCCCGTCTGTGCTGTGTGCCCGCTTCACTCTCAGCCTACCGTCAGCAGACCCTTTGCTCCTGGAAGCTGCCTGAGTTGCCTGGGTTTTCACATTCCCTTGCCTCAGCTCTCTGTTCTGTGCTCAGTGTGTTCCCTAGTAACCATGGCACTGCTCAGGAGATCTAGACTCTTACTCTAATGATTAGTGTTGTCATTAGTATTTGTTCACCTTCAAATAAGGGGCATTGCTGTGGATTGCTGAGGAACACACACAGCAGGCTGACCAACCAGTACCAAGCAAGGTGCTAGCAAGAGCCCAGGACAGAGCAACGCGGTCATCCAGTATCTCACAGACACTGTAGAAAATCCAGCCCTGACTTGACTGTGATTCACTGGGTGTAGTAACTGCCTTCAACATTGTGTTAAGTGAGGTCATTGTAAAACCAGAACCGTTCTATGGCATGTCATCTCCTTGCAGAAGTGCATTCATTGATTGAAGAATTAACAGTCTACAGCCAGATTTTCTTAAAATAGCAGTTGACAAACACTGTGTTCGTTAGGCTAACCAGTGCTATTTGGATTCAGTTCAATTAAAAATGCCTCTGCATTGGGAGGTTGAGGTGGGTGGATCACTTGAGCTCAGGAGTGTGACATCAGTCTGGACAACATGGCAAAACTCCATCTCTACAAAAAATACAAAAATTAGCCTGGTGTGGTGGTGTGCACCTGTAGTCCCAGCTACTTGGGAGGCTAAGGTGGGAGGATGGCTTAAGCCCAGGAGGCAGAGGCTGCAGTGAGCTGAGATCACACCACTGTACTCCAGCCTGCGCGACAGAGTGAGGCTGTTTTAAAAAGAGACAAAAAAGAATGAAGAAGCAAGCAGACCAGATACTGCTGATAGCTGCCCTCAGAGCTGGGTCTGAGCATCACCTCTCCATGCATAGTAGCCACCCGGGAGCCCCGCTTCCCCTCCTTTCTAGTTAGCATTTCTAATTATTTCTAGTTAGTATTAATTGTTGTTCACACAGCGCACAGTGGCTCATGCCTATAATCCCAGCACTTTGGGAGGCTGAGGCAGGCAGATCCGGAGGTCAGGAGTTCAAGACCAGTTTGGCCAACATAGTGAAACCCCGTCTCCACTAAAAATTACAAAAAAAAAAAAAATTACACGGGCGTGGTGGTGAGCCCCCGTAGTCCCAGTTATTCCGGAGGCTGACGCAGGAGAATCGCTTGAACCAGGGAGGTGGAGGTTGCAGTGAGCCGAGATTGCGCTCCAGCCTGGGTGACAGAACAAGACTCCATCTCAAAATAAATAAATAAATAAATAATTTAAAAAATGGTTATTCAAAATATGACAACCTTCTAGCATCATTTGTCTCATGGTCCTCAAACTATTTAAAATAAATTTTTGGCAAATATATTATCTTTATCAGGGAAAGCTCAGACCTCAAAACTGTTTTGTCACAATTAAAGTTCTTTATTTTTAAAATGTTAAGTAGTGTCTATGCTTGATCCTCAATACCTCCCATTTCCCTAACTTTTTAAATGTTAAAAGATGGATTTCTGTATCCTCAATATTTGTTCTTGAGAATGTTGGATATTACATTTTTTTTACTTTTTTGCTTTTTACATGAAATTAGTTTTTACACATAAAACAGTATTTTGGGCTTTCTCTGTATTTAATTCAGTGAACCTCTATTGGGCAAGTTTTCTGGCTGAAAAGATAAAAAGTATTAGTCTGCATATGTTACAATGTTTCGCAAGACATCTTAAAGAAGAAAGCTCCTTTATATTGTCCTGTGATTTAAAAAAAATTTATATACATTTTTATGGTAGTGAAAAACACATAACATAAAATTTATCATCTTAACCATTTTTAGGTGTGCTGTTCAGTAGAGTTAAGTATATTTACATTGTCGTGAACAGATCTCCAGAACTTTTTCCTTTTCTCAAGCTGAAACTCTATACCCATTAAACAACTCCCCTTAGCTTCTTCCCCCCACCCCTGAAAACACCCTTTGTTCTGTTTCTGTGAATTTGACTACTCTAAGTGCCTCATATAATTGGAGTCATTCAGTGTCCATCCTTTTATGACAGGCTTGTGTCACTTAGCATTATGTCCTCAAGGTTTATCCATGTTATAGCATGTGACAGTAACCCCTTACTTGTTCAGACTGAGTAATATTTTGTGAAATACTTTGTTTATCCATTTATTCATCAACAGACATTTGGGTTTCTTCTGCCTTTTGGCTACTGTGAATAGCGCTGCAATGAACATGGGCATGCAAATGTCTCTTCAAGACCCTGATTTGAGTTCTTTTAGATATAGACCCAGTAGTAGAATTGCTGGATCATATGGTAGTTCTGTTTTTAATATTTTGAGGAACCTCTGTGCTGTTTTTCATTGCAGATGTACCCTTGTACAGTCCCATCAGCAGTGTACAAGGGCTCTAGTTTCTTCACATCCTTGCCAACACTTGTTATTATCTGTTTGTTTGTTGTTATTGTTTTGATAGTAGCCATCCTTATGGGTGTGAGATTATATCTCATGTGATTTTGATTTTCAGTTTGCTGATGATTAGTGATGTTGAACATCTTTTTATATACCTGTCAGCCATGTGAGATATTTCTCCAAAGACATAAATGTCTATTCAAGTCCCTTGCCCATTTTTAAATTAGGTTATTTGATTTTTTTATTGATGAATTTATAGGAATTCTTTATATATTATGGATGTTAACCCTTTATCAGACATATGATTTGCAGATATTTTCTTCCATTCCATAGGAATGTTTGTGTCCTTTGATGCACAAAATTTTAAATTTAATGTAGTCCCATTTGTCAATTTTTGCTCTTGTTGCCTATGGTTTTGGTGTCATATCTAACAAATCATTGCCAAATCTAATGTCATGAAGCTTTTCCTCTACATTTTCTTCCAGGAGTTTTATAGTTTTAGGTCTTACTTTTAGGTATTAATCTGTTGCATGTGGATGTTCAGTTTCTCCAACATTCCTTAAATAGAATGTTCTTTCCTCCCTGAATGGTCTTGGTACCTTGTTGAAAGTCATTGACCATATACACAAGAATTTACTTCTGGGGTCTCTTGTTTATTCTACTAGTCTAGTTGTCTGTCTTTATGCCAATACCATACTGTTTTGATTATTGTTGCATTATATTATGTTTTGAAATTAGGAAGTCCTTGAACATTTTTTTTTTTACTTCATGAATCCCAAAATGAGTAATTTTATTAATATCTAGTGGGAGTCACTGTATTACATATCCTTTGAAAGATTGTCATCTTCAAGCGAAAGTAGAATGTTGAGCAATTTCTGAATGTATCTGGGCATTTGCGATAACTTACCTAGTTTCAAATGCAAATTTTGCCTCTACCATAAATTATACAGATTTGCTACTACATTATCCAGTTTCACAAAATAGTTGCATCTACTTCTTGTCCTCTCTAGACCTGTTCTCTATATTACTGTTTTTGTCATAGAAAAATATATGTGAAAAAAGAAAATCACTTGAATTCCCACAGTCTAGAAATAGTCACTGTTAATATTTAGTATATAATATCCTCCCAAACTTTTTTCATTGTAAATATATACACATAACTATTTTTAACTGTATTGGTAAGCAGTCTGAGAAAATTGATACAAAAGTGTGTGCCTGCACAAAATGGAATCATATTATATGCATTCCTTTGTTTTCATTTAATGATATTTCATGAATTTTAAAAAATGTGTATAGTAGGTCTTCATCATCATTTTTAAAGGCCACCTGGTATTCAATTGCCTTGGGTCTACCCTGATGGGTTATTTCTATTGGTGGACATCAGGATTGTGCCTAATTAGCTTTTTCTCTTTTATAAACAATGCTGTGATTGTATTCTTACACATACAGCTTTACCCAGTTGATTTCTTTAGGATGAGTTTCTAAATATGAAATTACTGGATAAGAAGTGTAAACTACTTTATAGAATTCTAGTGACAGATTGCTAAATTGCCCTCCTAAAAGTGTCAATTTATGTTCCCACAGGCAATATATGCATATACCTATTGACCTATACCCACACCAGCACTTTCCCAATTTTCTAAGTAAAAAATGATATATTTTCATTTTAGCTTGAAAGTACTTGATTAATAATGAAGTTAAACATTTTTATTTTAAATTAAAAAAATTAATTGCGGGCCGGGTGTGGTGGCTCAAGCCTGTAATCCCAGCACTGTGGGAGGCCAAGGTGGGTGGATCACAAGGTCAAGAGATCGAGACCATCCTGGTCAACATGGTGAAACCCCGTCTCTACTAAAAATACAAAAAATTAGCTGGGCATGGTGGTACATGCCTGTAATACCAGCGACTCAGGAGGCTGAGGCAGGAGAATTGCCTGAACCCAGGAGGCGGAGGTTGCGGTGAGCCGAGAT
>NW_016107851.1:361709-370174 GCF_001604975.1 Cebus imitator
AAAAAAAAAAAAAAAAAAAAAAAAAAAAATTAATTGCATCTGGCTTTTCAGTTTAATTATGAAAATTTAAAGTTATGAAACATTCTTTTGGTAATGAATGTTCTTTGCTTGTTTTTTAATTATAGTGTTCATTTCCACCATCATGGTTTTTACCTTATAGACTGAAGGTATAGACAATACTATTACTAGGACAATTTTTCAATCTTTGTTTGCCCCTTACCTGTATTGGTGATGCTGCATTTATTTTTGCCCTTCAGAGGTCTTTAAAATCTCTCTCTCTCTCTCTCTCCCCCCCCGTGTGTGTGTGTGTGTGTGTGTGTGTGTGTGTGTGCGCTTGTGTGGTTGCTGTTAATCTCTTCCACTCTGACTCCTGGTTTCTCGTTACCCCTAGAAAGACATTCCCATATCAAGATTATATGAGTATCTCTCTACATTTTTCCATTGCTTTTATGGTTGCTTGATTTTTTTTGTTGTTGTTGGTGTCTGAATTCCAAATGTCAAAAACTAGTTCTTTATTCATTTATAAGGTGTTTTGTAGTTTAAGTTGCAATAGAAATGCTGAAGACCACTGACTTTATATTCCCCCACCTGCGCCCCCCACCCCCAGTATAGAAGAAGTGCACTGCAGAGCATCCGCAAAGTTACATTCAGGGGAATTGATATTTCTTAAGTGTTTGCTGCTTCGTCTCCAAAAATGTGCCTACGTAAGATACTATTGTTTAAGCCTCTGTGTTCTTTTAACCATAGAACTGGTAATCGAGACTGCTGGTAATTTATGACCACAACTGTAAGCTTAGATGAAAGAGCTAACGAGGAGTATTTTCCTTCCTCTTCTAGATTTTATAGGAAGACAAAACTTGTTGGCTTTCAAGACATGGAGTGTGTGCCTTGTGGAGACCCTCCCCCTCCTTACGAACCACACTGTGAGTAAATGCGACACAGGCAGAGCCAAGGGCACACCCGGCCTTTTGAAAAAGTTTAAATTTGTAAACCTTTCTTCACTGGCCAATGGAGCCAAATCCATCTCTCCTGTGGGGTGTACAGCGTGTCCTGTTTTATCAGGCTTTTAGCAGGACAGAAGGCCCCTTTGTTGTATGCCTCAGTCAGCACTGGGCCCAGGGATTTGAATCTCAGAGTGTAGTGCAAGACATTTTGCCACCGCTCTGCTGCTTTTGAAGCCTTCCCTTGCATCATGGGTCTGTAATTCAGGTGACTGTGATTAACCAGGCAGCATACTCATAGGTCTTCATGCCCTGGCCCCATACATCCTGGATTTTCCTTTCCTAGTCCCCAGACTGGATCATGTGGTGGCATCTCTGCCTTCTCAGAACAGTTCTCTCTGTGAGTCTCCTGCCCTCACTGTGTGTCACTAAATGGAACATAGTTCACTTCATCCATTCCTTCTTTTCTCTCCTTCAGCAAATAAATGAGGAAAGAGAACTCATTGCGTGCTGGGGATACAACTGTACATGAGAAAATTCTGGTTTTTCCTCTTTATGTTACCATTAGTTACTCCTTTTGACTATATATTTTGCATAGATATAAAAGCATCAATTTTGAACAGGAAGAAGAGTGGCTTCTCACTCTTTTTAATCCTAAATACAAACCTGGTCAATGAAAACCCACAGGAAGGATACCAGTGAGCAGCGCCCACGTTGCAGGTCACGCTTGTCTATGCCACAGCAGGGCTCAGGTGAGCTGCACTTCACCGTGCACGGGACAGTGAAGGGCAGGCAGGAGGACGGAGGAGGCTGCTTTATCTCACACACAGGTCGCTCATGCCTTTCTGGGGAACATTGTTTTGATGTCATTTCTAATGAATGGGCTCTGTCCTCTTGCTTCTTGCTATGATAAAATCCCCTCTGAACTAATTGAAAGCCAGTGCATCATTTGATAAGGTCACATAGTTCTTCTCTTTCCAAAAGTGTCATGGAATTTTGCAGTCCATATTAGTATGTCCTTTACCAAAATGCATTACTTTCTATTCTTCATTGGAAATGATAGAAAAGCAAAAGAAATTGGAAGACTTACTTTCTTTCCTTCCTTCCTTCCTTTCTTTTCTTTCCTTCTTTCTTTCCGTGGACTCTCACTCTGTCGCCAGGCTGGAGTGCAGTAGCCCGATCTCGGCTCACTGCAACCTCCACCTCCTGGGTTCAAGCGATTCTCCTGCCTCAGCCTCCCGAGTAGCTGAGACTACAGGCGTGTGCCACCACACCCGGCTAATTTTTGTATTTTTACTAGAGACGGGGTTTCACCATCTTGGCCAGGATGGTCTTGATCTCTTGACCTTGTGATCCCCCCTCCTCAGCCTCCCAAAGTGCTGGGATTTACAGGATTGAGCCATCATGCCCAGCCGACTTTCTAACTTTTATAGAAAATGTATATTGATCTTTGTTTTTATAATAGGTAAACGTTCACCAAATAATTCATTGCAAATAAAAAATGCAATATTGAATGCCTGTTATCAGTCACAATGCGTGTGCTTTACTTATTTTGTTTTACTTACTTTTCTCAATAATCCTACGATCAGTCCAGATTTTTCAATGAGAACACTAGTGCAGAGAGGTTAGTCCTGTTACGTTGTTGGCTGCTAAATGCCAGAGACAGAATATCAGTTCCCCTAACTAAGTCTTTCTGCCACAATCTTCAGTCTCCCTAAGCTCCCTAAGAAAAACCAAGCTATCTAATCTGTCCGACACATTGACTCTTTCTCGTGTTGTTTGTTTAAATATTCATCACTTAAAAAAAAAAAAACGCTAAAAATCTAACATGTAAGAGACACTGGAAGAGTGTCTTTATGCGACTCCACAACCCATCGAAGGACAAGTTCTCTTGCCAGTTTAACGTGCAGTGACCTGGTCTCACCCGTGGGTCAGCCCAGCCATCATTCTCTCAGAAAGGAGAGTTAAAATCACGCACTGCAGCGCAGACAGCTGCACAGAGATTCCGCGAAGTCAGTATTGCCACTTTAGAGTCAGAAAGTCTTAGGGTTTTTTTCCCCTTTAATTTATTGAATTTAAATTTAATACAATCAAGTCAAAACTCTGAAGCTTTGGGATTTTCTGCCTTCGGGGTTCTGGCTAAGCTCAGCTATCACAAATTTGCTTTTGAAAGTAGATCTCACATGTAACTTTTAGTGTCTTATAAAATCATTAGTAATTTAGTGTTGTGTGAAGTCCTTAACATTTTTTTTAAAAATTTACCAGTATATATATGTGTGTGTGTTTCTTCACATATGAAATTTTTTAGAAAGCAAGGAAAAATAAGCTATTTGTCAAAGTAAGAAATGCAGTGTGCACAGCTGATAGCCTTTCAAATCCCAAAGCAAGACAGGCTGGTAGTCTTCAGTGAGCATGAGTCCTTATCTCTGTAAAACAAAATTTGCTGCCTTTGGCACAGTTCTTGGCGATCATTCCAGAACACAACTAATCTCCTCAAAAGAGATTTTGAAGGCTTTTGGGAAAATTATGTAAGGCGCCTTGTGTTTTCATTTCTTCTACTGTGGGCTTTTTAAACTCGTCCACAAAGAGCTACTGCTTCAGTGATTTTTTTATCCCTTCGAGGAGTTCCTGTGCTAGACTCTCAACTAAAAGAAAGTGACACCTCTTAAGGTAACTTAAGGAATGGGGTTTGTTTCAAGGACATGCCTTGTAGTGGGAGAGGCAGGAACTCTCTGTCAACCAGGAATAGCCCTCCCTCGGGGTCCCAGTGGCTCGGAGTCTGGGGGCACACTGCACCTCTGCAGAATGAGACCCTATGTGCTGCATGCTCTACAGCTGCTCTCTGTGCCTGCAGGCTTGCCTGTCTGTCCTAATCTAATGGGTCTCTTGGCTCTGCATTTTCCCATTTCTGTCAGGTGCCCCAGGACCACCCCAGTGCCACACCAGTCTGTGGCTGGTGACCTGAGCTCACCTCCCGGAGGGCTAGGTCTTCCCTTGTGACATGGAGTGGTACCTGCCTGCTAAGGAACAGACCCGGCCACCTGCTGTGGTTGTGTTGCCAGAAGTGTTGGATTCACATCTTGGCTGTGCTTCGTACTGATGGTGTAACCTTAGGCAAATCATCTCCCCCACTTTGAACCTCTGTTTACTCTGGAAAATGCCCAGGTCTGCAGATTTTGGATAGAACTAAATGAACCAGTGTCCAGCAACATGATACCTACCCCTGGGGCAAGCCCTGTAATGACTGTCTACCTGCTGGCCTGCCTTTTTCAAACCATGACCCTGCCTGCCCTCAGCCGTGCCCTGGCCCGGATGTGCTCTTCAGAGGGTCTGCCGCTTTGGAGTCGTCTCGGACAGGGAGGATCTCATGGTGCCTCTGGCTCTGATGTTTGTCTTGCTGGGGCTTCACCTCCCCTGGTGGGTGAGCACTGAAGGGTACCAGAAAGGGGGTGCCATGGAGTTTTATGCCTGAGAAGCTCAGATGGGGGCTGGGTGCAGTGGCTCATGCCTGTAATTATAGCACTTTGGGAGGCTGAGGTGGGAGGATCACTTGAACCCAGGAGTTCAAGACCAGCCTGGGCAACATAGTGAGACACCTTTTCCACAAAAAAATAAAAAATTAGCTAGGGATGGTGGCGTGTAGCTTTGGTTCTAGCTACTTGGGAGGCTGGGGTGGGAGGAGTGCTTGAGCCCAGGAGGTTGAGGCAGAAGTGAGCTGTGATTGTGCCACTACACTCCAGCCTGAACGACAGAGTGAGACCCTGTCTCAAATAATAATAATAATAATAAAAAGTAAAAAAGAAGCTCGGATGGCTAGACTGAAGGCTGAAGAGACCCGAGTTAGGCCAGTCTCTTTCCTCTGCAGCTTGATCTGAGGCCTCCAGCCCCACCCCTACCAGATGATCTCTAAGCCCCGCCTCCCCAATAACAATGGATTTGTGATGATAATCAGTTAATCCTCCCATAGCCCCTCTGTCTGTGCACTAATAGCATTAATGTGTGATACTGACTGGTTGAGCATGGAGCTCAGGATTGATGAGTGACATGCCTGTAAATTGCAGATAAATAAAAGACACCCATTACATAGAAATGCCTGCTGCAGGCTTTGTTCCCCCAAGTAACTTCAGTTCCTAATCACCTGTGCCCACTTAGAACTTCAAGGAGAAGTAGAAAAAAACACAAAGTTTAGAACTGTATCCTGGCTTCAGTCTGATAAGAAATACAGATTTAGTATGATTTCTTTTAGCAATGTTTATTTTATTTGGAACAAATACTGTGGTTGGAACAAATGGTTTTGAAAAAATTCAAAGCGGTTTTCACCAGAGTACAACTTTATTTAAGTATGTTTAACCTAGATGTTTGCTTTGTTCTCTGGGGCTTTGTAAGACAAGCCACGTGATTTCTGGAGAGATAAGGGGTCAGATAAATCACCGCGTGGGGGAAAAGAAAGCCTGAGCTGGGCTGACCGGCAACTCTTAGGAAATGTTGTGGCTCCATAGTCTTAAAAGACAGCAAGCAGTCGTTTGCACCAATAAGTAATAAGTCACATTATTAAAAGTTTATTATTTTCCAAAGGAAGTTTACAATATATTTTACATAACAAAGGTAATTTCAAAATAAACTTTTAAAAGAAGTATTTCCTCATTAAAGATAATTTTTAACATTTAGTAGAAAAAAGTGAGAGGTGCCAGGGGACCCCTGTAGACCCCTAAACAAAGCATTCTCAGCATTGATCATTACAAAACCAAAGACAGCATTCTAAGGGTCTTCTTTTCAGCCTTTTTTTCTATCTATGCTTCTGATTTTGAAAAGATAGACGTAATTACACTGTACATGCTATTTTGGATTCCTTTGCCTCTTCAGATATACTTTTTTCATATAATGACTTGTTAGGGTAAAGTGTCACACAGGTACGTGGCTTTCAGTTGGACTTCTAAGGCTGTTCCTATTCCACATGATACTGCCATCCCCTTCTGTGTGGGTTGTCATGCCTTATTCCTGCACTAACGGATGGATGCTCATGAGTGTATTTCTGTGTCCAAAGGTACTCATATTTTTGTCTCTTGACATGCAGTGTTAAATTATTTTAAAGTAAGAGTGCCTGATAAGTAAGAGTACCTCTTTTAAACAAAACAAAAACAAATTTAAAAGGAAATAAATTGGGAGCATTTTGAAATCAATACAAGTTGTCTTTAAAGGAGAAGAAGGGAGAAGAAGGTGTCTGGGATGGAGGTGGAGAAGCAGCAAGTTCCTCATGGTGAATTCCAAGCTGACTTCAGCTGTTTCCTGAGTATTTCAGCCAGCCAAACCATGGAGTTAAGAAGCCAGTTCTTGGTATCCTCTTCATCCTGCGTACTTAAACATTTATTGAATCTGATCAGAGTAAATGACTGCATAATGAGACGCAGATGAGATACAGATAATCCAAAAGGATTTTCCATTTGCTGGGAGCCTTATGTGATTTTTATTCTGTGTGTGGATGGTTTTTTGTTTCTGCAGTGGTGGAGTTGTTTCTGATGAGTTTGCTAATACTTAACGGCCTCCTTTTCCAAGAGGACTTCCTGGGGCCTCTGCAGGACGGGCCCACAAAGCCAGTGCCTACAGGACTAATTAAGGGCTCTGTTTACTGAGGGTTTTCAAGTCGGCTGTGGTCCTCAGACCAAGACTCCTAAGTGTCCAGCCAGGGGATCGCTGGCACAGCTGCTCTTACGGGGATTATTTCAGGAACAGATAACTATATCTGAGGCAGCAGAAAAGGGGCACTTTTTATAGACAAGTCTTAATTATTTAGCTCTTTGCTGCCAAACAGAACTTTCAGGGCAGGCAATAGGAAGATAATCAGATCAAAGGAAAGCATAGACAAACTAGCCCATGGTTTGTGGAAAACAGATTACCCAGCCAGGCCTCTCTCTGAGGTTCGAAGCACGCATTCTCTCCACTGTTCACTCATGTATGGTTGGTTTAAGACACTGCTGCATATTCTTCCCTTCCCCCTATTGTCTGGAGTTCCTTGGTTTTCTTTACTCTGTCTCTTTCTTTTTGTTAGTAACATGTGATTTTATTATTTTACTGGAAAATAATCTAAAATAGTAGTAATCAAAGATTGCTTATGCGGAAACCAAATAAACACAGCCGAAAATTTAAACCGGGCCTCCGTACAAAGTCCCAGCTCTGCAGCTCTATCAAGAGGACACCTGTTAATCTCTCCCTTGGAACTCACTTATTTTTTGTTGCGAGCATTGCTGTACCAAGCCAAACCAGCCATGGTGGAGAAGATTAAGAGAGAGATGAGAAAGAAGCTAATTGAGGCAGAGACAGAGGCAGCCGGAAGTGAAAGCGCTGCCTTCAGGGAGGAGTCAGAAACTCAAAAAAGCAGCATGAAGAACCCCAAACACACTGTCATTTGATGCCTTTTAGTGTAGAGCAAACAGACCTTTTCATCCTAATGACTGACCCCTGAAGTTTTCTCTCTAATACCCTTGAGTATGATAATTACGGTTATTATTATTTTGAACCCCCAAAAGAGGTGGAGGGATGATCAAAACATTGGTTGACATCTTTTTTTTTTTTTTTGAAACAGTCTCACTTCTGTTGGTGCAGTCACCGCAGATCACTGCAGCCTTGACTTCACAGGCTCAAGCGATCCTCCCACTTCAGCCTCCTGAGTAGCTGGGCCCACAGGTGCATGCCACCATGCTTGACTAGTTTTTGTATTTTCGGTAGAGCTGAGGTTGAACTCCCGCGCTCAAGTGATCCACTTGCCTCAGCCTCCCAAAGTACTTACTGGGATTTTAGGCGTGAGCCACCACACCTGACCATGAAGTCTTTTTCAAGAAAGCAGAAAAGTACTGTAATTCATTTAAAGATGATTTACATCAAAATGATCCTCTCTTAGGTTATTTGCTTATTGAGGTAGGCAGTTGTTCTCTAAAAATACGTTCAAACTTTGTTACAGAAAACTCCTCATTTTCTGAGGATGTTCAAAACAACAGCTGGGGCTGGGCATGGTGGCTCATGCACTTTGGGAGCCGACATGGGTGGATCACCTGAGGTCAGGAGTTTGAGACCAGCCTGGCCAACATGGCGAAACCTTGTCTCTACTAATAATACAAAAATTAGCCAGGGGTGGTAGCAGGTGCCTGTAATCCCTGCTCAGGAGGCTGAGGCAGAAGAATCACTTCACCTGGGAGGCGGAGGTTGCGGTGAGCCGAGATTGCTCCATTGCACTCCAGCCTGGGTGACAAGAGTGAAATTCCATCTTAAAAAATAAATAAATAAAATAAAAAACAAAACAAAACAAAAAACAAAACCCAGGCAGTTTAAATGTCTTGAAACCATAAACGTAATTGCTTTATGTGATTATTTAGCCATTTCAAACATTTATTCTCCAGATATGTCTCCGTAGCCCTACTTTCATTAAAGTTATAGAAATCAGAAATTATTTAAAATGTTTAGTCTCTTGATTCATTCAAGATTACTTCAAATCTTTGGTTAAAGAAGTTCTGATTCCACATGTACATTTTA
>NW_016107851.1:370339-380649 GCF_001604975.1 Cebus imitator
TGCCTGAGCCTTTGTGGGGCCCTCTGAGAACAGTAGCAGTTGATTATTACCCAGCCACCAATAAATCTAATTTCTCTGGCTTTATCTTCGGTCTCTGTTAGACATTTAAAACCATTGAGCTGGTTTAAATATTTACTCATGAAGAAGCAGATTGTGATTTGTTAAAGGGCATCACTAAATTAAATGAATTTCAGATCAGTTTATTTTTCAAAATATAAAATCCAGCAGGACTGTTTCACTAAGTTGTGGACTTAGTGAAATAGTCTGGACTTAAGTCCACAACTTAGTGAAACCGTCCGTTTGTGGCCACACGCATGGATCAGCGATTTGTGTGTGTGCCCATCAAATGCTTAAAATAAATAAATGTGAGCTTATGGAGAAAAGCAGATGCACGTTTGATGCCAAACCTGTAGGGGAAATCCTCCGAATTCAGGTTCAGAGATCACTGCTTTTCATATAAGGGAGCACTTACCCTCTTGAGGGAAAGTGAGGGCCTGCACCATGTGGGGACACAGCTCTTTGTCCTCTTGGGTTCATGTTCAAAGGAAGACGAGGGGATTTGACCTTAACCAATGGATTGGGATCCTTTTGTCTTTAAACTTGGGTGTCTAGCCACTTCCTAGGGGGCTTACTTGAATCACATCATTGTTGAGAGCGGAAAAAAAGAAGTTCCAGAATAGTGTGAAATGGCAAGTATTTCTTGAATTCTGAAAGGTACTGGCATTTCATCTGCATTTCAGCCTGCCCTCCATGTGACGATCTGTGGTGTGCGTTTCCTTAAAGCCCTCATTCCATAGCAAGTGATCACATGGAGGGGAGATGCGTCCCATCCCAGGCCTTCCTGACAGCACAGACAGGCCAAGCTCAATAGTGCTTCTCCAGGCAAACTGCGAAGTACAGGTTTAAGAGAGTTTTTAAAAATTTTTAAAATTAAGAAAAATTCTGAAACTGTAAATAAACTGGAATTGAGTCATCCTACTTGAGAAAATGGAGTAAAATGCCTCAAAGGTTGAAAAGGGCATTAGAAAGTTAAAAATGGATGCTTGAAGTCAAATTTCAAACAGGTATTAGTTTAGAAGATAATATCTCACTTTGGATTTTTAAAACTTTATTGTTTTATTTATTTTTTGAGACGGAATCTTGCTCTGTCACACAGGCTGGAGTACAGTGGTGCTATCTCAGCTCACTGCAATCTCCGCCTCCGTGGTTCAAGCGATTAGTCTGCCTCAGCCTCTCCCAAGTAGCTGGGATTACAGATGCACGCCACCACGCCCAGCTAATTTTTGTATTTTTAGTAGAGACGGGGTTTCACCATGTTGGCCAGGCTGTTTTCAAACTCCTGACCTTGAGTGATCCACCCACTTTGGCCTCCCAAAGTGCTGGCATTATAGGCGTGAACCACAAGCCTGCTCTAAAACATTATTTTAACTGTTTCACTTATTATTTCAATTGTCTCAGAGAAAATATTTTAAGTATTCATGAGTGTTTTATCTATTGTAAATCATGCAACAGTTTTCTTAATTAGATATTTAAGAAACATTTTTCTTGATAATTATAATTTTAAAAGGAAGTTTAACTGTTTCTAAATAATTTTTTAACTTTATGGAATATAATTTATATACAAGAAGATGCATCCATTTTAAATGTAAAATTCAGTGAGTGTTGATGGATGTATGACTTGTAAAATCATTTCCCCCATCATGATACAGAACATTTCTGTCGCCCTCCCATAAGGAAAGTGACTATTTTTGAGCATTGGTCTTCTTGGAATGGCCTCAGAGGGGTCCGTTAGTGAGCTGTCTAGAGGATATGGTGTAGGCATCTTTTTGCTGTTACTATTGTAAAATTTGTGCATGTATGTGTTAGTGTTTTCTGTCCTTGCTTCATTCTCTGTCAAGAGACAAGAGTGTTATGTTATGAAATTTTCTCTTTAAATGATTTTCTAAAAAATCTTCAGTATTGAACTTTCTAAGATGCCGTTGAAAAAAATTCCTGAAAATATTGCCAGGGGTCGTAGGAGGTATGGTTTTCTTCAAAATGAGAAAAATTGCTTTTAAAAATTCTTGGTATTAGGCTGTTTAACACAGGAAACATGTCAGGGAGTGTATTTGGAGTGCAGAATGCGAGCCTAGATATTAGCGAAGTGCTGCAGAAAGACATCTCTCCTGCGTTGTAAATGATCTGTTTGTCATCTGCTTTAGGATGCTAAGATGGTGTCTCCAGCACTGATGAGGACACTGGGGCCTCCCTGGTGAAAACCACAGGCTGACTTCCCAGTTCGCAGGGAGTTAAGATTCTGGTGCTGCAGGGCAGAGGTATTATTTACAAAAGTGCTGAGGGAAGGTCTATTAAGGTGACCCTAGGACAGTGCCCTGAAAGAGGGGAGGAGGCAGAGACGCCCGCAGCAGAGGCTGCAGTATGTGCTTTGAGAAACAATGTGGCTTTCCATCCCTTTCTCAAGAGTTGGTTGTTCGTTTATTTAACTAATTCAATTTATTTAATTTAAATAAATCTTATGTATTTCCTAGTTATGTATTAATAACATTACAATATTGTTGTTTTGTTTGCCTCTTCAGATGTTCAATGAAAATTACAGAGTTGGTTATTTTTTTTTCTAAACTCAGGTGAAACACACATTTGAAAGAGGTTAACTTGAGCTTTTACATTCTACTGTAAGCTTTTACGTTATCGTCAGTGTTTTCTATGATTTTAGGCCTGGGGAACACAGATAAAGACCTGAAAAATGAAATCAGGGAAAGCATTCTCTGATTACTAATTTTCTCATAACTGTCTCCGTTGATATCCCAAGACTAATGCAAACCCATCTACTCAGTGTTTTTCATGGCAGCTCATTTAGGCCTCACTGTGAAGAACGCTTGATTTTGAGTCCTAACACTTAATTTTCAGACAAGGTATTTAACTTTTCTTCATCCCCATTTCCTAAAATGAAGATGCTAATACTTGCAAAAGACACAGTAACGTGGAGGGCAGGGGGCTGAGCTCTGAATCGCCTTCCTCCTTCAAGTCTCAAGAAAAACATTCTCTTTCTAATCTAACCTGGCGTTTTAGCTCTTTGCCCTAAGTCCTGTCAACTGTAAAATTATAAATGAATTAATAGCTGTATCAGTTCTGCTGGCACAGAAGAGAGCAGGAAACACTGTCTAAATCCAGATTTTTCCAGTCTAGACTCAAACAACCATACCAAACTGTGCACAGATACACTTAGTTTTCTTAATTCAAAGTTAATGGGTGGAAATAATTTCAGTTTCATCATCTGAGAATAATTTCACAGATTACTTTTTCAAATAGTGCAGTGAGGTAAATAAGAATTATCCACTGAAGACAAGGAAGGCAGCCTCACAGGATCAGGGTCCTCAGGCTAACATGTGCCTGTGTCCACGTGGTCTTCTCCAGATGGGAGGGAAAATGAACACTCCCTGCTTTCTGTCACAGGGGCTGGAGCCCGAGGCCTGAAATGGAGTCTGGCACACAAAGGGTTAAGGAGAGTCAGTGGTAGAACTGGGAGGGCAGAGGCCCAAGTTTCTGGTCTCTGTTGGATTCCCAGATGGCAGCCCCAATTGAAGCACAACTATTTTTGAGCTTGCTCTCCCTCAGCACAGATGTTCAAGGCCATAATAATATGTTTCTTTTACGGTGTCTTTTCTGTTTCTTGGTGTAGAAGTTTAAAAGCTTCATTGTTTCATCAGTCAAATAAACACAGCGAGACCTTATGGGTTGGTAGAATAATAAAAAGAAAAACATCCTTGCCGGTCGGGAAGTTTCCTTTACTTTCTCATGTTTGCGAGAAACGCTATAGGTAATCTGCTGCCATTGTGTGGCTTTTAATTGTTTTCAGTGTACCACGTACAAAACTGTTGTACTTATAATCCAGGAAGTGCCAAAGAGGAACCTGAAGCAGTGAGCTGGCCCAGTGTAACTGGGTGCCTCGGGGGTGCACCTCCCTACCTCACCAGCCCCTCCCTGTGGTCATTACTTTTTGGGTCTTCTTTTCTTTTACTCAAAGACAGTCGTGATCATATCTGGCCTAGTCCATCCTGCTGGGCAGCAGGTCTCTAGGCCAAGTGGAAGCAAGATGAGAAGAACAGAAACTAAGTTCCATAGAGGAACCAACCAAATCACAGCCACAGAGGCCTTCAGCCCCTATGGCAGCTCCCTACCTGACTTCCTCCCCTCGGCTGTTGCCTCTGGGTCCAGGGTTTGGCTTCAGGATCCCAATGCTCTTACTGCCTCCAGGGCCTTCATGGCGTTGCCCTGAGTCCCTCTCCCTTACCCCGTGCCTCTCAACCATCCTCCTGACTCCGTTTCCCCCTCAGCTTCCCATCACACTCGCAGGGTCCTGTTCCCGGGCTGCCGGGTGCCCTTCAGTCCAGTTTTCCTTGAGTTTTCCCTCCACATCATGCCAATATTTCTGCGGGTCTGTCGGATAATTAATACACATGCACATCATAAGAGTGGAAAACTCTTTATGTCTTTATCTTCTCCATTTGTAATTTTCTTTTGTCCTGTTGAGAAGAAATAAGAGCTATTTAGTTCAACTCAACAATTAATTTTTATTTTCTGGATAGAAACATTCACATTTATACTAATAAATAAAAGCCAAAGTCAAAATTAAGGAAATTTTAAGACCGGGTGTGGTGGCTTACACCTGCAATCCCAGCACTTTGGGAGGCCAAGGTGGGTAAATCACTTGAAGTCAGGAGTTCAAGACCAGCGTGGCCAACATGGTGAAACCCCATCTCTACTAAAAATACAAAAATTAGCTGGGCATGGTGGTGTGGGTCTAGAATTCCAGATGCTCAGGAGGCTGAGACAGGAGAATCACTTGAACCTGGGAAGTGGAGGTTGCAGTGAGCTTAGATCATGCCACTGCACTCCAGCTAGGTAACAGAGTGAGGCCCCATCTCAATAAAAAAAAAGAAAAGAAGAAATAAATTTTAAAAATTCTTTAGCACTCACTGTTGATCGTACAGCCAAGAGTGAATTGGTAACCACGCAGTTTTGGTGCTCTTGGGTGACCGCAGGCATTGACCAATTCATATCACAGCTCCTTTCCTTTGCCTCCCCTCAGCAGCTCCGCTGTACAAAGCTATAGCTACGTGCCAGGGGGATTTGTCTTCCCCTTTTCCTGGAGTATCCCACCAGTGTTAGGAGCAGACCGTGAAAGATTACAGCTCTTGGAGTTCATGCTTGGCGCTTCTTCCCTAGGTAGCTCCCCAGCCAATACCACCTGGTACAAACCAGACAGGCCCCCTGGAAGATTTGGCCAGCAGGACAATGGTCCGCATGGCCTTGCCTGGTCCTGGCTGTGCACTGGAGGGAAGAGGTGATGGCGAGAACTGAGGCAGTGGCAGGAGGGAAGGAGAGAAGGAGAGAGCCCAGAGGATTTGGAAAGACCATTTCCAAGCACTGCACATGGCTGGATATGAAAGGATATGCTAACACTGTTTTTTTATTTTTCTAGCAATTGAAATACAAAGTACTTATTATTGCAGTCAGAATGAATGATGATACTGTGGGGTTTTGGCTTAGGAACAAAACAAAACTCTGTTGACATGAGCACAATCCTCTGTGCTCAGGTTGGTAAGGACCATCAACTCACTTTATAGTCTCAGACAGCCTTGACACCTGACTGAGACGCTGGAGTGCTGGGAAGCCAAGCAGTGGAGATGTTCTGGGTGGTGCTGACCCGCAGGAGAAAGGGGTTTGGCTGCCTGAGAGGCTCTGTTATAAAACATGCTGTGGGAGGCGGTTTGCGTCGTTGGAGGAAGTTCACCACGGAAAATAATGGTCCTGACTGGACAGGGAACCCGTCCCATATCTACACACACCAAGCAGACACTTGGTGACTTCTAGCTTACTTTTAAAGATCAATTTTAGTAACCAAACAGGATACTAATACAGGTGAGGAAATGTAGCCAGCTGTGCTGATGAGAATGATTAGAAACTGCCAGATTTCTACCTAACTTCATGCCGCCGGCTTATCGCCAAGTAAGTGCGATCACAGCCTTCCTCCACTGCTCAGCTACATGCAGCTTTGAGTGAGAGTGTGATTCTCTCTAGTTAAAACGAAAACAAACAGTCAAAGAGAGAGGGAGGCACCAGATGAGGTATCACCAGTGTTGGATATAGTTCTTGCTGGTGAGTTGATCTTTCTGGTTATGAATGCCAGGCTGGGCCAGGTGGCCTCCCATCTCCCTTCTGACCACCTCTCTCCTGCACATCTCCTCTCAAGCAGGCCCTTGTCTTTCCATGTTGGAAAACCGCATGCCCCATATGTTCATCCGAGCACTACCAGTCCACTCTGAATGAATTAAATCACATTGGCTTGTCTATAAAGAGAATTCTCATATGCTCCCGTCACCAGCCTTTTTTTCTGCCATAATTTTGCAATAAGTGAGGGAGACCATTTGAATGTTGACAGTAGAACCAGAAAACATAAGTCCAAGAAAATATGGGTTTCTCCTCTGCCCTTTTTTTAATACTCCTTTCTATCAATCCCTTTTTCTTCAGTGCCTCTTTTTTTGCGTATATTTTAAATATGCAATGTTATTTTTGCTTAATGTTCATTAATGTTCCTATTTGCTTGTTGCTACATAGTTGATAAATCCAAACCCTCGTTTTGATGCCCAAGCAGCTAGGGAGGAAAGAGTCATATTGTTTTAGTTCACTTAATAAAAGCCTCCAGGAAAGATTTTGGAAGCTTTGTACAAAAATTACACTCAGTTATGGTACTATCAGCTGTGTCTTGCCCATGCATAATTCTCTAATGATCTATTTAAGGAAAATATTTTTTTTTTTTTTTTTTTGGACAGAGTCTCACTCCATCACCAGGCACCAGGCTGGAGTGCAGTGGCTTGACCTCAACTCACTGCAACCTCCGCCTCCCAGGTTCAAGCAATTCTCTGCCTCAGCCTCCCGAGTAGCTGGGACTACAGGCGCGCACCACCACACCCAGCTAATTTTTTTGTATTTTTAGTAGAGATGGGCTTTCACCATGGTGGCCAGGATGGTCTCAATCTTTTGACCTCGTGATCCGCCCACCTCGGCCTCCCAAAGTGCTGGGATTACAGGCGTGAGCCACTGCACCCGGCCAAAAATCTTATAAATACAGATCTTGGCTTGTTGTCCGTATTCCTGGAGTGAGAACATTTACCATGATAGCTTCTTTAAAAATTTGGCAGTAGGGACCTCTGTTATATATTCTGAGAGCTGTCTGTGTAATTGACAAATAATTACATGTATTCTTATTTGCAGATGAAGGATTTTCTTTTTTGCCAGGGGATGGAGTCTTGCTCTGGCACCCAGGCTGGAGTGCAGTGGTTTTATCTCAGGTCAATACAACCTCCGCCTCCCGGGTTCAAGCGTTTCTCCTGCCTCAGCCTCCCAAGTAGCTGGGATTACAGGCATGCACCACTACACCTGGCTAATTTTTTTGTATTTTTAGTGGAGATGGGGGTTTCACCACGTTGGCCAGGCTGGTCTCCAACTCCTGACCTCAAGTGATCCACCTGCCTCAGCCTCCCAAAGTGCTGGGATTACAAGTGGGAGCCACCGTACCCGGCCAGGATTTTCTTAGTAATGGCTTTACCATTTCATTCGCAATATTCCTTGAGCTTGATTATTTTGCTAATTGTTGCTTATTGTTATGTAATGTTGCTTGATGTTACCAATGAAGAAATCATTTTGGTGAAGTCCTTTGAGATACTCGGATAAATGTACAGATGCTGCTTGATCTACGATAGTGCAACATGCTGATAAATCCGTCGCAGATTGAAGATGTAAGTCACAAATGCATTCAGCACACCTCACCTAACGAACAGCAGCACTTAGCTTAGCCTACTTTAAACGTGCTCAGAACGCTTATATCAGGCTACACTTGGGCAAAATCATGTAGCATAAAGCCTGTTTGATTAGTGTTGAATATCTCATGTAACTTACTGAATACTGTATCATATATTATGTCAAAATTGCAATGGTTTCATGCCATTGTGAAGTCAACAGATTTTCGATTGAATCATCATTGAGGATTATCTGTCACAGTGTCTATGCTTTTTATAAGAAAGAAGTCTAAACTTCTGGAAAAGATTAATTTGGTTTGTTTTTAATCATTAGTTCTCCTTCTTAACTTTAGTACTTTAGGGATAAGAGGACACATGCATCAAGAATTAGTTGCAGGTCACTCATTCCATCATTTTTTAAGAGACAGTCCAGATTCTGACATAATCATTGTAATGTCTGATTCCGAATAATAATTGGAGAAAGCATGACTGACACTGTGTGGCAGGTTCCATGCTAACCCTTGACATGCAGTACCTCATTCAGTTCTCACAAAAGTCCTGTGAAGTACCTATTGTTATTTCTTGTTTTTACCAATAAGGAAACTGAGGCAAAAGGCTGTCGTTTGCTGGTGGTTACACAGCTTGTGTATGCAAAGCCAGGAGGTAAACCCAGACTGTTGGCTGCAAAGCTATTAACCATTAATGTCCAGCATCTTCCAGTAAGTTGTAAAGCCAGGAAAGAGGAAAGGGAAGAAGGATGATGGCCTGCTGATGTGCTTGTTATCACACATGGACCAGTGGAGGGAAGCTCTATCTACATCCTTTTAAAATTTTAAACTGTGATTCCTCAGAAGCAAAGTGCTTAAATTTATCAATAAGCAGTGCATTCAGTTGTAGCAGTACCTACCTACCCAGAGCTCCAGCAAAAAAATCAGGTCAGGTCTTTGGAGTAGATGTGTTTCCAGTTTACTTCTCATTGAGTAAAATCATGTTCATGTAAGCCCAACTTTAATGTGTGTTCACAGGCACATGAAACATTTACATCTCATCTGCTCATGCAGTTTTTTAATATATATATATATTAATTTTTCTAGATGGTGCTGCCATTTTCTGCTTCCTCAGCAGGTGTAACTAAAAGCAACTATTCTTTGTAATTAATATGTTGATATTCATTCTTATCTTTAACCCTTTGATCCAGAGTAATGTTCTGTCAGTATCCAACTAATAACAATACATTTATTTCTCTCTCTGAGAGGAGATTTAAAGCCACTGGCTATTGCATAGGATTTTCCAAGAGCAGAGAAGTAGCTAAGAACTGGTAGACTGAGAAGTTGTTATTTAGAGAAGTTTTTACTTTTCTAATAGCATACCTCTTCCATTTTATAAATTCAGCAACATGTTCTGATGAATGCTTTTGAGAATGCAGTAGAGAGCTTTGATTCGTGTAATTGCAAGATTTGGACCTTTCTGCCTCTTAATTCAGAAGATAGAAATGGGATAATGGAAACCATCTTGGAACATTGGCTATAATTCGGTCTCTTTAATGCCTTATAATAGAGAGTAATGTTTATTAATAATCTAAAGGAAACTGTTTTTTAAGTGACTCTTCTAAGAACTTGAGAATTAACATAAATGTGGGGGGCACCAAGTGCTTTAAATTTCAGAAGGGATACAAACATCTCCCCCAGTTTCATGAAGGACATTTCACATTTTCTTCCAGATTTTTTTTTTCCAACACACAGTAACAGGCTGAGGATGGCAATAAAACAATGATGGGCAGGGCAGCCAGAGGAAAACAGATATAAGGTGTGAAGATCTTCCGTGGGGGGTCTCCAGGGGGAGTCCTGCTCTGTGTGGTTGTAAATAACTAACCTCCACGCCTCAGTGCCCCATTTGAGATCCCATCGGTGCCATTGTAATAGAATGAGCATTTCTTTTGTTCCAGGGATAGTCTTTCATCCTTTACATTTTCTTTACTTACCCTGGCTCTTAGCCCTTAGACACAAGTGGATACAACAATTTAAGTGGGGAAAAAAAGATACAAAAGTGTACCTCTTGGGGTGAGTTCTCCTCACAAGGAAAGCATAGTTATGAATCATCAGTATTAATATTAAAACAGCGACAGCTTGGGGCCCTCGTAGGGTTCTGCCTTGATTCACTTACATTTAAATCATGAAAGAGCTGACAATTAGGGTAGTGCCTACCAGGGGAACTTAAAAAAAAAGTCAAGCTTAAGTTCTGTATTTATAAACTTGTGTCACAACATTGCTCACCACAGGGGAAGAGCTTGCGTAGCTGTACTGGTTTTGATGTGCCCTCAGTTTGATATGATTTGGCTGTGTCCTCACCCAAATCTCATCTTTTTTTCCCCCATTTATTTATTTTATTGCCTTTTAGGTTTTGGGGTACATGTGAAGAACATGCAAGATTGTTGCATAGGAACACACGTGGCAGTGTGATTTGCTGCCTTCCTCCCCATCACCTACATCTGGCATTTCTCCCCTTGCTATC